>NC_143409.1:51273664-51641564 GCF_052110815.1 Crocodylus siamensis
TCGCTCCCCAGCCACTCACAGGCTGGGCCACGGCTCTACCCCACTGCCACGGCCCAGGCGTCACTGCCGCTCCGCTCAGGCCACCCACACGGCCCCCACTCCACCTCCCCAGCACAGACCAGCCGGCCGTGCCAGCACCTCACCGCACGAGGAGGTGAGAGCGGCACAACCTGCCCCCACTCTGACTCCTTGCGCTGTGGGGGCACGGGGGCACCGAGTCTCCCCACCCGGCTCTGCCCTCCCACCTTATCTCGGATTCAAGTAAATATATCCCCGTCTAATTTGTTGGACACTTGCCCACAGTGTGAGGACAAGTTTCTTGGATTTATTCAATATCCGTGAGTGTGGAATAAACACATCTGCCACGAAACTGGTGTGTGCTGGTGTGTCTGGGTGCAGTGGTGACGTGTAGTGGGTGTATGCAGATTTGGCGGTGAGATTGGCGGTGCATCCCCTGCAAAAAGCATCAGCTATGCTGCCAGCCGGCGGGGGCAGGCGACGTTCATGTCTCTGCTGTACCTCACTCCTGGGCGCTGGGCAGGGCTGGCGCAGTCCGCGTCCTGGGCTGACCGGCTCCTGCCCCAGTGGCATGTGCAGTTTTGGGGGTCTCCTCCCTGCCCCAGATGCAGTGACCCAGCTTCAGGGGTTGGACTTTCCTGGCCAGGATCTCTTCTCAAGGCAGCGGCCCTGCGGTGCCAGCCCAAGCTGTCAGCTCTGCTCACACCTCACAGCTCCAGCTCCCGGGCTCAGCCATCAGGGAGGGGAAGTGTCACACCGGGCCCCAGTGAACACACCTGGCAAGCCTGTCGTGGCCTCCTCTTTCCCCTTCACCATGACCAGACTCCCTTACAGGCTGATCTGGGCCGTGCTGGGGCTCAGGGGCCCCCACCTGTGCCACATTTGCTGCACGTCCCTCCTGCTTCTGTCTCCCAGGAGGGAGGACAAGGTTGAATCTTCCCCCAAATGAAACTTGACTGCACTGGAGCCGAAACGCCCCAAACTCTTCCCTCACTGACATGCCAGTGTCCTGCCCCTCAGGCTGCCCCCAGCCTTGCACACACAGCGGAGAGCTTGGGGGCAGCTGGGCAGGCCCCCACCCGTGCTGGGCTGCTCTTCTCCCTGGTCCCTGGCAGGTGCCAGCACTGAGCTCCCTCCTGCCCAGGGCTGCCAGCCCGGGGCACTGCAGACCTTGTCCTGCCCCCACAAACACCCCCCCCAGCAAACCACACCCCAGTGTAACAATGTTCAGTGCTATCCCATCATTGCAGCTGGCCAGAGCCTGCCTGCCGTGCTGTCCCACACCGGGCTGTGGGGATGATGGACTGTGGAGGACCCTGCCACGGGGCTGCACAAGAGGCCACTCACTGCGCTGACCCTTCATGGGGGAGAGGTGAGGCCCCGTCTGGGGTCAAACACTGCCTCTGGGACAGAAAGCAAAGCGCAGGAAGACACAGTCACATTTCTGCAGAAAACGGTAAAGACTGCGAGCGCCCGACAGGAGAGAGAAGCTGGTCGAGACATGGGGGGTGGGAGTAAAGAAAAGATCGGTGAGGAGGAGAGATCAGAGAAGAGCTAAAGAAACAGGTGTGTGAGCCTGGCAAAGGGACACGGGAAAAGGAGCATCTTGGCAAAAGGACACACGCACATTGGCACAAGACTTGAGTGTCTGGAGCATAAAATAGATGCCACAAGGATAGTTTCTTTGCAGTAGCCTGGGGAAGGGTAACTTCTGCTCAGAGCAGTTACCATTGTCCAAAACCAATTCACTGCGGTGGGCTCCTTGTGCTTACTAAGCAGAGCAGCTAGCGTAGTGTCCAGGCGACAGGAAACCACTCAGAGCTTTTTCCCATCTAATATATATGTTTCATTGTGTCTTTGAAATGTTTGGGTTTCCTTCTGATTTGCCGTGAAAAGGATCAAGTTCCTTGGACGCAGAGGAACAAAAGTGCTTCAGTGCTTAGGAGGTGGCACCTGGTGGAAATGGAGGTGTCCAGGGGAGTTAGGCACGGATGGTACGAGCTGGGAGCTGCCCAATGGCTTTGAAAAAGCCCAAATGTTGTAGTGACCTGCTTGAAAAGCCCACTAGGATCCAGGTCCACAACGTGAGGTGTCTAACACCCCCATTCAGATGAAAGTGAATTAGGCACCCTCGTGGCTCTGATTGTATGGGCCTTATCATGGAGAAGTGTTCTCAGTCCGTTGCAGATGTGTAATAACACATAGGTGTGCCGGAGAGCTCTTGTTTCACTGCCTTTAGCAAAGTGTCTGTGGCAGGCAGCCACCTTTGTTTCTCCCCAGAATCTCTGCCCTGTGACAATGTGATTAGGAAGGGCCCAGCAGAGGAGGCACACCCTTACCCTGTCTCTTTAGGTCACCTGAGCTGGCTGCATCCCTGAGCGAGGGGGGAAACCTGCTGCTTCTGCCTATGGGACTGGTATGGGCTACCTGGGTGAGGGGCATCTACCTGGTGGGCTGGAGTCTGCCCGGCAACTAGTGATGTATTTCCAGTTGGTTGGCCAACAGCCAGCTGGAGCTGGCCTCAACTGGACCAGGTGAATGAGGTCACAGGGACTCTATAAGTTAAGACTGCCCAGGGGGATGGGGCAGCAGCCATGCGCAGGACTCAGAATTAGAGAGGAGCCTTACCATCTGAAACTGGCTCGCTCCCCCAAAATTCGTGAGCGAGGAATGGCCTGCCTCCAGAGGGGATCTCCAACAGCCTTGGGGTGATGCTTGTGAGGAAGCTACTCGAGATCTGGTTAGCTATCTAGCTGGCAGTAACTCATATGCGTGATCAAAAAGCCACCTCAGCCAGACTGTTTTGCTCTATGGGATTTCTATGAGACTGCTGTATCCTGCACCCTATTTTCACCCTACCCCGGTAATCAATAAAGTTCTCCTTTGTGACTGGTGTAGAAGACTTATTGAGGGGTGGGTCTAAATTGTGCCTAAGAGACCCCTTAGGTCTGCGGACTAAGGGGGACTTTCATTTTTGGCCCCCGACTTGGGCAGTGCCCCAAGTGCCTGTACTGGGTTGAGTACCCATAGGACTATTAGCCCTGTGTTCCCCCGAGGACATTGGGCTGAGACAGTCTCTTCTTGGGGTGGTGGCAGCTACATTACCCCCAGGCAAGTGAGTGTGCTCCAGGAGAGGGGTCAGCCAGATGCAAGGCGCCCCAAGGGAGGCGCTCAGAGCCTGGAAGGTGGTCGGGTGCGGGGACCTGGGCAGCTTAACGCAGGAACACCCCCTACTAGCCGGCCACAGTGTCCACTTTCTTCAGCTGGAGAAAGGGAAGAAGAAAGATGGAGACGCAGGAGAAACAGCTGCAAAGCAGCCCCAGACACAGGCGTGGGCGAGTTGGGCAGCCGCCTGGGGCCCAGACAGAAGGTGGGGGTTGAAAATGGAAAAAAAATAAATAAAATTGCAAAAAAGTTTACATAGTTGAGGACGTACCATACTGGCAACGTTATCAATTCAGAACAAACTATTTAAAGATATCGATACCACCGATGTGATAAAGAGATTCGCAACAACGACTCATTATAACTGGCAACGTGGGGCCCGAGACCAAGCATTTGCCCAGGGCTGCCAGGAGTCTAGGTACCGTCCTGCTGGGAAAAGAAACAGAGAAGGACAAGGAAGGTCACCAGCACATCAAGGGAAGTGATTATTTCCCTGCTATTCTGCGCTGCGGAGGCCACATCTGGACTTGTGTGTCCAGTTTTGGCCCCCCACTACAGAAAGGATGTGGACAAGCCGGACAGAGTCCATCGCAGGGCAATGGAAATGGTCACAGGGTTCGGACACATGACTTGTGAGGAGGGGCTGAGGGAACGGGGCATATTTCGACTGCAGAAGAGATGACTGAGAGGGGATTTGATAGCAGCCTTCAACTCCCTGAAGCGGGGTTCGAACGAGGAGGGAGCTGGACTGTTTTCTGTGGTGGAAGAGGTGACAGGACAAGGAGCAATGGCCTCAACTTGCCGCAGGGGAGGTTTAGGTTGGATATTAGGGAAACCATTTCACCAGGAGGGTGGTGAAGCACTGGAACAGGTTACCCAAAGACCTGGTGGCATCTCCATCTTTGGAGTTTTTTAAGGCCAGGTGTAACTGAGCCCTGGCTGGGATGATCTAGATGTGGATGGTCCTGTTCCTTGTAGGGGGTTGGACTAGATGTCACCTCCTGAGGTCCCTTCCAACCCTCATTTTCTATTTTCGATACTGAGAAGAAAAGGCAGAAGAGATTGCACGTGCTGGACTGCAAGAGGAGGCCAAGTACAGGGTGTGTGGGAGGTGCAGAAGCATGCACAGTCCTGGACAAGGATCCTCGTTAGAAAAACACTCTGACATGGGGAGAGAAAAAAGCAGTTTGCAAGACTTGGCAACCCCAAGCACCAGCAGTGAAAGAGAGCGCCCAGCAAGCCATGCACTCGCACTGAATGCCACCTTCCCTCCACGTTCCCTGGTTTCCCAGACTGATGAACGAGGGATATTCCTAACACCGGGGCTACTAATTCCTAAACATGCTGATAACTGATGATGCTCACGCCCTGCAATCCTGGCCGCACAGGGGGCGTCTCCAGCTGCTTTACACCATTCCCGGCTGTGCCACCCCCAGGTGCGGTGTGGCCGAGGCAGACTGCCACTTAGATGCACAAAGGGAAGCACAACTCCACCGCTCCCCCTTGCAGGCCGGCCCCTGTCCCCGGGGTGGGTCGGCGCTGAGCTCGGGTGTTCAAAGCAGGACCTGGTTCACAAACAAGACTGAGACTGGGGATGTTCATGAGTTAACCCCTTCCTGCCATCCCAAATGGGCCTAGCCTCTGGCTCACCCAACACAGGATTGAACCCAATGTTCCTGGCGCTTGGGCCTCTAATTTTAATCCTGGTCCAACCTGCAGCCATTAACACATCAAAGTTGCCTACTCTTGTTCTCCAGCTAACAGATAATAAAGCATTAGAGGGGAGAAAGAAATGCCCCTCTGCATTGCTGGGGGTTCAGGAAGGAACAGGATCCCCCCGAGACACCTCAACCCCATGGCAATGTCTGGTAGGGCAGTGGGGGCAGGAACTGGCCCAGTCTCCCTGCCCAGCTACGCTTCAGCAAGGCCGGGCTCAGGCGGCTTTGTGACGCGTGTCCTCTTTGCCATCACACTGCCCTCGCCATTGTTGTGATCACTATGTTTGTTAAGTAGCCATGTTCGCCAATCAGAAAAAGTTACACAGAGTTATGTAACGGTTGCTAGGCAGACCATAGTTGTTTTTCTGCCATCAATGCAAGAGATAAGCGGGAGCTAGAACTTTCCACAAGAAGGCGGAGTCCAGCGCGGTCAGTCAGCGCCGTGGGTCTATCGAAAGGTGCCTCACGCAATCACACCACCGCACGTCACCTAAGCTATAAAAGGAGCCTGCACCTGATCGTCAGGGTCCTTTCTGCGTCTAACAGACTCGGAAGGATTTACGGCAAATTATTACGGACAAGGCTCGGCCTTCGGAGTGGCCAGCCGAAGGAGGACGCAGAGACCCGCCTGATCCCGGCGACCTGAAACCCCAGAAACTCCTCGCCAGCCGGGTTCATCGGCGTCGCGCACCATTAGGGCGCGTGAGGCGTGGTGAGTTTTAGCCGCTGTGCGGCTACGTTGATAGTCACTAATAAAAGCTACCAAGCCTGTTCACTGTTCTCCCGCCTATTCGTGATCTGTGGTAAGCCCGACCAGGGAAGGATCCTGCAACAGCCATGGTGCTGGGGAGAGCGAAAAGCAGAGCAGAGGAGTTTCCTGCTCGCTCTGTGGTTGACACAGATGAGAAGAGTCAAGTTGCATTTGGGTTGTTGCATGTCATTGTAGCCGTAGTTGTCTTTTGTTCCATTATCTGTATTCCTAGTACTTAGTGTCAGCTGTCAGTAGTATTAGCAGAACTAGGAATTAGTCTTAGTATTTTTCAAATTAGTCCAGTGAGTAGGTAGTTAACACTGTTAGTTACTAGCATTAGTAGGACATAGTTGCCCATCATGTTAACAACCCCTTAGTTCCTAAATAGTAGTAGTAGTAGTAGTAGTAATAATAATAATAATAAAATAATAATTATTATATAATAACAACAACAATAATAATAATAACAACCCCTTAATTCCTAAGTATCCTGGCCAGAGTGTTACCTGTCAGCTCCATGTTCTTGGGGACCCCGGACACAGGACGCAGCCTGTCTGACTCACAAAGAATCGCCCCCCCGCAAACAGAAACTGATTCAGATGCAGTGAGAGACACACCTAAAACCCTCCAGATAAGGGTGACAATAGTGAAACAACTAGGTCTCATTTGCATCTGAGATGGGGCCCGATGACCATTCATTTACATGAGAGATGGAGAACAGAAAGCCTGAAGCAGAGACTGCAGGGAATTCTGGGACCAGTGAAGCGGGCAGCACTGCACGATGGGGAAGCTGTGCTCCAAATGCTCATCAACCCCCACACCCAGCTCAGCATTTATCAGACCAGTTCTAATCTGGATTTACAAAGGACTTTTCCTTCTCCACCCCAAACAAACACCTCTAAGTGGAAGTAAGTTTACTAGGCATCTCGGGCCATACATTCCCCGGTCCCACTATGAAAACTTAATTGGCTAAAACTCGGTTGCCGGGTTAGGGAGCGCTGAGGCAATAGACCGAGTCCGAGCGGATACGGGCAACATATGAACACCGGTACAGGGTTCATCACAGCGTCCAGCCCGTTGGAGCCCTGTCCACACGTGTTGTCATACTTTTCCCGAGACGACTGGTGGAAGTCCTCTCCACAACAGGTTATGGACACTCCAATAAGTGCCTGAAGTCTGTTAAAAGACTGTAGTAAGATCTGGAAAAGTCATGCCAAGCTGAGGCTTGTTCACAGCAAGTAAAAATCCAAAACTCTGATGGTGCAATCTATTATTTCTGAAGACACCAGGGGATGTCCCATCAAGTATATAATGTCAAGCTGGCTCCCAAGTAGGTCTTTCCTGAGTATCAATCAAGTTCCTGAGATGTTCCACCCAGATAACCCAAAACCGGTTCTTTACCACTCCACCTCCTTATGATCCCTAGATTTCAGTCTCTGTAGAGTCTGAAGACGGACCTGAGCCTCTCTACCCTGCTCTCCCTGTCCCTGGTCAACCCCTGCCCCCTGACGAGAGCGCTGCAGCTCCCGCGGCGTCAGCGCCAGCTCCAAGCTCCGGGCCCCCTGCCTCCAGAGGCTTTGCTTCGGTCTGGACCCAGAGCCAGGGTCCTGTGGGGGAGGCATTTCCACCCAGCCAGGGGAAGGAGCACCCGAATGCGGTGGTTCAGGCTCCTTTGCGAACCTACCCGGTCCCATTTGTGGATGGCGGGGGCAGCTTCCAGGTTTGCCCTACTCTAATTCATGTGCCTTTCCTCCGAGGGGACTTCCTCATTTTGCAACAACAAACCCCCTCGTTTTGGGAAAAACCTGATGAAGTAGGACGGACTATTCGGCGCATAGTCCATACTTATGACCCTTCTTGGTCAGACATGCAGGAACTCATGGGTACCCTGCTGACCCCAGACGAGCGGGCTCAAGTTTTAGACTGTGCCAGGGCTGTTGCCTCAGCAGCAAACAGAGATCCTTGGCCTTCTAATGAACCTAATTGGGATTACAACACCCCCGGGGGAAGGGCATCCCTGAGGGAAGCCCGGAACGACTTACTAGCAGGCTTTGATGAAGCGAGTAAAAAGCCCGTGAATTGGGGGAAATTCCATGCATAAAAACAGGGACCCAAGGAGCATCCGGATGCCTTCTTTACCTGTTTGTGTGAGGCAGCCAAGACATACATTCGTCTTGATGTAGATAAACCAGAGCACGAGCCTTCGCTGGTATCAGCCTTTGTAAACCAGAGTGCTCCCGATATCAAGGAGCATTTCTGCAGGTATACTCCAGGGTGGGAAGGAAAGAGCATGTTAGAGATAAGAAACATAGCAAGCTGTGTGTTTGATGGGAGAAAGGCGAGGGAAAGAAAGAAGGAGAGAAAGGAAGATTTTAAGCCAGTAGCTGCAATGGTTGAGGGAACTGTGCACAGCGTGTCAGGAAGAGGACGGAACAGGGGAAGGGGCCAGGGAGGGTTTCAATGGAGGGGATTAGGACAGAGAAACCAGGGCGAGGGGTGGTCCGCAGTTCAGAGGGCCAGCAAGGTATGTTACCACTGTAAACAACCTGGACACTTCAAACAAGAGTGTCCCCAGAGGAAGGGGATGAACATCGGAGCCATCTCAGAACGGGGGCCCCCTCCGGACCAGTGACGCCAGGAACCGGTGTCAAAGACTACTCGCAGGAAAGAAGGACTCAGTGACCCGACTGACCACCCTCACCCAGTCTGCCCTGCGGTAACTATAAATTGCAATAAGAGCGACCCTGTTGCCTCAATTCAGGTAGGAGAGCAACGATATGATTGTTTAATTGACTATGTCTATGTTATCCAGAACTCCTGAGCGTGCAGGTCTAATTGAGGAAGGAACGGAGAATGTGATGGGAGTGAGGGGGCAATTGTTCAAAACTAGCAGGAGTGCCCCTGCTCGAGTCCAAGTGGGACCCTTGTTGTGTGAACACTCCTTTTTGTTGTCTGCCTGTGCTCCTATGAATTTGTTAGGACGGGACTTACTGTGTAAGCTGAGGGCCATCTGCGCTGCAGTCCGGAGGGAATAACTTTAGAATTACCAATTGACAAACTGTCTTATTTCTCCGGGGCATTGGCCTCGGGGGGGGGAAGGAAAATTTACCGGTGGACCTACAACAATTGCCAGCCACACTGTGGGGCTGGGAGGCCACCGATGTAGGACTGCTGAAGTCTGCCACTCCGGTTGTTATTCAAACCAAGCGGAGAGTCCCACCTTACGTGCCTCAGTACCCACTGAATAAAGAAGCAGAAGAAGGTTTGGAGCTCCTTATAGATGAATACATCAGGCAAGGGATTTTAGTGGAGTGTCAGTCTCCTTGCAATACCCCTGTGTTACCAGTCAGGAAACCTAAATTAGGAAAGGATGGCAAGCCTGTTTATCGTTTTGTGCAAGACTTACATGCTATAAATGATTATGTGATTCCCAGAGCTGCCGTAGTTCCTAACCCTGCCACTATTGTTACCTCCATCCCGTGGTGGGCCACTCGATTCACAGTAATTGATTTGTGTGCTGCCTTCTTTTCAATCCCAGTTGCAGCCCAGTCTCAATATCTTTTTGCCTTCACTTGGAAGAGAAAACAGCATTTAACCTGGACACGACTTCCCCAAGGATACACCGAGAGTCCTACTATCTTCAGCCAAATCCTGACGAGAGACATACAAGGTATCATACTTACCTCGGCTACAGTGCTTGTACAGTATGTAGATGACCTACTACCAGCATCACGGACTCAGGTAAGCTGCCGGACGGACGCTTTAAGACTATTAGAAGGATTAGCTGAAAGAGGACATAAAGTATCCCCGGGAAAGTTACAATATTGCCAAAAGAAGGTTACATACCTGGGCCATGTGATCTCAGAGGGACTGCGGGACTTGTCTGATGAAAGGGTAAAGGCTATAAAAGACTTGCCAAAGCCCACCACTAAGAGGCATATGCGAGCCTCTTTAGGAGCGGCTGGATTTTGCCGGCCATGGACCCCTGCTTACGGAGAGATGGTTAAGCCTCTGGTAGAGACCGCTCGGAAGGGAGAACCTGAAGTGGTTCAATGGACCCCCGAGTTAGACCAAGCTTTTCACCAAGTTAAACACCAGCTATCACACGCCCCTGCTTTAGGACTCCCCATCTACGAGAAGCCATTTGTGTTGTTTGTCCACAAGAGATGGGGAGTAGCTTCAGCAGTCCTTACCCAGAAACTGGGACCTCAGCTACGCCCGATTGCTTATTACCCTGCCACCTTAGATCCAGCGGCAAAAGGGGTAGTCAGCGTCTGCGCACCATTACAGCAGCAGCACTGCTTGTTGAGTGATCAAAAGAGCTAGTCATGGGGTACCCCCTCGAAGTCAGGGTTCCTCATGAAGTTGAAGCCCTAATGACTAAAGAAAAGACTCAAGCCATCTCTCACCAGCGTCTAGCCCGGTATGAAGTGACTCTGCTAGCTGCCGAAAATGTGCGCATCTCACGCTGTACTAGCCTCAACCCAGCCTCGCTTTTGCCTCATCCCGAGGATGGAGAGCCACATCACGACTGCTGCACCATCGTTCGTATGATGGAAAAGCCCCGAGACAACCTCACTGATGTGCCCCTGAACAATCCTGACTTAGTCTTCTATGTGGATGGGTCCTCCTACATAGAAGCTGGAGTTCGTCGGACTGGGTATGCAGTCGTCACTGACCTCAACATCGTTGAAGCAAAGCCCTTGTCCCCCCGGCTGAGTGCACAAGCAGCTGAACTGATTGCTTTAACTCGTGCATGTGAACTGGCAACCAGGATGACTTTAAATGTATACACTGACAGTCGGTATGCGCTTGGAATTTGCCACTCCACCGGGCAATTATGGAAACAGCGAGGCTTCATTACTTCTTCCGGAGCAAAGATTGCAAACTCCGCTCAGGTTTCTGAGCTCCTGGAAGCCAGACAGATAGCCATAATACATGTCGCCGCACACACCAGCGGGAGCACGCCTGAGGCTAAAGGAAATGAGCGGGCGGATGCTGCTGCCAAAGCTGCTGCTCAGCAACCCCTAAGTCTCAACACCCTTGCTCCTGTGTGAGAGACACCCAGAGCCTTGGAGGATATGAGCAAGCGTGCAAAGGAGAAGAAGAAGACTGAAAATGTCTCTATGGGGCTTATTCAAAAGGTGGACTGTGGTACACTAGCGATGCCCACCCCATCTTGCCTAAAACATTACAGCGTCCCCTGTGCCAAATAGTCCATGGGCAAGGTCATTATGGGGCAACTGCCATAGCTGCAACCATTCTCTGAGTTTGGTTTCCCCTGGGATCCATGCAGCAGCTAAACAAGTGACCAGCGTCTGCCCCACTTGCTCAGCGTTCAGCTCTGGCCCAGAGAGAAAAGCCCCACCTGGGGGGCGACCTTGGGCATATCAACCATTTGAGAGACTGCAAATAGACTTCATCGAACTTCCCCGGTGCCAAGGATACAGATATGCCTTAGTAGTACGAGATCAGCTCACCCATTGGGTGGAGGCGTTTCCTGCTGCCCATGCCTCTTATCAACAAGTCAGTCATGCACTTCTAAAGGACATTACTCTGCGGTTTGGCATACCTCAAGTCATTGACCCAGATCAAGGAGGTCACTTCACCTCCCAGGTCTTACAAACAATTTACACACGGTCGGGAATCACTAGGCAGCTTCACACCCCTTATCACCCTCAGTCATCTGGAGGGGTGGAAAGGGCAAATCGAACTCTAAAAACCCTTTTAGGCAAAGTGTGTTCGGAAACTCAGCTTAAGTGGCCCGAGGCATTGCCCCTTGCACTGTTTGCTATGCGAACGCGCCTAGAGCTGATGTTAAGATAGCTCCCTATGAGCTTTTGTTTGGTCATCCATCCCCCATTACCCGTGGTTTCCTTCCTCCAAATACAGGATTGCTAGCGGGGATGAGAATTTAACCCATTATGTGATTTCTTTGCAGAAGCAGCTTACTTCTCTACAGCGCCATGCTGCCGTTCAGCAACCTGTACCCTTCGATTGCGAGATACACCCCTTCAGTCCCAGCGACTATGTGTGGGTCCGTGTTCCACGATGGAAAAGTTGCCTAGAGCCAACGTGGGAAGGACCATACCGAGTCCTACTAACCACCCACTCCGCAATCAAAATCGCCAAAAGGAATTCGTGGATCCATCACACACACGTGAAACCTGCAGCGTTTACCCCAACGGAACCTCATCGTGTCCCTCCCCTTCGGCTGCGGAGATCCAACAATCAATGGACAATATGTGCCTTGCAAGTACTGTCATAAGTACATTTGTGTTAGTAGTCTGTCTGCCCACATTAATCGGGTGCCCCTGCAGTCTCACCCGGTTCGCAGGAGTCTATCCTGGCACCCAACTCGGGTATACTAACACCAAACAAGTTCAGGACGAAGTTAATCAAGTCCCACCTAAAGGGGCTTCTGCTGTCATGTACAGGTCCAGTGCTTCACCAGGTCAACGTAAGCTGTATGGGTATTACGCTAATAGCAATGAAATTTGGTGTGCAGACCCCACCACAGAGGCAAGTCAAGCTTACATCCAAAGTAAAACTACTAACCCTGGGGAACAATCATTCTATTTCAAAAGCGGAATGGGGACCTCAGTTTGGCAAGTGTCGTCCCCTAAATTACTAGCTGTCAATCCTCACCAAAATGTAGAATGGCCTCATAACACTCTTGTGAAAATGACCAATTCCTACGCAAGTAACTTAAATTTCTCGAACTGCTGGGTGTGTACTCAACTACCCAAGCATCCGAGCATAGGTATTCCTCTCATCGGTCTTGGCCTTGGTTCATTCAATTATTCTTCTATTAGCAAGAGCACCCGTAATGACAGCAAATGGTACTATGAGTACTGGTTTCTTAATGAAGTAATCTTCCCTCAAGATTCTGTGTGCTATTACAAGCCATGTCCTGGTAGTTTTGCTGTGTTTGTAGGAAATGCCACAGCAGGTGCTTCTAATATAACAATAACCCTACACTCATCCTCTCTCGGTTGGCAAGTTAATGGACCTGTACACGCAGGGCATTATTGGCTTTGTGGGAGAATTGCATTTAAGCATTTGCCACCCACCTGGTGTGGCACGTGCACCCTGGGCGTAGTGGTCCCAGACATGACACTTCACCCGAACACATCGCTTCAGGGGTGGCACCGAAACCGCCCACATCAGTTCCGACGAGGAACAGGCCTCAACCCTCTTGTTGAGCGACCTACCTCATTCCATTCCTTTGCCCGATGGTTCATACCTTGGCTAGGTGTTTCTGAACTCGAAAAGGCTCTTGTAAACCTTTCAGCCTCCCTAGAAGTATAAGCTAATAACACCGCAGATGCCTTAACCCGACTGCAAACTGAAGTAACTCAAATTTCTCATATTACTTTGCAAAATCACCTAGCGTTAGACCTACTTCTTGCTAATCAAGGCAGGGTATATACTTTAGTCAATGATACCTGCTGCACCTATGTAGATGAATCAGGAAAGGTATTGGAGGATATTCATAAGATGCAGAACATAGCTAGTCAATTCCACACCGTAAGCACAGATAACACCTCTTGGGGTATACAAGATGCATGGGATCTCCTAACATCCTGGTTCCCCGGATTACGATAGGCTCACAAACTCATTGTTATTATTGTTGCTCTTGGGTGTTTTTTATTCTAATCTGTTGTTGTATTCAATGTACTGGAACCCTACTTTCTGTATTATCCACGTGTTGTAGATGTACTATGCATAACATAGAAGAAAGCTGAAATATTAGCGTGCCAGAAGCGTTTAAATGCCAAATATAGTAGAAAGTGATCCCGACCTTTGAAGGCCAGGATCAAAGGGGGGAATTGTAGAAATTCTACTAACAGTTGAACTCCTATAGCAGGCTCAGTGCTTCAAGGACAGGCTGATAAGACACAGGCCTCGTCGCCTTGAAGTCTGAAGCAGAGATACACCCCCCTCCATTAGTTAACACGCAGCCAAAAACCAGTTTTGAAACAATTAAGAGTTTTCCCACACTGACCTAACATCTTGTTTTCCTTCACAGTGGAAAATTCCCACCTGCGCGCGTATCTTGTCTGTAGACTATAAATTGCCTCTAACAGTTTTATTCGGGGCCTCTGAGTTCACTCAGAGTGCCCAGCATGCTGAATAAATTTTGAGACAGACAGCGACTCTGTGTCTTTGGGAACAGCTCCGCAAGGGGTCACAAACTCCTCAACACCTGCAGACTGTGAACCATATGGGTGGTCCTCCTCTGGACCCTCTCTAGGTTATCCACGTCCCTCTGCTAAAGTATGATAAACCGCGGTTAGCATTACTTATCACTTTGTCACACCAACGACTCAAGTTCATCTTGGAGTCGATTATGACTCCAAGATCCTGTTCTGCTGCTGTGCTGCTTAGAAAGTCATCTCCCAGGTTGTGAGTGTGACACTGACTCTTTCTCCCTAGGTGCACCTCTTAGCACTTGACTTTATTAAACTGCATCCTATTCTGTCCATGATCCATCTCTAACCAGTTACTTCTTGTGCAGTCAGGAGCAGATTCCCCTCCCAGACAATGGACACAGGGACCCAGGTCAGCCTGCCCGTCACCTGAGAGGCCAGCACCCAGGCAGAGGGCCCCCAGCATGCAGACACCTGCACCCAGACCGCAGCCCTCTGCCTGGCTGAGGTGGGGTGCCAGGCTGGCCCAGGGCCCACATTTCAGGCAAGCACCCAGACCCAGAGGCAACACAGTCCAAAATGGGGAAGACGGGGAAAGGTATGGTTTTTCCTAGTATTAGCTTGTGAGCATGGGATTTGTATGAGGAGCAGAGGGAGGGCTGGAGCCAGGACTCAGCTCCTGGTCCTGGGAAGGGTCTCGCAGGCTGGGAGAAGGACGGGTTGAGGGTCTGGACCCCTGGTTCCTTCCCAGCTCTGGAGGCCTCTGGAGATAATAGGTTAGTAAAGAGGAAATGACTAGTGTGTCTTCAGTAAGTCCCTTTGACCACAACTCCCTCCAGCGCCCCGTGTGTCTAGGTGGGGCAGGGCTGGGGCAGGAGGTCAAGAGCCGTGGGCTCCCTGTGCTGGGAGCCCTCACTGTCGTGTATATCCAGAGTGCACCCAGGAACCAGAGCTAGGCCCAGCAGCACAGGGGGAGGAAGGGAGATGGGTCCGGCAGGGCTCCCAGGGCCGGTCGCTGGGACCGGGGCAGTGGTGGAGAGAGGGGAGGCTGGGGCATGGGCTGGTGGGAGTGGCAGGGCCTGGGGGTTTGGGGTGTCTGCGAGGTGACCAGCGTCTCTGCCTCCCACCCCCAGTGCGGACACAGTGACAGAGGGGAGAAGGCAAAGGTGGGGAGTAGTGAGAAGGTGAATGTCCCCTTATACCCCAGTAGTGCCAGGCCTGAGGGGTGCCCTCCCCCAGCCCACATGATGATCGGGTGCCTCCTGCCTCCAGGCCACTCAGGATGTCCCGTCCTGCCTCTCTGCCAGGGCTCTAGAGCCCCGTAAGGACCAGCTATCTTCCATTTTGGCCCCTCATTGCCCAACTCTGGTCCCAAGGACCCTGCTGCCAGGGCTTCACCCCGGGGTTTGCAGGTCAGATTTTGGCCCAGGTCAGGCGTCCTGGGACAGAAAGCCCCACTGATCCATGTGTGAGAACCACGTACTGCTCCCTGCTGGGGAGACTCTCCTTTACACCGAGGTTGTTCCTGGGTGTGAGTGGAAGGGCCAAGATCCACACCCGTCCCACTCCCACTATTTTTTTCTTGCCAGGTGTACACTCCACTCTGAGCGTGCCCTGACTCTGCCCCTTCTCCCACAGGCTGGCCAGGATTGTCCAGTGCTGTATTGCCCCCAGCAGATGAACAGCTGAACTCCTCCCCTCCCCACGCACCCCTGTCGTCCCCTCCCTCCATCCTCCCCTGCCTGATGCGGGATGGGCCCACAGGATGCCAGCATTGGCCTCTCTGAGCATGTAAGTGGTTTCCTGTTCCTCCTAGGTTTCTATGGCCTCCTCTTTTGTCTCGTTGTCTTGGGCCTGCACACTCCAACTGAGGGGCCATCATGACCTTAGGCTTTCTTGAGGCTACAAGGAGCCATGTCCCTTGAACACGCCCATAAGCCAGGCAGGCTGCAGGTACACCTGAGCTATAAGGCAAGGAGGATGCACAAGTGTGAACAGCAAAACAAGCGGCATGGTACGAGCCACTGCTGCATTGCTTTGATTTTACACCTGTTCAGCTTTCTGGCTCTAAATGGAGTGCTCCTGGCCTAGATCTGGACCATCAGATCTGGACTGGACAGACCAGCCTACTGCCATCAGACTGATGGCAAAATTTTCAAAAGGGCTTAAGCTTGGTATGTCCTGCTTTGATCCTTCTGAGTGAAGTATGGGTGACTGGTGCCTTCTGAGTCAGGAGGGGTACTTCCCCCCAGCGGTCAGTCTGTGATGGGGGATCTCTTCTCTTGACATCCCCACACTCTGGCTGGTGCTCTCAGGAGGAGACCAGTGCTCTTCCGTAAACCGCCCCTGTCCATACCTAAGCAGGAAATGCTGCTGTGAGGGGATGCACCAACGCTGGCACAATCGAACGTGCACAAGCGCTCGCTCTCTCTCTCACTCTCTGGGGGTCTCTGGTGCTGCTCTGGACGGCTGCACTACAAGGATGCAAAACCCGTAATTCCTCCGCGTGTCTATGGCAGAGTTACGGGTTTCGCAGTCCTGAAGCGCAGACGTCCAGAGCAGCGCCAGCAATCCCGCGCGTGGGCAGCACTGGCGCACACACGGACAGGGGTGAGGCAGGGCTCATCTCCGTCCAACCCTCAGCCTGTGTCTACCAGAGGGAGCAAAGCGCTGTGCCAGTCCCGGCGCTGCCCAGGGCTCCTCCCATCGCACCAACCCACAGCCCCGCAGAAGCCCTGGAGCTGCTCTGCTCCCTGTTGTCACCCCCATGCATTTACAGCTACTCACTGGTCATCAGGGATCTTGGTTTTCTGATTTTAAAAAATACTGAGTTTTTTAAAATCCACATTTTTCTGTGATTTTTTAAAAATGAAACACAACAATAAATCTGTATCTTAGGGGTTTTAAATTTTAATCATGGAAAAATGTGGATGTAGGGTGTGAAGAAATAGTCTGCTCTCTTTCTCCGTCTCCTGGCCTAAGACAGCCTCAGCCCGGCCCCCTCCACTCATTTGCTCCAGCTGCATGATTTAAGTGCACCTGGGCCACGGGCCCGACTTGGAGAAACACCTGCGGGAGGGCAGCCTGGCTCTCCCTTTGTCCCGGGAGAGGCACGGTGGGGAGAGGACGGGCAGTCATCCGGGGTCTCACTGGCACACAAGGATGTTCCTGCCGAGCTCTTCTACCCCCTGGATGTAGAAGGGAATTTCACTTGCCTGAAATTCAGCTCGTTTATTAGGGATATGTATTTTAGTTGGGTAATTCAACGGGTCCTCAAACCTGACCCCAGAGCATCTCCTCCTCCGCGGGGTCCCAGACCATGCAGGCTCTCATCCTGCCCTGGGAGGTGTCGGGCGGTGGCTGGGGTTTCTTGCTCCCTTGCTTTGAACATCTGTGTCAACCACAGAGCGAGCAGGAAACTCCTCTGCTCTGCTTTTATCTCTGCCCCAGCACCATGGCGAGGGCAGTGTGATGGCAAAGAGGACACGCGTCACAAAGCCGCCTGAGCCCGGCCTTGCTGAAGCGTAGCTGGGCAGGGACACTGGGCCGGGTCCTGCCCCCACTGCCCCACCAGACATTGCCATGGGGTTGAGGTGTCTCGAGGGGATCCTGTTCCTTCCTGAACCCCCAGCAACGCAGAGGGGCATTTCCTCCTCCCCTCTAATGCTTTATTATCCGTTAGCTGGAGAACAAGAGTAGGCAACTTTGATGTGTTAAAGGCTGCAGGTTGGACCAGGATTAAAATTAGAGGCCCAAGCGCCAGGAACATTGGGTTCAATCCTGTGTTGGGTGAGCCAGAGGCTAGGCCCATTTGGGATGGCAGGAAGGGGTTAACTCATGAACATCCCCAGTCTCAGTCTTGTTTGTGAACCAGGTCCTGCTTTGAACACCCGAGCTCAGCACCGACCCACCCCGGGGACAGGGGCCGGCCTGCAAGGGGGAGCGGTGGAGTTGTGCTTCCCTTCGTGCATCTAAGTGGCAGTCTGCCTCGGCCACACCGCGCCTGAAAGGCCCCTGGGGCTGGCACAGCCAGGAATGGTGTAAAGCAGCTGGAGATGCCCCCTGTGAGGCCAGGATCGCAGGGCGTGAGCATCATTAGTTATCAGCATGTTTAGGAATTAGTAGCCCCCAGTGTTAGGAATATCCCTCGTTCGTCAGTCTGGGAAACCAGGGAACGTGGAGGGAAGGTGGCATTCAGTGCGAGTGCATGGCTTGCTGGGCGCTCTCTTTCACTGCTGGTGCTTGGGGTTGCCAAGTCTTGCAAACTGCTTCTCTCTCTCCCCCGTGTCAGAGTGTTTTTCTAACGAGGATCCTTGTCCAGGCCCGTGCATGCTCCTGCACCTCCCACACACCCTGTACTTTGCCTCCTCTTGCAGTCCAGCGCGTGCAATCTCTTCTGCTTCTTCTTCTCCATATCGAAAATACAAAATGGGGTTTGGAAGGGACCTCAGGAGGTCACATCTAGTCCAACCCCCTACGAAGAACAGGATCATCCACATCTAAATCATCCCAGCCATTGCTCAGTTGTGCCTGGCCTTAAAAACCTCCAAAGATGGAGATGCCACCACCTCTCAGTGCTTCACCATCCTGCTAGGGAGAGTTTCCCTAATATCCAACCTAACCCTCCCCTGCTGCAACTTGAGGCCATTGCTCCTTGTCCTGTCACCTCTGCCACCACGGAGAACAGTCCAGCTCCCTCCTCGTTCGAGCCCCGCTTCAGGGAGTTGAAGGCTGCTATCAAATCCCCTCTCAGTCGTCTCTTCTGCAGACGAAATAAGCCCCGTTCCCTCAGCCCCTCCTCACAAGTCATGTGTCCGAACCCGGTGACCATTTCCATTGCCCTCCGCTGGACTCTCTCCGACTTGTCCACATCCTTTCTGTAGTGGGGGCCCAAAACTGGACACACAAGTCCAGATGTGGCCTCCGCGGCGCAGAATAGCAGGGAAATAATCACTTCCCTCGATGTGCTGGTGACCTTCCTTGTCCTTCTCTGTTTCTTTCCCCAGCAGGACGGTACCTAGACTCCTGGCAGCCCTGGACAAACACTCAGTCTCGGGCCCCACATTGCCAGTTATAATGAGTTGTTGTTGCAAATGTCTTTATTACATCTGTGGTATCGATGTCTTTAAATAGTTTGTTCTGAATTGATAACGTTGCCAGAATAGTATATGCTCAATTATGACAACTTTTTTGCAATTTTATTTATTTATTTCCCTTTTCAGCCCCCCGCCCCGCCTTCTGTCTGGGCCCCAGGCGGCTGCCCAGCTCGCCCACGCCCGTGTCTGGGGCTGCTTTGCAGCTGTTTCTCCTGCGTTTCCGTCTGTCTTCTTCCCTTTCTCCAGCTGAAGAAAGTGGACACTACTTTGCTAATGGCAGTGAAACAAGAGCTCTCTGGCACACCCACATATTATGACACTTCTGTAACGGACTTAGGACACCTCTACATGATAAGGCCCATACAATCAGAGTCACGAGGGTGCCTAATTCACTTTCATCTGAATGGGGGTGTTAGACACCTCACGTTGTGGACCTGGATCCTAGTGGGCTTTTCAAGCAGGTCACTGCAACATTCGGGCTTTTTCAAAGCCATCGGCCAACTCCCACCTCGTACCATCCGTGCCTAACTCCCCTGGACACTTCCATTTCCGCCAGGTGCCACCTCCTAGGCACTGAAGCGCTCTTGTTCCTCTGCGTCCAAGGAACTGATTTTTTTCACTTGAAATCAGAAGAAAACCCAAACATTTCAAAGACAGAATGAAAAATAGATATTAAATGGCAAAAAGCTCTGAGTGGTTTCCTGTCACCTGGACACTACGCTAGCTGCTCTGCTTAGTAAGCACAAGCAGCCCACCGCAGTGAATTGGTTTTGGACAATGGTAACCGCTCTGAGCAGGAGTTACCCTTCCCCAGGCTACTGCAAAGAAACTATCCTTGCGGCATCTATATTTATACTCCAGACACTCAAGTCTTGTGCCAACGTGTGTGTGTCCTTTTGCCAAGATGCTCATTTTCCCGTGTCCCTTTGCCAGGCTCACACACCTGCTTCTTCAGCTCTTCTCTGATCTCAGCTCCTGCCCTCACCGATCTTCTCTTTACTCCCACCCCCAATGTCTCGACCAGCTTCTCTCTCCTGTCGGGCGCTCTCAGTCTTTACCATTTCCTGAAGAAATGTGACTGTGTCTTCCTGCGCTTTGCTTTCTGTCCCAGAGGCAGTGTTTGACCCCAGACGGGGCCTCACCTCTCCCCCATGAAGGGTCAGCGCAGTGAGTGGCCTCTTGTGCAACCCCGTGGCAGGGTCCTCCACAGTCCATCATCCCCACAGCCCGGTGTGGGACAGCACGGCAGGCAGGCTCTGGCCAGCTGCAATGATGGGATAGCGCTGAACATTGTTACACTGGGGTGTGGTTTGCTGGGGGGGGGCGTTTGTGGGGGCAGGACAAGGTCTGCAATGCCCCGGGCTGGCAGCCCTGGGCAGGAGGGAGCTCAGTGCTGGCACCTGCCAGGGACCAGGGAGAAGAGCAGCCCAGCGCGGGTGGGGGCCTGCCCAGCTGCCCCCAGCTCTCCGCTGTGTGTGCGGGGCCAGGGACAGCCTGCGGGGCAGGACACTGGCATGTCAGTGAGGGAAGAGTTTGGGGCGTTTTGGCTCCAGTGCAGTCAAGTTTCATTTGGGGGAGGATTCAACCTTGTCCTCCCTCCTGGGAGACAGAAGCAGGAGGGACGTGCAGCAAATGTGGCACAGGTGGGGGCCCCTGAGCCCCAGCACGGCCCAGATCAGCCTGTAAGGGAGTCTGGACATGGTGAAGGGGAACGAGGAGGCCGCGCCAGGCTTGCCAGGCGTGTTCACTGGGGCCCGGTGTGACACTTCCCCTCCCTGATGGCTGAGCCCGGGAGCTGGAGCTGTGAGGCGTGAGCAGAGCTGACAGCTTGGGCTGGCACCGCAGGGCCGCTGCCTTCATAAGAGATCCTGGCCAGGAAAGTCCAACCCCTGAAGCTGGGTCACTGCATCTGGGGCAGGGAGGAGACCCCCAAAACTGCACATGCCACTGGGGCAGGGGCCGGTCAGCCCAGGACGCGGACTGCGCCAACCCTGCCCAGCGCCCAGGAGTGAGGTACAGCAGAGACATGAACCTCGCATGCCCCCAGCAGCATAGCTGATGCTTTTTGCAGGGGGTGCACTGCCAACCTCACCGCCAAATCCGCGTACACCCACTACACATCACGAGTGCACCCAGACACACCAGCACACACCGGTTTCCTGGCAGATGTGCTTATTCCACACTCACAGACATTGAATAAATCCAAGGAAATGGTCCTCACACTGTGGGCAAGTCCCCAACAAATGAGACCGGGAATCAAGTTGCACCATATTTACTCGAATCCGAGATAAGGTGGGAGGGCAGAGCCGGGTGGGGAGACTCGGTGCCCCCGTGCCCCCGCAGCGCAAGGAGTCAGAGTGGGGGCAGGTTGTGCCGCTCTCACCTCCTCGTGCGGTGAGGTGCTGGCATGGCCGGCGGGTCTGTGCTGGGGGGGCGGAGTGGGGGCCGTGTGGGTGGCCTGAGCGGAGCGGCAGTGACGCCTGGGCCGTGGCAGCGGGGTAGAGCCGTGGCCCAGCCTGTGAGTGGCTGGGGAGCGAGGGGGTGAGGACAGCATGGCCCTTCCCCAGGTCTGTTAGTCCTGCTGGCAGTGCAGCTGGCGCAGTGGCGGCGGCCGCGGTAAGGACTCTCATGGCCGCACTCTGCCCTCCCGCGCTGGGTCCTGCCTGCTGGGCTGCGGAGGGGGCTCCTGCCTGTGCCGATCCGGCCAGGCTGCAGTCCTGTGCGTGCAGACTTTTTTTTGATTTCCATCTCACAGCTCAAACCGCATTAGCAAACCCGCAAAAACAATAAGAATAAATGCGCCCGCTCCCCTGCGCCCCCACCCGCTGCCCTTCCCTACCCCAATCCCACTTCCTCTGTCCAGGCCCCGGTTGAGGTTCAAATCTCAGTCCTTGCCGCTGCCCCTCCGCTGCTGCTGATCCTGTTGTTGTGCTTCTCGCTGGCGCCAGGTCCAGTTGCGCCGCTGTCCTCTCCGTTTTCCTTTCCCACTTCCCCTCCCGGGGACTTGGAACAGCCTGTGCCCCATGTCCCTTTTCCAGGTGGAGTTGGCTGCATTTTCTCCATCCTTTCCACCGCTTTCCGGTGGTAGGACTGGAGTTTGCTCAGAAACATTTAACACAGGGGACGGGGGCGGGCAGAGGGGAGTCCTCCGGGGACATAGAGAAAGGGAAAGCCAGAGAGGCCCGTTTCCCAATGTGGGGGTCCATTCCCCGGCTGTTCCCCCTCCCCCATCACTCAGTGGCACAGGCCGAGCGCAGCTCCATCCCCCCACACCGAGAACCAGGGCCGGATTCTGTCCCCAGCGAAGGAGGCCGGCGGGAAGGTGAAGATCGGGGCCTCGGTGTCAGCATCGAGAAACGACACCTGCCCCCCTGCACAGTCCAGACAGACCCGAACCCTCCTGGGCACCCGGGCCAGGGACAGGCGGGTGGGAGCAGGGGCCGTGTGAGCCCAAACCTCACCCCCAGAGCACTGCACGGCCCAGATCCCCTCCTCGGGGCTAAAACTAATCTGTCCCTTCCTCCTCACAGACTCTCTGGCCACCCCCACGGCCCTGCGCCTTACCGCCATCCACACCCCCACCCCTACTCCCACCCCCACCTCCACCTCCCAGCAGTGTCTCCCCCAGGTGAATCCCTCATGGCCCAGCACACACTGCAACACATCAAATCTCTCAGGAGTGTTGGGCACAGGCTGCTGTTTGAATGTGCAACTCACACTTCTCCGATCTGCCGACAGGACGAGGTGGGGATTTGCCGTGTCTGGATCCAGAGTCAGTGTCGCTGGCAGAGAGAGTCGCAGCGTCAGGGCAGAGCTCAGCCGGGGCAGGCGGGGCCGTTCCTCCCCCGCCCCAGCAGCCCCGTCCTGCCTGGGACCGTCCTGGGCCCCCGGAGCTGCCTCTGCCCTGGGCCCGGGGCTGAGCACGGCCGCCCCGCAGCCCCTCAGCCGGGCACGGGGGAGAGCCCTGGCCTGGGGGAAAGGGGGAGACACCCATAGGCAAGGACAGGAAAATCCCAGCCCAGCGCCCCAGGTCCCAGCGCGGGGGGTTGGTGCTGGGCTGGGAGAGGGTTTGAGTCTTGTGCGAGGGGCGGCAGCAGGCTCTGTGGGATCATTGTGTTAATGCCGGGACCAGCTCCCCAGCGCTTACCTCTTTTGTATGATCCCGCTGGTTCCCCTTTGGCCTCCTCCAGGGCGGACGGCAGAGTCTCTGCAGGGGAAAGGGGCGCAGACATTAGACCTCTGGTGTCTGGTTCAGACTTCAACCTGGGACCTGCCTCAGTCCTGAGCCCCTGGGATGGAGCAGAGACACCGGGGCAGCTCCCCCCCTGCTGCTGGGACTGTGGCTGCAGAAGCTGCCTCCACATCTCCCTGCTCCCCTGCAGCGCGGCCTCCTCCCCCAGGACAGGCCGGGGGAGCTGCAGGTGCAGGCAGAGGAGTAGGGGGAGAAATGTAACAGCCATGGGCCCCGGGGAGCTCAGTGCCCAGCCCACCCTGCCCCCTTAGACACTGGGGTGAGGGACTCAGTGACAGAAAGGGACAAGCAGTGGGGTGGAGGGGGAGCCCGTGGGAAGGGGATAAGCTTCACAGCTGTCTTCTTCACTAGGTGAGGAGACAGACAAGGGCTTGCACCGGCTGGGGAAGTCCAGGGGTCCAGGCAGAGTCGCCTCTGCTCCAGCGGCCCCATGGGGGTGCAGGACACCAGAGGTGCAGCTTCACCCATGACTCCCCCACCGGCCTGCTCTGCTCCCTCCCTGCTCCTCTCCTGGCCCTTGGGAGCCCTCCCCCCTGCACTCCCTGGGGTCAAGCCAGCAGGAACCAAACCTGACAGCCTGCCGCATGTTTCATTTCACCTCTTAACTTTGGTGGCCTGACACGAGGCACTGGGGGCTCGCTCGGAGTGGGGCAGGGCCCCGCAGCTCCCACCACCCCAGCTGCAGGTGCCCATGCTGAGCAGCGCTGGAGCTGCAGGGCCCTGCACCTCTAAACCCGGATCAAAGGGGCACCCAGAGGAGCCCTGGTTCATCAGCGACTCGTGCAAAGGCAGAGAGAGGCCCTTGCCTCGTGTCTTCATTCCTACGACCAGCGATATCAGTCCAGCACGTTCAGTTTATTTCCCAATTAATAAAGATGATGGCTCCAAATTCACACCAACTGCTTGTCTCCTCCTCCTCAACAAGGACACTTCCCTCTTCCCTTTCACAGCCCCTTCTCAGTACCTTGAAACTTCTTCAAAGTCTCCTGGAGAGCTAGCGTTTGTCCAGACAAGATGCTGAGTCTTGTTTCCAGCTGTGGGCAAATCCCCTCTGGCAGCTGGAACTGCTCCTTCTTGCACCTGGGAAAAACTAGTCCGTGTTATTTGATTTTCTTTTTGCAGCTCAGCTTCATGGTAAAAACATTGGGTGGATGGAGGGACCTGGAGACTGACTCTGTCCAGGTGCCTCAGCCGCAGGGGCAGCACAGACAGTGGCAGTCATAGGCGATGCGCAGGAGGAGCACGGGGAGGGGCACATGCCCCCCATGACAGGGCCGACGGTGCCTGCAGGAGCTTCCCAGCTCTGCCCCCACAGCCAACGCCACCCACCCAACTCGGAGAGGCACCAGTTGCCCGTGGTGGCAGTGGCAGCTCCCCTAGCAGGAACCAATAGGTTTTCTTCAGCTCTGAAATGCCCAGGACATTTCCTGGCATCAGAAAGGAGCTGAGACTTCACGGGAAGTTGGCTCAAGTTTTGTCGGCCAGGACTATTCCCAGGGACAAGAGCGGGAAGGCCCAGATTACACCTTGCAGTCTTCAGGCCACCAGTGCCCAAAGACATCACTTCCCCGAGGAGAAGAGGGGGACGTTCATCCTTCCCACCTCAGGGACAGTCCCAGCGCTTGCCGTGCTGTGGTGCCCTGCAGGGATGTGCCCATTGCATTGTCCCCGAGACCCTTCCCTCTATGGGGAGCCAGGTGGAGCCACCTACCTGCTCAGCGTGCTCCTCATGTCCTAAAGGGGGAGAAAAAGATGCAAGAGTGAGCTCAGTGCCACGCTCCACACCCGGGGACTTTGTCCTCAGACTCCGAGTGCCACACGCAGTGGGATATGGGGAAAGTTGGGCCCCTTTACATGCCTCCATCTAGTGACCCCGCAAGAGGTGTAAGAGGGCAGCCGTGCACCCTGGGGAGTGGACACGCGCAGGGCAGCAGCAGCTAGAGCTCATACTCTGCATTGCCCATCATTGCCACCGCGTGCCTGTCTGGGGCTGTCGCCCTGCTTGCTCCTCCTCAGTTCTGCACCTGGTCCCGGCAGACTCAAGACTGAGCCCTTTCCCTCCCCTGCACTGGCACTGGGGGCATTTCATGTGCCTCACCTGCAGGAGGTCACTGGCGGCCTGCTGGCACTTCCCCTCCAGCTCCCCGATCAGGCTGTCGAGACGGGAAATCTCCTTGGAGAGGTGGGTGACAGTCTCGTCCTGACTCTTCCCAATCCCGCTCTCCAGCTCTCCCAGCTCGGCCAGCACGAGCCGCTCTTGTTCCTCCAGGAACCGGCGCAGTTGTTCGAAAGCAGCCACGATCTTCTGCCTCTCGCCTGCTGCCTTTTGCTGCCACGAAGAGAGAGAAACCGCGTCAGGGAGGGCAGCCGCTTTGGGGAGAGTCAGGGATGGTTCGTTAGCCCCCGTGGTCCTGGCTGTCTGCACGGCTGGGACCCCCGACCTCCCACCGCCTGGAGCAGAGCTGGGGGTAGCTCAGGTCTGGGGCCCGGCCTGGGATCTCTTCACTCTGTTCACTTTGCAAAAGAGTTTTCTGCAGCCTTGAGGGCTCGGACCTGGCATAGGGGACAAGTTGATGGCTCTCAGCAAGGAAAGCATCTGACTCATCACTTGGGATCATGGTTTCCCTGTATAAAACTCCCAAATTCTCTGATATAAAACCCAAAATGCATGTTTTTCCAAAATTAAAGTGAAACACTGGTACAAATATAGATATCAGTTGAACACAATGGTTTCCTGATATGTTCACAATTTTAAAGCAATTTGGAAACTACTTGTGCTTTCATCATTATCATGTAATAATTTCTAAATACCTATCTACTTTGGTATTTGATTTTGGTTTTCTTTATCATAGAAAATCAGAGGTCCTGCTGCCTCCTTCGCTCACCAGGACCTGGGAGCAGCTGCAGCCGTGTTCCCTGCTGCTGAGCAGCCCTCGTAGCCTGGCGCCCCGCACTGCCAAGGCACGGACCCCCAGCCCTGCCGGTGTCCCTCACTCCCCCCCTGCAGCCTCCCCTCCCTGGCAGTGCTCCCCACTCCCACCCTCTGCCCCAGGCCTCAGCCCACTAGTGTGTGGGGCAGGGGGGTATGTGTGGGGCAGGGGCTGCCTGGTCATAGGTGATGCCATAACCATCAGGGGGAAATGGGGGGGGCACACCACTCCCTAAATTTCTGCACCCACAGGAGGGCACAGGGCTGCAGCCTGACTGGACCTTACCAGGCAATGCTACCGCCACGGCCCAGCAGGCAGGACAGAGCACGGGGGGGGCAGAGCGGGGAGTGAGATGCGGTGTCCCCATGCCGCCAGCGGTGCAAGGAGTAAGAGAGCGGGCACAGGGTTGGAGGGCCAGGACATAGAGACTGCCCGAGGGTGCTGGTGTGTGGGGCTGGGGAAAGGAGTCTGGGCCCTGGGGCTGCAGCGGGGCAGGGGGCCTTACGCAGCGCTCGGTGCTGCTGGCGAGCCCAGCCCGGAGGGGACTGCCCCAGATGCACCTAGTCCTCGGGTGGGGGAAAGGGACAGGGGGCCCTTCGGGGGGTGGGGAGCTGCGTGGTCCCACACGTGGCCCTGCGCTGCTGGCTGGGGCTTGGGCACAGCAGGGAAGCGCGGCTCTGGTGGGGCCATGCTGCGGGCAGCTGGAGGACGGTGGGGGCTCCAGGTGGTCTCGGTCCCTCCCACGGTGTCTGGGCAGCTCCTGCCCGTGCAGGCAGTGGCAAAGGGAGTGCAGCCTGGGCGCAGGATGAAGAGAGGAGGAGGGGATGCCAGTGGCACCCTGAGCTCCCAGACCGGCTATGGCCCCTGCGAGGCAGCATCTTCCCGCTGCGTGCGGCCACCCCTACCCCTGAGAGCACCAGCAGCCTGGCCACAGCTCCCTGCTGCCCCCCGAAGCTCAGGGAGAGCTCTGATTCTGCAAGATAAAGAAGCCAAAAGCAAATGCCAAATTATAGAGATATTTAGAATTGATTTTATTATGAAGACTCAGGCACTCTCGGCTTCCAAATTGCTTAAAAATTGTAAAAATGTCAATAAAACGTTGTGTTCAGCTGATACCTATACATATAGTGGCATTGCATTTGAATTGTTGGAAAAACACAGATTTGGGATTTTTAAGTCAGAAAATTAGGGGGGGTAATCAGAGAATTTGTGATTTTTAAACAGAGGAAACCGGGATTGCTGCTGCTGAGGGGGCGTGCAAGGCCTGGCTGTGGGCACCGGCCACAACACCCTGCAACGCACCGTCACAAAATGCCACGGTCACCGTCCCACCAACCGTGCAGAGCAGGGGACGTCCCTTCCTTCCCCCCACGCCAGCCCGGCCCAGCAGCCCCACCTGGTACTCCTGGTGTTTCTGACTTTCACTCCCTCGCAGGGCTTCCAGCCTCGTCCTCTCTCCCCTGAGCAGCTGCAGCTGAGTCTCAAGTTGCTCCTGAGGGAAGGGAAACTCCTCGGGTCAGTTTTCCTCGGAGGGGAGAAGCTGGAGTCTCTCCCCCGCACCATAACCGCGAGGGCTGCTTGCGGGTGCGCTGTGAGCGCGACCCCGGGGACGTCCGTGCGCTCCGGCTGCACCAGCAGCTCCAGCACAGCGCAGCCCTTGCCTGGACGCAGCACCCAACGGTGCGCGCTTAGCACAGCCGGAGCAGCCAGCAGCCAGTGTGCAGCGGGATTGTGGAGCCAGCTCCTGCCCCGCGGGAAGAGCAGGTAGAAACACGGAGCCGGTCCGAGGGATGTGCCACGAGGCAGCGCTGCAACCAGCGGGGAAGTGCAGCCTGTCAGCGACACGCACTGACCAGAGAATAACACGGCCTTGAATCCGCCGCGGTCGCCAGGCCAGAGTGCCAGCCAGCCGTGGGCAGCCGGGCAGGACAAGACAGGTCTGGTCTGCAGGGCACCAAAATGAAGAAACTCAGAAGCAAGGCACCGGTCCTGAAGTATCACAGCCCAGCACTACAGCTACAACTACTGATACCGGTACCGCTACAGCGAGATGCCACAGGAGGAGCAGCATTAACTCAGGCGCAGCGCGGCACGGCAGTGGGTGGCCAGGCCTGGACAGAGGCGGGGGAAGGAGGTGCTCAGATACAAAAGGAGGTCCTGGCCGTGCTCCCTGGACTGGGGCGGTGCCACCACGTCCCCTCTGGACCCAGCATTGCCCCTGAACCCCCGGCACCAATGCAATGCGCATCGCTGACACTCCTGCAACGCGCCGGGAGCATCGGCTGGGGGACGTGGCTGCTCGTGGCAGATCCCGTGAGCAGGGCCTGCCCTCCCGAGCATGCGCGTGGGCTCTGCACGAGGGGAGCAGAGTCTGTGCACACGCGACAATCCCCCCAGGCAGCTCCCAGGGGGGTTGTAATGGGTGCAGGGAAACCGGTGCCGGACACCCCTGGTTCAAGCCACCGCCCCGCACACAGCCGTGGGTCAGCGACACTGGAGGAGCTTGACTGTACTTATAGGGATAAAGTGCGCGTCCTTATTATTATGGGATGATGCTGAAGACCAGCCTTCCCGGCTCTGTTGTTTCATAGTTTCATAGCTGGTTGGGACTGAAGGGAGCTCAGCAGATCATCGAGTCCGACCCCTGCCATGGCAGGAAAGAGTCCTGGGGTCAAACGACCCCGGATAGGGGCACATCCAGCCTCCTTTTGACACCCCCAGGGTAGGAGCCTGCACCACTTCTCTTGGAAGTCGATTCCAGATCCGTGAAGTGCCCTGACCGTGAAGTGGGGCCTCCTGACGTCTAGTCTGCATTTACCCTCTGCCAGCTTGTGACCATCACTTTTGGTCACTCCTGGCAGTGCTGCGGAGAACAGGGACTCCCCCAGTGCCTGCTGGTCCCCTCTGACTAGTTTGTAACAGGCCACAAGATCCCCGCTCAGCCTTCTCTTGTGGAGCCTGAACAGGTTCAGGTCCCGTCGCCTCTCCTCGTAGGGCCTGCCCTGCTGCCCCCTGACCATGCGAGTGGCCTCCTCTGGACTCTCTCCATGCTGTCCACATCCCCCCTGAAGTGCGGCACCCAGAACTGGACGCAGGACTCCAGTCGGGAGGGGGGAGGGGGAGGTTACTTTAATTTTCCCAGAGTTATTTCATTCTCCCAGTCGGGCGGTGTTTGTCCCTGGATCAAACAGCCGGGGTTTGTGTCTGGGGAAGAGCACGGCCCAGTTGTCTGTGCTGGGTCAGGCACTTAGCAAAGGGCATTTTGGTCCTTCTCGCCCCCCCGCAGGACGTCGGCACAGAGGCTACCACAAACCAGCCTCCGTGGGCAGCGATGCCGCTGTGCAGGGGCCGCGGGGCAGGAAGACGCAGCGCCGGAGGGAGGTGGGCGTCCCACCCAGCTGCACGGCCGCACCGGCCCGCGGGCCCGTACCTTGCACTGCTGCGCGGCCTCCTGGACGGGAGCCACGGTGTGAGCTCGGTGCGCCCGGGACTCCCGGCAGATCAGGCACATCAGGACCTGGTCCGTCTTGCAGAAGAGCTTCAGAGCCTCCCCGTGCTGCTCGCACACCGTCGTGCCCCCGGCTCCCTCCGCTGACCCCACGCTCAGGCCCTTGACCAGATCCACTACATTCGCCAGCTGCCTGTTTGGGCCCAGGAGCCTCTGGTCAAAGGTCTGTCTGCACTGGGGGCAGGTGACATCCGTCTCGGCCCCCTCCCAGCACTGGGCGATGCAGGCTCGGCAGAAGTTGTGCCCGCAGCCCACGATCATCACCGGGTCCGTGAACAACTCCAGGCAGACGGAGCAGGTCGCCTCGTCCCGGAGGCCTTGCAGAGAGCGTGCAGCGGCCATGGCGGTGAGACGGGAGGGCACGGGGCTAGTTTCACTTCCCTGCGCTCAGGGCTGGGCTCACCCCCGAGATCAGGAATTTTCCTTCCTGCCAAATAACTGCACTCGTCCTGAGCTGGGAGGAGCCGGGGTAGAGATCCAGCCCTGGGACTGCGGGGATCTGGTAACCCTTTGTGGAGCAGCAGCTCGGCACAACTCCAACAAAAACAGCAGAAAAAGGGTTTGAAGCCACCATGAAATAATTCAACGCACGCAGCATTTCTCACTGCATCTGCTGTCAGCCAAGAGCTTGTCACAGCTGCCAGGACTGTTATTTGGGGCTGAGAGCTGCCTAAAACCTCAGAGCAGGCAGGCGTCTTTGGGTAGATCTGACAGCTTTGATTCGACCAGGTAAATAGTTGGGAAAAAGTTCTTCGCAAGTTTTTGGGGACAAACTCCCTTCTTCAGGCATTAGGAGGCTCCGCTGCTGTTACTCTCAAGTTGGCGTAAGCAGGCATATTTACTGCACAGTATGGGCGTGCACATGTAGACACACACCCATACCGCTCAGTTATTTCAGCTACTGCGCAGTAAATGCGCACATGTAGATGCATCCAGCGTCTATCAGAGCACTACAACCCCTCCCTGCCCCCGAGGAGTCTCCAGGCAGCCCCCAGGGAGGGTTGTAACAACTGCACGGAAACTTCTGCCTGTTGCCTCCTGCTTTGAGGCCACAGCCCTTCACACACAACCTGGGCCACTTCTTCAGTCACTTCTTCTGCTGCAGTGACATTGGAGGAGGATCAGCTGCTCCGTGTGTCCAACGCAGAGGAGCCACTTCCCTGCTCCAGCTGGTCTGAGGCAGAAGGATCTGACGACAAAGACATCTCGGTCCGTCTCGCCTCGTTCCAGTAGGACTGTTTGCACAGAGGCCTGAACAAGGGTTTTTGTGGGGAGGGGGTTTGTGACAGGCTCATGCTCAATGTAGTTGGCATTTGGGCTGCAGGCATGTCCCACCCCCCAGGGTCACACCACACCACAACTTTGTTGTTTCCACTGGGTGCACTTTCCCTTGCCTGGAGGTGAGGATCAGTGGTTCCCTGGGGGTCCAGGTGTGACAGCATGTTCATGACTTCTGTGGGGCTCCTTCTCACCTACACCTCACCCCTTTCTACTTGGGTCTTGGAATTAACCATGGTGACATAAAGGCATGATGATGTCTTTTTTTTTATGCAAGGTGTCTGGCGAGAATTGTGACCATAGTTTCATAGTTTCTAGGGTCGGAAGGGACCTGAGCAGATCATCTAGTCCGACCCCCTGCCATGGCAGGAAAGAGTACTGGGGTCAGATGACCCCAGCAAGATGTGCATCTAACCTCCTCTTAAACACCCCCACGGTAGGAGCCTGCACCACTTCTCTTGGAAGCTGGTTCCAGACCCTAGCCTCCCTGACCGTGAAGTAACGCCTCCTGATATCTAACCTAAACCTGCCCTCTGCCAGCTTGTGACCGTTATTCCTGGTCACTCCTAGCGGTGCTCGGGGAAAAAGGGACTCCCCCAGTGCCTGCTGATCCCCCCTGACTAGTTTATAACAGGCCACAAGATCCCCCCTCAGCCTTCTCTTTTGGAGGCTGAACAGGTTCAGGTCCCGCAGCCTGTCCTCATAGGGCCTGCCCTGTTGTCCCCTGATCGTGCGAGTGGCCTCCTCTGGACTCTCTCCATGCTGTCGACATCCCTCTTGAAGTGCGGCGCCCAGAACTGGATGCAGGACTCCAGCTGCAGCCTGACCAGTGCCGCACAGAGGGGGAGGATCACCACCTTGGCTCTGCTCGAGATGCATCTGTGGATGCTTGACAAGGTGCGGTTGGCCTTCCTGACTGCATCCCCACACTGCCGGCCCATGTTCATCTTGGAGTCAGTGATGACCCCCAGATCCCTTTCCGCCTCCGTGCTGACAAGAGGGGAGTTCCCCAACCTGTAGGTGTGGTGCCGGTTGTTCCTCCCAAGGTGCATCACCTTGCACTTGTCTGTGTTGAAACCCATCCTATTCTCGTCCGCCCACCCTTGTAACCTGTCTAGGTCTGATTGTAGCCTGTTGCATCCTTCCAATGTTCCCACATCCCCCCACATCTTAGTGTCATCAGCAAATTTGAACAGGGTGCTTTTTACCCCCTTGTCCAAATCACTGATGAAGATGTTGAACAGTGCGGGCCCAAGGACCAAGCCCTGGGGGACCCCACTGCCCACATCCTTCCAGGTTGAGAAGGACCCATCCACCACCACCCTCTGGGTGCGGTCCTCCAGCCGGTTGGTGACTCATTTGACTGTGTGGGTGTCTACACCACAGCCCCCCAGTTTCCTGATGAGAACAGGGTGAGAGACAGTGTCGAAAGCCTTCCGGAAGTCCAGGAAGATTATATCCACTGCTACCCCTGCGTCTAATGATCTGGTGATCTGATCGTAAAAGGCCACCAGGTTGGTCTGACAGGACCTGCCACTGATGAACCCGTGCTGGTTGCCCCTAAGCATGCAGTCCCCTGCTGGCCCCTCCTGGATGTGTGCCAGCATAATTTTCTCGAACAGCTTGCCTAGGATTGAGGTGAGACTAACCGGCCTTTAGTTTCCCAGGTCCTCTTTCCTGTCTTTTTTGAAGATGGGGACCACATTGGCCCTTTTCCAGTCCTCCAGTACCTCACCAGAGCACCACGAGTTCTCATAAAGCCGTGCCAGGGACTTGCAATGACCTCGGCCAGTTCCTTTAGAACTCTAGGGTGGAGATCATCCGGGCCGGCTGACTTGAATACATCCAACCCCTCCAGAAGCTCCCTAACTAAATCCTTGCTAACAGACCACAAGGACTCTGCTTCTGTCTTCTGTGTGCAAAATCACAACTAAAAAGGTCATGTAAGTTGATTGGCTCATACTGCGCAAGCCAGGCAAGACCACGATGCCCCCTTGCTGTGTGATCCCTTTCTTAGCCTTGGGTTGGTCCCATGCTGGTGCTCCCCTCACTCACCCACCATCAGGCCCATTTGTTTCCTGGCCTGTTGCCATTCTTGCATGAGTTTTTCCCACCCAGGCACTAGGCCAGGTATGGCACCATCTTATAGTTTCATAGTTTCCCAGTTAGGAGAGTCGGAAGGGAGCTGAGCAGATCATCAAGTCCGACCCCCTGCCATGGCAGGAAAGAGTCCTCGGGTCAAACAACCCCAGCAAGGTGATTGTCAAGCCCTGTCTTAAAGACCCCCAGGGTAGGAGCCAGCACCACTTCGCTTGGATGCTGGTTCCAGATCCGAGCCGCCCTGACAGAGGAGTAGCGTCTCCTGATATCTAATCTGCATTTACCCTCTGCCAGCTTGCAACCATTATTTCTAGTCACTCCTGGGAGTGCTCAGGGGATCGGAGACTCCCCCACTGCCTACTGATCCCCCCTGACTAGTTGTAACAGGCCACTAGCTCCCCCCTCAGCCTTCTCTTATGGAGGCTGAACAGGTTCAGGTCCCGTACCCTGTCCACTTAGGGCCTGCCCTGCTGCCCCCTCATGGTGGGTGTCACGGAGGCACTGGGGTGCTCTGTGCCTGAGAAGGATATAAGGTGAGCTGCCAATCACCAGGGCAGCTCAGGTGCCAGGGTGACCAGGCAGGTCAGGTGGCCGGAAGGAGGCAGGGCCAGGCCCTTATAAACAGCCCAGGCGGGAGACTGACTAGCAGTCCCCTTCTGGCTGCTGCAGGAGCAGGAGCAGGAGCAGGAGCGGCCTGAGCCACGTTGACCGGCTGCGATGATGCTGGGGACGAGAACACCCTAAAGGAAGGTCCGGTTGAGAGCCCTGGTGGGGGCTTGGTGTTTACGTTAGGAGTGAGGCGGCTCTGTGTTGTTTATGTTGTAGCCAGGTGGTTTTGCCAGAGTTTTTGGTTATAGTTATACCGGAGGACCAGGTGAGGCTGTAGGGGTGAGAGGGGGCCTCACAGGGGCTCCCCAGCAGCCTGGGGGTTCCCGGTGCCCAGTAGGGGCATGGTGCCAGTGGGGCACTACTGTCCGCGCCGGAGAGGCGCGGTGTGCAGGGTTTCGGACCCCAGCCCGTAAGGGCGGTATTTTGCCCAGTGGGGCAAAGGACCCAGAGAAGGGTCCCGGGGCCAGGCATGGTTGTGGCCACCTGAGCCCCAAGCGCGAGGAGCGCAGTATAGGCCCTGAAGGAGGGCAACGGCTGCGGAGAGCGCGGCATAGGCCCCAAAAGGGGTGGAGAGCACGTGCGAAGGGCGAGGTATAGGCCCAGAAGGGGGCAACAGCTGCGGAGAGTGCGGCAGAGACCCCGAGAGGGGTGGGAAGCCCAGAGGTGGGCGATAGGCCCCCGAGTGGGGCAGTGGGCTGAGGAGTAGCTCAAGAACGAGCCAGGCCCAGGGGCACCGGTAACAGGGCAGCAGCTGCGAGCCAGGCCCTGGGGTGCCAGGTGGGTGATGAGCCCGGGGTGCCAGAGAGAGCACCAGAGGACAGGGGACCGCACAACGTCCTAGGGAACAGCTGCGAGGCTTGGGGCGTGCTGAAGGGGAGGTGTGGAGGCATGCATACCCTTTAAGGGAGGGGTGCACAGAGGCACCCCATATGGAGTAGGGGCAGGATCATACGTACCGTTCCCCAGGGGGATAAAGGCAGCCTCCCATCTTAACTTATTTTATTATCAAAGTCATGGCGGGCGAGAATCCGAGGGTGCTGAGTCCACCTTTCGTGATGGTAGGGGGCGCTAGGGAGTACACGGCCGTTCCTAGGCCCCACTCCCTCACAGTGGGCACCACTGTGCCTGAGTGAGGCTTGCTTTCCTGCCTACTGGTTGGGTACATGGTGTGGGGAAGCCTCCGCACTGGAGTCTTTCATCTGTTTCCCACTTCAGATCACCCTGGGCAGCCCTCTCCCATCCCCACAAGCGCTGGAGGCTTCTCCACAGGCTTGTGTGCATTTGGGGGACCTGCTGTATCTGAGCCGGGAGGAGGAGCATCCACTTGGGTTCCCTATGCTCCAGCAGTCAGGAGAGTGGTGTGGTGCTTCCCTCGGTATTTTGGTCTGTGGTGGGAACCTGCTGGACTCCTTGCAGTGGTGAGTTGAGCCTCCAGGTTCTTCCTAAATGCTATAGCTGGAAAAGTGTCCAGTGCTTCCCCAAGTGTGGTGGGCTTGGGGAAAACTGCCAGATTTTTTTGGCAGCTGGGAAAACATCCAATTCTGTTTCAAGTGTCCCAGTGCAAGCCCCAGGTGCCTCTCTCTCCAGACCCACCCTTAGGCTGTTCCAACTAGTCTTTGGGCCAGTCGCGGGGAGTCCTCTGTTCGGCGTGGCGCTGCCTGCCTTGATTGCAGCCGGGTCACCTGAGCCACAGTGCTGAGGTGAGGCAGGTGGAGGCCTGATACAAGGATACATGAGAGTGAGGGGGGCAATCTCCATATCAAGATTTCCTAGGGCTTTGAATGCTACAATCAAATGGGGCAGGATGGGCTGGGGGTTAGAGGAGTGGTAAGGGATGGATCAGCCTGCATATAGTTTGGTTACTTTATCTTCCCCAGGGCTGTCTGACTGACCTCTGGTCATGAGCATTTTCCTTCCTCATAAAAGCTGCAGCCATCCACAAAAATGTTTAGGCCCATATGCATAGTGTCTCTCTGCCTTGTCCTCAGAGCACACATTTCCAGGGAATATGGAGTTTCCAGCTGGATACTTGGGGGAAGTCCATCGTAGAGCAATGTAACACTGGTACACTGAAGTTGTTCAGTAGAGTGCCTTCTTTTCTAGGAAGCACTCGTGACTTCCTTCCAACAGCAGCGATTGTGTAGGGGTACTCGGGGGTGCATGTGCACCCCCTGAGAGCACTGGTGCATCCCCTCACAGCAGCATTTCCTGCTTGGGTATGGGCGGGGGGGGCAGGCAGTGAAGAGCGCTGGTCTCCTCCTGAGAGCACCAGCCAGGGTGTAGGGATGCCAAGACAAGCGATCCCCGGTCACAGACAGACAGCTGCAGGGAAGTACCCCTTCTGACTCAGAAGGCACCAGTCAACCGTAGTTCACTCAGAAGGATCAGAGCAGGACCAAGCTAAAGCCCTCTTGAAAATTTTGCCATCAGTCAGATGGCAGTAGGCTGGTCTGTCCAGTCCAGATCTGATGGTCCAAATCTAGGCCAAGGGCACTCCACTTAAACCCAGAAAGCTGAACAGGTGTAAAATCAGAGCAATGCAGCAGTGGCTCATACCATGCCGCTTGCTTTGCTGTTCACACTTGTGCATCCTCCTTGCCTTATAGCTCAAGTGTACTTGCAGCCTGCCTGGCTTATGGGTACATTCAAAGGACATGGCCCCTCAGTTGGAGTGTGTAGGCCCAAGACAATGAGACAAAAGAGGAGGCTGTGGGAACCTAGGAGGAACAGGAAAGCACTTACATGCTCAGAGAGGCAGAATCACCAATGCTGGCATCCTGTTGGCCCATCCCGCATCAGGCAGGGGAGGATGGAGGGAGGGGACGACAGAGGTGCGTGGGGAGGGGAGGAGTTCAGCTGTTCATCTCTTGGGGGCAATACAGCACTGGACAATCCTGGCCAGCCTGTGGGAGAAGGGGCAGAGTCACGGCACGCTCTGGGTGGGATGCAGGCCAGGCGAGAAGAAACTAGTGTGCGTGGGATGGGATGGATCTTGGCCCCCGCACTAAGGCCCAGGGAACAACCACAGCATGAAGGAGAATCTCCCCAGCAGGGAGCAGTATGTGGTTCTCACACATGGATCAGTGGGGCTTTCTGTCCCAGCAGGCCTGACCTGGGCTGGAAACTCTGACCTACAAACCCCGGGGTGAAGCCCTGGCAGCAGGGTCCTTGGGACCAGAGGTGTGCAACGAGGGGTCAAAATGGTAGATAGCTGGTCCTTATGGGGCACTGGAGCCCTGGCAGAGAGGCAGGATGGGTCATCCTGAGTGGCCTGGAGGCAGGAGGCACCCGATCATCATGTGGGCTGGGGGAGGGCACCCCTCACATCTGCCACTACTGGGGTATAAGGGGACACTCACCTTCTCCCTGCTGCCCACCTTCGCCTCCTCCCCTCTGTCACTGTGTCCGCACTGGGGGTGGGAGGAAGAGACACTGGTCACCTTGCAGACACCCCAAATCCGCAGGCCCTGCCACTCCCACCAGCCCATGCCCCAGCCTCCCCTCTCTCCACCACTGCCCCGCCCAAGCGACTGGCCCCGGGAGCCCTGCCGGACCCATCTCCCTTCCACCCCCTGTGCTGCTGGGCCTAGCTCTGGTTCCTGGGTGCACTCTGGATATACACAACAGTGAGGGCTCCCAGCACAGGGAGCCCACGGCTCTTGACCTCCTGCCCCACCTAGACACACGGGGCACTGGAGGGAGTTGTGGTCAAAGGGACTTACTGAAGACGCACTAGTCATTTCCTCTTTACTAACCTATTATCTCCAGAGGCCTCCAGAGCTGGGAAGAAACCAGGGGTCCCGACCCTCAACCCGTCCTTCTCCCAGCCTGCGAGACCCTTCCCAGGACCAGGAGCTGAGTCCTGGCTCAAGCCCTCCCTCTGCTCCTCATGCAAATCCCAGCTCACAAGCTAACACTAGGAAAAGCATCATACCTTTCCTCCTGGGGTCTTTTCCATTTTGGACTGTGTTGCCGCTCAGTCTGGGTGCTTGCCTGAAATGTGGGCCCTGGGCCAGCCTGGCACCCCACCTCAGCCAGGCAGAGGGCTGCGGTCTGGGTGCAGGTGTCTGCATGCTGGGGGCCCTCTGCCTGGGTGCTGGCCTCTCTGGTGACGGGCAGGCTGACCTGGGTCCCTGTGTCCATTGTCTGGGAGGGGAATCTGCTCCTGATTGCACAAAAAGTAATTGGTTAGAGATGGATCATGGACAGAATAGGATGCAGTTTAATAAAGTCAAGTGCTAAGAGGTGCACCTAGGGAGAAAGAGTCAGTGTCACACTCACAACCTGGGAGATGACTTTCTAAGCAGCACGGCAGCAGAACAGGATCTTGGAGTCACAGTCGACTCCAAGATGAACTTGAGTCGTCAGAGTGACAAGTGATAAGCAAAGCTAACCATAGTCTATCATACATTAGCAGGTGCATCACAAACAGGTTTCGGGAGGTGACACTTCCCCTCTATGCGGCATTGATAAGGGCAGAGCTGGAAAACTGCATCCAGTTTTGGGCACCGCACTTGAAGAGGGATGTGGATAAGCTTGAGGTGGTCCAGAGGAGGGCCACTGATATGGTTCAGGGCCTGCAGGAAAGGTCCTACAGAGATTGAGGGACCTGGATGTCTTCAGCCTCTGAAAAAGAAGCCTGAGAGGTGACCTGTAGTCATCAACAAATTCATCAGGAGGTGGCGGGGGGCAGAAAGAAATAGGAGATACTCTATTTACCAGGGTGCCCTTGGGATAACTAGAAATAATGGGCCCAAACTGACAGCATATTTACATTAGACATCAGGAAGACCTTCTTTATGGTAAGAGTAAAAAGCTCTCCTGTAGCAAAACCCCCAGTTTTTCTTTTTTTTTCTTTTATTTTATTGCATTCACTCCCTTTTCCCAACCATTTCTGACTTTTTCTTTCCCTCCCCATTCCGTATAGATAGCTAGCTATAAGGAAGCTAAGATGTAGGATAAGCTTTAAATATTTTTATTTGGGTAGCAAGATTTTGGTTTTGGATATCCACTGTTTTATGTTGTATTATTATTAGGTTTGTATTGATTTTTATTGTTTCATATGGATATTGTATGGCTTAGGCCTGTGTTTGTAAGTGAACCAAAGTCATGTCAAGTCTCCATTTTGTGTCCACTGCCCGGGCATCCCCTGTGTGTCACAACTGTATGAGGCATGTATCCCTCCGACGTAAATTGGTTCCCGATGAGTTGTTGAGGGCAGAAAGAAATAGGAGATGCTCTATTTACCAGGGTGCCCCAAGGGGTAAGTAGAAGTAATGGCCACAAAATGACAGAAAGCAGATCTACCTTAGACATAAGGAAGAACTTCTTTATGGGAGAACTTCTCACAAACTAACACAACGAAAAGCACCATACCAATCCCCTCCCAAATGTGACCCTCACACTGCCTGAGCGCAGGATCTGCAGGCTCAGAGGTGATGTGGGACTGACACAGGGAACAGCTGTTTTGTTCAGGGCACTGGCACCCTGAGGGATGGGCATCACAGGTCATCCTGACCTGCCTGGAGGCAGAAGAGGCCCTGATCATCACCCTGGTCCCATCCAGCTCTGATCCCAGGCTCTCAAACTCGCACAACAAAAAATCATACCTCTCCCCTTGTCCTGGTTGTTTTTGATGTTGGCCAACCTTTGCCTGGGTGCTTGCATCCATCATGGGCGGGGGTTCGGTCTGGCACCCCATCTCAGACACGCACAGGGCCCTGGTCTGGGTGCCGGCGTGTTCGTGCCCAGGGCCCTCGGCCTGGGTGCTGGCCTCTACACACAGGGGCAGGTTGCACTGGGTCCCCCTGTCCTCATGGGACCCTGCCTCCATTTCCAGATGGGGGCTAATGCTCCTGGTTGCACAAAAAGGAACTGGTCAGAAATGGGTCCTGGACTGAATTCATCCCCACCAGCACGAGAGAAGGAAGGACTCCCCTCCTTGCAAACAGCACCACTTGCAACACCCCATAGCCTGGCCCAGAGCCCACCAGCTACCCAGGACAGCCCCGCACCTCACCCTCCCCTCCCTGTCTCCCACTTACCCCCGCCAGGGCGGCCAGCACTCCTCCGCCAACCCCTCCATGTCCATGGGAGTCTGTTGCAAATGGAAAAGGAAAATGGTAATGAAATGAAAATCCAGCCTGTGGGCCCAGACCTGGCACGTGGTGGACTATCGGGGGAGGCTGGGGGACAGCAATCCAGGGAGCAGAAGAGGTCAGTGCAGCACAGACCTGTCACCCCACCGGTCCCACTGTGACATCCACACAGCTCACGTGGTGCCCAGCACTGCGCACACAAACCCTCCGCCCACGGAGCCAGGGCAGCCCCCTGTCCCCTCCACTGCGGGGCTGGCACAGCAGGGTCCAGGCTTGCCCTGTGCACACACAGGCACACACACACTCCTCGTACTCTGGGACAGGGGCGTGCAGAGCGGCTCACCTCCATGGGGCTGTCGTCCAGATCCTGGTCCTGCTCTCTCTGGGCCTTGAGGGCCAGCACCAGGAAGAGGTTCTGGCTCCTCAGCGCCTCCACCTGGGCCTGCACGAGAATCCCCCCAGCCCCTCAGAGCCTGCCCATGCCCGCGCCCAGTGTATCGGGCCCCGCACCCACCAGCGCTACCTCCCTGCGCACCCAGCAGGACCCTCCTCTCCCCACACGCCATGTGTCGGGACCCTGTTCCTAGCTTCAGCATCCTCTGGGATGTCCCCCAGCCTGGCCAAGCCTGGCCTCAGCCTCTTTCCTCCCCTGCCTCATGGTCCTGCCGGCCTCTGCCCCATGCAAACTCACCCGGAGCCGCTCCTCCCGTTGCCGTGCGCTGTGGAGACAGAAAACATTTCTGGGCTCAGAGACACTGATGGCAACGTCCCAGAAAACTCCCCTTCCCCACGGAGAGACATGCACAGAAGGTGGAATGGCCCCTGGGCTTGTGCCCCGAGCCCTGTGCCGCACAATGGGAACAGCCAGCTCCCTGCCCAGCCCCACACCTACCAGGACAGGACGATCTCTATGTCCTGCTCTGCCTGTGCCAGCCGGGCCCGAAGCGCCTCCAGCTCCAGCTGCAGCAAACGAGACAGCGCGGGTTGGAGAGACATCACGCCACCGCCGTCTGTCTGCACACGTAGCTACCTCTTGCCCCCAACACCTCCCTCGGGCCCTGCATTTCCCCGCCATCCCCCAGCCCAGCCCAGACTTGTCCCTCTGGTCCACCCCTCCATGTGGCCATCACCCAGCCCACTTGGTCTCCCTCACAGCCCCCACCCCGCCTGGATCCTGCTCACCTGCTGACGGCACTGCCTGCCACGGGGTTTCTCCGCCTGGGGAAGGAAAGAGCTGCTGGGCGATGGACTCCCCTGGGCAGCGAGTTCCCCATCTCCCCAGGGTGCAGGGATGGCGGCCCCCATAGTCCTGGGGCCAGGCACAGCTCTCAGACCTGAGTCCCAGGGGTGCCAGGGGTTGGTTGTTACCACCTGCGTCAGCTGAGCCCCCACCGCCCAGCTCGAGGTCCCAGGTCCCCTGAGACACTCCGGTTTGGGAAGGACTGTCCCTGTGATCGGGGGTGAGCCCACGACCCCCTCCCTTATTCTTCCAAGGCCTGTGGAGTCGGCAGAGAGCGAGACTCTCCCTGGGGTGTCATGCAGTGCGTGGGGGTGGGGGGGCAAAGTGCACCTGGTGAGAGACCCCTGACCCCAGATCAGCCCCCAGCACCTCTGGGCAGGGGAGAGACTCACGGCAGCGGGAGGGTCCGGCCACATCTGGCCCCTGGCAGAGCTGCCCCGCACAGCTGGCAGGGTCTCCCCCACCCCTCCACTTCCCCCCGGCACTGCTCCTGGTCCTGCGGGGAGACAAGGGGCCGCGCGTCAGCTGGACCCACTCTGCTGCCAGGGCGCAGGGCGGCCAGCCCCTCTGGGCACAGCGCGTGGGGGCACCTGCCAGGAGTCCTGTGAGCCGCCAGGGCAGGGCCTTCCTCCACAGGGGTCGGGTGGGAGTCCCCAGGGAGCAGGTCCGGGAGAGACCCCAGGGATGTGGCTGGTCGCCTGACATGCAAATACCCCTGATGGGGGCGCGGTCCCAGGGGACAAGGGGATGAGGGGCAGTACGGCTGGGGAGGGGTCTCCTGGTGCAAACAGGCATGTGGAGGGTGGAGGAAAGTGCCGGGGTGCTGGATCAGGTCGGCCCCTAGGAATGGAGGCTGAGGAGGGAGAGGGGGTGCCCCCATGCAGAGACCTTGCCCCCTCCCCACGCAACCACACAAGCCCTCCCACAGCTCAGGCTGGACCCCAACTCACCGGGTGCAGGCTCCCTCCTCTCCTGGTCTGCCCCCAGGGGAGGTAAACGTGCAGTGTCCTTAGTGGAGGGGAGTCTTCCTGCTGCCGACCTGCCTGCGCCCAGCGGGGCATCTGGTGCGGGGGGAGATGAGGGCTGAGCATCAGGCTGTGGGGACTGAGCACCACTGTGAGGACAGGGGTCCCACAGCCCGTGTGGCCCACCCTGCCCGGGAGCAGAGGCCCACCCTGCCCGGGACCTTGCTGGTGCGGAGCAGGGGGACGGCTGGGGGCACGGAGCCGGGGCTGTGCAGGTTGGACCGGGGACAGCGGGGGCTTGGCCTGCCAGGCAAACCCTGCTGGGAGGGGATGTCCCACGGGCCTGGAGCCGCCCGCGCCGCCCACCCCGCACTGCTGCCCTGGGGGCCGTGCCCAGACCTCACCCGCGTTGCTGGGGCGCAGGCGCAGCGGGGGCAGCTTCTCGCGCCGCAGCATCTGCAAGAAACACAGCCCTGCGCTGGAGGAGGAGAGAGGAGCCGGGCTGGCGAGAGCAGGGACGAGGCACGGGGCCGCGGCCTGGGCCTGGCACCGCCTGAGCCCCTGCCGCCCACTCGCCCCATCGCCCAAAATCCCCCTGCCGGGCCCGCGGGTGTCCCCGGGGTGCCCTCGCCTGAGCCAGAAAGGGCACTGACGGCTCCCACAGGTGCGCGCTCCCGCCGCTCGGGTGGGGACTACAGGGAACTAACTACCAACCTAACTAACTAACTACTGCGCTACTGAACTAGGGAACTAACTATCTAACTAATGAATAAAGTAATAAGCTAACAAACTATCTAATGACCCAACTAAGTACCTAACTAACAAATGCACAGATGAACTAACGAACTACTGAAGTAATAAGCTACTGAACTATCAAAGTATCGCACTAAGGAGCTCTCTAAGGGATAAGCTCACCACCAAGCAGCTAAGAGCGGCTCAGCGACCCCTGCCGGCGCCGAGGACCAGACCGGGGCGGGGCCGTGCGCCTGGCTGCGCCGACGCCCGAGCGCACTGGGCGGGGCCGGGCTGACAGTTGGGCTGGGGACTGTGATGTCGCGCTGGGGGCAGCAGCACCGTTGCCGCGGCAACCAGGGTGTTTACTCCCCAGGGCAAGGTGCTGGGCGCGGGGGCTGTGGGTGCCGGGGTCCGGCCTGGCCTGCGGGTGTCCCCGGCCCGGGACGACCTTCGACCTTGAGTCCCGGGGCTGGCAGCGAAGCGCAGGGACAGCCCTGGCGCAGGGTCCTGGCGAGACCCGAGCGCCTGGGGCCAGAGCCTCAGGCCTCTCCGATGTCTGCCCTGGGGGTGAGGGCACCCGCGGGCAGGGCGCGGGGCTGGGAGCGCAGAGCGGTTCCTGGGGCCACCGCTGCGCTCGGCCTGAGCCCCTTTGTGCGCAGGGAGGAGCCGAGGGGCCGTATGGCCAGGCCAGGCCGGGGAATGGGGAGTGTCTCGCAGGGCTGCGCTGCAGACACCAGCCCAGGGTCGGGGGACCGCGCTCTGGGAAGTCCCAGTGGAGCCTGGACAACCCCGCCCACAACCAGGCCCAGCCCTGCCCCAGCCCCAACCTTGCTGCCTCCACACACAAAGAGGCCATAGTTTCATAGTTTCTAGGGTCGGAAGGGACCTGAGTAGATCGTCTAGTTTGACCCCCTGCCATGGCAGGAAAGAGTACAGGGGTCAAACGACCCCAGTAATTTGTTACAAACAAATGATACAGAGCAGATGTGCGTGTGAGACAGAATGATGATACGGAACTGAAGTGCGCGTGTTTGTGTGTGTGTTGGAAATATTATTAAAAATGCATTATGAATAGTGTTATTAGAACAGCACAGCTAGCAGCTCTCCCTGGTGGGAGGAGGGGGTGGAGGAGAAACTACCAAGGGCTCTTTGTATTAAGGTATCACTCTCTTTGTTTCGCAAATTTACTATCTCTTTGTTACGCTAAATCACACTCCCTTTCATGCTCCCTTCACTTCTCAGGCAGATAAGAGTAATTGCAATTTTTAATGATCCTGTCCTTGAGAAAGAGTGGGTTTGAACTTTTGGTAACCTGGAGAGCTTTTCTAAGCATGCGTAATTAGCTAATGCATATAAGCCTATCCGCCCCGCATACTTAAGTAGTTAATTATAATGCACATGGGACATATGAAGTGACGTATTTACATATATGTTTGTATGAACCGGAAATGAGTTGTAAGAGTTCCTGCTTCTGCACACGTGCTCAGGAGAGAGGGGATAAAGCCTGCTGAGAAGTTTCCCTCGGGGGGCAGAGTGTGGTCTTTTGTCTTCGCTCTGACCCTATTTGCAAATATACCTTTTGTGTTGCTAATAGCGTGTGTCTGAGAGTTCTTCGCCTCCCAAGAAACGAACCACAGCATTTTTGCTTCATGTGTGCGCCAGGCCAGGGCACCCCAGCCTCGGGCCAGGAAAGGGGTTTAACTTAACACCTTTTCCCACCTTAGCACCAACCCTTCAAGCCTGGGACTCAGCCGAGCTCCGAAAGGCAAGCCCGCTGCACACCCATCGCCCGCGCATCCCTGTGACAGGCCAAATGTTTAACACGCGAGAGCCAGGTCCGCAGACGCTGAGCGAGGCCACTGCCTCCCCTCGCCCCGGGGGTCTCCCCTCCCCCACACGTCGGGCTGCGGTCAGTCGCTGTTTATGTCCCGAGTGTCCCTCCGGGGGCGGGACGGCCAGAGCTGTGGAGGGATTTGCTTTGACGTCTGGCTCGTGGGCAGTCTGGGCATCCTCTCGGACGTCATCTGCTTCTCCAGGCTCCTCAACCCCTTGGGTCCCCAACTCGTGTTAGTCAACAGCCAGATCTGCATCGTGTTCAGCACGATCTGAAAAGGGCCCTTATAAAACAAGGGCACGCAAATGCTGCGCCCCCATTTCCTGCTTATTCCCCAGGGGGTTGCTCCTCCTTTAGCACCAGCCCTGCTCGGGCGCCTCCGTGTCTCCCCACACCTGCCCCCATCGCCTGCTGAGCGCCCCGGGCATCAGCCGCAACAACCCTGACACCAGCACTGGCCTTGCTGGCCCTGCTGGCAGCCCCCTGGCTGAGCGCCTGCTGCCATGGGGGCAGGGGATGCAGAGGCAGGGCGGGAGGCTGCATTAGCTAACACGTGGTGCCTTTCTCCATTAGGTGTCCGGTCCCAGGGCACGCTGAAGGAGTCTGTCCGCGGGGTGGTGAAGCCTGGACAGACCCTCGGCCCGAGCTGCACATCATGTGCAGTGTATTCACCCGGCGCAGGGACAGGGCGGGGGCGGGTCGGAGCTATCTGGAGTGGTGCAGACGCTAGATACAGCACTGCTCCCCAAAGCCGTCTCACCGTCAGCACAGACACCTCCAGCACCCAAGTGCCCTGCGCCCGACCGGGCTCCAGCCTGCCGACTCGGCCCCGTGTTACTGTGCCCGACGCCCGGGGAATGAAACCCCACGAGAGCTGCACAAAAGCCAGCCCCGCGGCCCCGCCTGCCTGCGCGGGCAGCAGAGGCAGCAGGTGCCAGCGCCGTGCTCTGCCGGCTGGGGCTGGCACACCAGAGCTCTTACATCGCTGAAACCAGCCTGGCATTAAATTCCATAAACACACAGATATACACGCACACCCCCCACTTTGCTCCGTATCATTTTTGTGTAATATACACCTAAACACGCACACACACTTCTGCTCTGTATCATAATTCTGCAACACAGACACACATGTATCATTTGGACACACACACACGTCTCCTCTGCATTATTCTGCAACACACACACACACAAACACGCGCACTTCAGTTCCATATCATCATTCTGTCACACACACACACACACACACACATCTGCTCTGTATCATTTGTTTGTAACACACAAATTTTGCTCTTTATAAATATTGAATCACACACACACATAACCTGATACTCTGTATCATTGTTCTGCAAACACACTGGTGCTCTGTATTATTATTCTGTGACACACATGAACACACTTCTTGTCCATATCGTTATTCCATCAGACACACACAGACACATGCACTTCTGCTATGTATCATGATTCTGCAAGACACACACACACACTTCTGTTCCATATTATTGTGTAACACACACACACACACACACACACACACTTGTGCTCTGTATCATTATTCTGCAGCATACAGACACGTTTCTGCTCTGTATGATTACTCTGTAGCAGACACACACAGTTCTGCTCTGTACTATTACTCTGTAACACACACAAGTGCGTGCACACACACTTCGACTCTGTATCATTACTTTGCAACACACAGCCATACACGTCTGCTCTGTATCATTCTTTTGTAGCAAAACCCCCAGGTTTTCTTTTTCTTTCTGAAATACATTTCCTCCCCTTCCCCTAACCATTTCTGACTTTCTCTCCACCTTCTCTATCCCTTAGAAGTGATTACAAGTAATACTAGGTAAGCTAAGTTCTTGTAATAGTAACCCCTTTTATATTATAAATAGTGTCCTCTTGTGTTTGCATTGATTTTTACTGTTTTATATTGTATTATATTGATCTTCCTATCATTTGTTGCATTCATTTTTATTGTTCCATATCAATACTGTGTGATGTAGGCCTGTCATGTGGGTTGGCATGAGTGATGCCGAGTATCCATTTTGTGTGTCAGGTTCCCATCTTGTTCCCATCTTGCCCCCATGCCCTGTTGTGTGTGTTGTAATGATGAAGTCTGTAACCTCTCCCATGTAAATTCATTTTCCTTGAATGCCTGAAGCAAAAGAGTGACTGGATGAGTGAAACACTAAGTTAGCAGAACCCGCTACTAAATCACCCCGCCATCGAAACCAATACCTGGACCAAGGACCCAGCCCTTGCAACCACCCTCCGCATTCAAGACACAAAAGACGAGGCGACCCACCACTGTGCCATGGCTGCACCTGCTCACGGTGAACGTCTGGAGCCCTCCGGACCAGGCCGCCCTTGCCTGGACATGCTCTCCCCATGGGAGATCATAGGTCATCTGCCCTATAAAAAGGGGCAGTGAACACTGACTCCTGGGGTCGCATCTTCACCTGGACCAGACCTGCTACATGTCACACTGCCTATCAATCCAGGGCCCTGTTGGCGACCCCCCTCTGGACAACACCTGCTGGAGAAAGACCCTGGCTGGCCATCAAGGACCCCCTCCCAGCCTGGATTGGTGGCTGTCACCCCCTCACCCTCTTTTCAGCCGAGGACTTGGACTCTGTTTCTGTTGGACTCCAACCCTTCCACTGAGTCTCTTTCTCCTGCTGCCATTGTGTGAGTGTGTGTGGGATCCAAGCTGTACAGTACAGTGCTCATTTAATAAAACTATTATTTGGACCCTGAGTTGGGTTTTGCTTTACTACAATTCGGCCCTGCTCCTCACCCCTCTGACTTCTGTCTCAGGTCTCCCCACCTGCCACCTCCAACACCTGCCCCTGCTGTTATGGCTCCAGCCATCCTGAGCTCCTCTCTGCCTGCAAGCCCTGTTTCTTCGCTATTGCCTCCTCCCCTCTGCCTTTTCCCCTGATCTCTGCCACTTGCTCTTTAGTTACCAAGCATCCCAAGCACAGGTACCACAGGCACCAACACACACACACACAATGTCACCTGAGTCAGTGTTTAACATGTGTGTATATGTGTGTGTATATGTGTATTGTGTATGAGTTCATGCCATTATCCTTAGTGCATGTATGTACTTGAATTGGTGGTAGGTATGCATGTGCCTAGGCTGGTAATCTTAGATGCGTGTGCCTGAGTTGGTGTGTGTGGGGGGGGGTGTATGCACCTAGTGTGTGTGTATGTGCCTAACTGAGTTGTGTATGTGTGCATGTGCAATTGTACACCATGCCCTCCTGTCTAAACAGCACAATACAGAGATCCTGAGCGTTGGCTTGACCGCACAGGACAACATTTTAACACACATACATGGACACACACTTCTATTGCCTGTCAGTATTGTGTAACATACACACTTCTGCTTTGTATCATGGTTGTGTCACACACACACTTCTGCTCTGTATTGTTCTTCTGTAACATACACTAATTTCTACTCTGTATCATTATTCCGTGACACACACGCACTTCTGCTCTATATCATTATTCTATAATGAACACGAGCACATGAATGCACACACACACACTTCGGCTGTATATCATTATTTGGCAACAAAGACGCACATGGCTGCTCCATATCATTAGTCTGTAACACAGACACACACATCTCTTCTCTATAATTTTGTAACACACACACACATCTGTTCTGCATCATTATTCTGTAAAACACACAAACACTTCATTCTGTAACACAAACACTTCTCCTCTGGATTATTATTCTGCAACACACATGCGAGCACACACACACTTCAGCTCAGTATTAATATTCTGCAATGCACAGACACACACCCTTCTGCTCTGTATCACTAGTCTGCAACACACACACCTCTGCTCTGTATTATTATTCTGTAACACACACACACACACACACACACACACCCCCTCTGCTCTGTATGATTATTCTGTATTGTTCTGTAATACCCCACCGCTCTGTATTATTATTCTGTAACACACACACACCTCTCTGCTTTGTATTATTATTCTGTAACACACACTTCTGCTATGTATCATGATTCTGCAAGACACAAACACGCAAACACACTCCTGCTCCATATTATTACTGTGCAACACACAGACACGTGCACACACACACTTCTGCTCTGTATCATTATTATGTAACACAGACACACACTTGTGCTCCTTTATTGTATAAAACAGACACATACTTCAGCTCTGCATGATTATTGTGTAACACACACACACACAGACATCTGCTCTGTATCATTCTTTTGCAACACACACATTCCTGCTCTCTATATTTTTGTAGCACACACACGCATTTCTTCTGCATAAATATTCTGTAAAACACACAAAAACCTCTGCTGCGTATCATTATTTTGTAACACACACACTTCTTTCTGCTCTGTATCATTGTTGTGTAATACACAAACACGCGCACACAAACACACACTTTTGTGTTGTGTCATTATTGTGCCACACCACACAGCACCCCCAGGTATCTCTGCCCTGGGCACTCAGGGATGGGGGGGCCAAGCAGGGCACACACAACCTGGCAGCAGAGCGGGAGCAGTTTTGCCAGGCAGAGCTGGGGCTCCTGCCATGCACGATGTCCCTGCTCAGCAAGACCCAAGGGCAGGAGCTGAGCCCAGCCCAGGCCCGACCCCCAGGGCCCTGCCGGCCCCTGCAAGGCTGCCCCGCTCCACCCCAGGGAGAGCCCACGCTAGGCCCCGTCACCCCAGCCCTCCTGGGAAAGGGCTGCTGGGGAGAGGCCCCGGGAGCGGGGGCAACCTCCCTGTTGCAAGAGACTTTGCATCTCTCCTGGGACAGCTCAGCCTGGAGCCAGAGCTGGAGTCGCGCCTCCCATGGGCCGCCATGAAAAAGAGCTTCCTGGTCATACAGCATAAGAGCCATCACAACCAGGTAGGGCCCCCTGCCACTGCCATGTCCCACAAGCCACCCCCTGGCAGGAGTGGCCCCAGGCCCGTGGTACTGCCCCTTGGGTCTCCCTCCCCTTCCAGATCATGAAGCAGCTGTATGAGGAGTACCTGGAGGGCCTGCTGTGCTGCGTCCTGTCCAGCGCCCCCAGCCTGGGCACGCTCTTCTCCATCAGGGAGGTGGGCACGATGCAGAGGGGCTGGGCGCGGGGAGGGACGGCTCCAGCCCTGCGCACAGCAGCAAGCTGCTCTCAAAGCCTGAGGCAGATAGTCAAGCCCGAGCTCCAAGCCTTGGCCCTGGGGAGGATGGTGCCACGGCTTCTGCGTTAGGCTGGGGCATGTGCCCACTGATCTTAACGTCTTCTTCCCACAGCACTTTACATCGTGGATTGAGGCGCCGGATGCCCAGCACCATGAACTGGGCATGAAGGTCTTCACCAGCATCACTGACTTTGCTGTCCAGCTGCTCCTAGTTTGAGGTCAATGAGCCCCGACCCCAGCGTCCTGCCCCCCTGCCATTGCCAGGGCCCTCCTTGGATAGTCAGGACTGAGCATCACTCCAGGGCCTCTGCTTCTGCCTCAGTGGTGCCCCTGGCTCTTTCCCGGTCTCTTTTCCATGGTCTGCTCTGGGCATGGTCATCCCTAGTCCTGGGGCCTTTCTAGCCCTGAAGCATCAGGCAGAGGCAATCATCCTGGCACCCCGAGCAGAACCCCGGGCTCCAGGCTCCCATGGGAGCGAGGGGTGTCATGCTCTGGCATGATGGTCTCTGCCTCCCCAGCCTCCTGCTGGGGCCTGGGGGGAGGTGGAGAGAGACAGCCGGACCTGGGGAATTTAGTGGGGAGGGAAGATGGGATGTGCATGGACTCCCTGCTCTTCTCCCCCTCCTCAGGGCTCCCCTGACATACCCGAAGTGGGGGACATGGCAGCCCGCCTGGGTCTGTCCATCAGCGACCCGGCAGAGACCAGCAGCTGCAAGGCCAGGGCGGGCGTGTATTTGCTCACCCAAATCCTCCTTCACCAGAGGGGGAAGCAGACCCAGCTGGAGTACAGGGCTCCCATGCCAGTGGTTCTCCTCCAAGGGCCTGATCCCAGGCGCTGGCCAGACGCTGCATCGCCCTCTGTCCATTGCCAACCTGGGAACAACTCAGGGCATCGGTGTGAATGACCACGGCCTTTCCACCTCAGCGCCCAGCTGTGACCCTGCAGCCTGTGCTAAAGCACCAGGCCTGGGTGTCCCATGTGCGCATCAGGGAGCCCATCCCAAAGCCCCCAGCCCAGACTGGTCCCAGGATGCCTGGTGCCCATTGGGTCCCGCAGAACGATGGGCCCACCTTCACGGTGCCATAAGGGCAGCCGGAGCCCCGCTGCTCAGATGTCAAACACCAAAGCTAGGATGGCAGCTCAGAGCCACGTGTCTCCACTGCTCCTAGGCCAAGACATGCAAAGGGCAGAGGAGCCGTGCTGCAAGTGCCAGGTGGAGCAGAGCCAGGTCCAGCACTACAGAGACCTGGCAAGAGTGGGAGAGGTGAGGGTGCTGTGATGAAGGGGTGCGGAGAAAGGGGTGCTGCTTGTCTCTAGCTCGCAGGGTCCTTCCTGCGGTGGGTTACAGCCTTGCAAGTATCCAGGGCGATGTGGTCCCAGGCCCCGGAGATGGAGGCTGTCTGTGGGATGTGCCAAGCCTTGTGTCCTCTTGTTTCAGGGGCTGAGAAAGATATTGCTGGAGGAGCAAAGGAGATCTTTCCTGCGGAGGGCCCTTCATGCAGTGCACAATGGACCCATGCACATCAGCCAAGCTGACTTGGTCTTCCTCTAGCCCATCCTGTGGGAAGCCGGCCGCTTGATGGGGCACAAGGTCAGCAGCCACGTTGGGCAGTGACGGGAGGGAGGAGAGTGAGATCAGGGCCCCTCACCTCTCTGCCACATCGAGTCGCTCTCGTCCTATCACCACCTGTTGCCTGGGGACAACGTGGAGCAGAGAGAGGTCACTACACACTGGAGTCTGAGCTCTAGCACAGGGCAGGGTCTATTTGCACCTCATAGACTAACTGAATTGGTGACCTATATATATAAGTATATAGCCCAGGAAATCGTGACCCCACCAGTCACTTCAACAGAAGCTGAAACCTGCCCGTCTGTAAGATGCAAATCTCCCCTGCCGCGTGAGGACACTGGCCTCGAGAACGGGAGGCCGGCCAAGTGCCTTGGGCAAAGGAGTCAATTCATCTGTCTGAGCAGGATGGCACCAGCCGGCCCCTCGCACAAGTCATGTCCCTCAGGGTCAAGATCCCTGGCCAGGCCCAAAGATACAGAGCGTGTCCCCATCAAGACTAGCTTCCCCTTCCCAGCCCCAGTCAGGAGTCCCTGGAGCTGCACAGGGCCCCGCACGGCCACATTTGTCCTGCTGCCCCCGTGCCTGCGCTTGCTGTAGGGAGAAGGGAGGATTCAGCCCGGTGGTGCTGCCGATCTGCCCCATTGCCCCGGGCTGCCACTCTGTCTTCACCACGACTCTCAGAAAAAGGCCCCTCCGGGAACGTGCCCCCATTTCCCTGGGCTCTTGCCAAAACCCCTTGGTTTCAGTCTAGTCCCTGCCCCATGACCCCTCCCCATGTCCCCTGTCCTTCCTGGGGGCAGCAGAGGCTCTGCCGGGCTCTTGTGCCCTGGCAGGAGAAAGAAATCCCCGTCCGGGTCCTGAACAAGCTCTTCATCTTCACCTGCTTCAAATTGGTGCCTGAAGACCTGCAAGGCCACAGCCTGCTGCTCGGCTCCTCCGGCGCCCTCGCCTCTCTCCAGCCGCCCACACTTGCCCCTGCAGGTGCTGTCCTGTCCCCTCTGCCCCTGGGCAACAGGGGTCAGTGGGAAGGAGCGGGAGGCTCTTGGCACTAGCACCAACCTGCTCCCTGCCACGTGTGGGCAATTCTCCCCTCTGCCCCCAGACAGTCCTGTCCTAGCCTCCGTCCTCCTCAGGCCTTTCCTTTCTCCTCCTGTGCCTGGCAGCAGCCTTTCCCTCATGTCCTGCTGCCCCCCGGTAGTCCTCTCCCTGCCCTGGGCCTGCATGGTGTTGCCATCTTTCATGACAGAGTGGCGGGAGCTCTCCCCAGGGCCGAGCAACCCCAGGAGAGGTGGGACCCTCTTCCTCCTGTGCAAGTTGCTGGGGCTGATGCTGTCGGAGACCTGCTTCCCCTTGCTTCTAGCTCTCTCCACCATGGCCTTTTTGGGGCTGGGGTTGTCCATTCAAAGCACCTGCCTCACCTTCAGTGTAGCTGGGCAGCGAGTCCTAAAGATGTTCAGCTTCTTCCATGCAGGAGGCTAAGCGTGGTCTAGTCTGTTTTTCCTCGTTCAAATGTTCTGGCCTTTGCGTCCCGGGAAAGCTCTCAGTCCCCACTTCCTCACATCACAGCCTAGTATCACACTCCCAATGCATGGACCTAATCTTCTGCTGCTTTTTCTTACACTGCGTAGCAACAGCTGCAAACCATCTCGACCCTGACAGCACTTCCCTGAGCGAGCACGACCTCCCCAGCCTCCGGGAGCCCGGCAGCTACAGAGACCAGCTGCAATAGCGCCGAAGCCACCACACACATCACCGACTGAGCAGATCCATCCAGTGCGAGCCGTCCCCCACCGCCACTTCCACTTCTGCACAGAGGAGCAGCCTGAGAAACTCCCATGGGTGAAGAACTTGAGCATCTTCTTCCAGCCCGGCCCTGCAAAGGGTTGGGGAAAGACCAGGCACCAAGAGTTTGTGGTGCCCAGGTTGCCAAGTGGAGGACACTCTTGTGTGGGTGGCATTTTGTGACGCCTGCATCAGGGTTTTGGCTGGTCACCATTTAGGACCAGGAAGGAATTCCCCCCCCCTTCATTTATGATACTAACTTCTGGGGGTTTTCACCTTCCTCTGGGGCACTGGGACATCCATCCCGGTGTCAATTGTGTTAGTAGCCTGCCTTTGAATCATTTGACAGCCATGTGGGGAGAGAATAAACCAAAGGCACAAATACCATGTAATGTTGAGCATAGGTTTAGTGTGCAATGTTGAACATAGATGTCATAGAAGTTAAGAGTAGATGTAGGATAATAAAGTTAATCTTAGCTTTCCTTTTCTTATAAGAGTTGGTGTTCATCTCATATTCCTGTGTCAAATACTAGCTCCTGACATGCAAGGAAAGAAAGAAGATGATCCACTGCCGTAGCAAACACGGAGAAACCTGGCATTTCTAGCTCAGATAGTCAAGGTCGAGCTCTCTGAGGAAATGCAAATACTGAATGATGTCCCGAGGTCCCTTCCAGCCCTGATGTCTATGAAATCTATAAAATCTATGAAATACTGTTTGATGGCCAAAGGCCTTTGTTCCTCAGAGAGTCAACCTTGGGTGGTCAGCAAGGTGTTTCAGGAAAGTTGCAAAAGGAAAAGCTTTCTCTGCTCCAGGTTGGCAAGGATCTCTGGGCAGATGTGCTATCTCTTAGGAGACCAGCTGAATAGTTGGAAAAAATGTTCTTTGCAACCTTTTGGGCAGAAACACCCATAGCCACAACCAACAACCGTGCTCCAGGTTAGTATTTCTGTCAAGACCTGAGAGAGAAATGGAAGAGGTGGTGAGAATATTGCAAGAGCGAAGACTTTGTGTTGGTCAAGGCAGTCCAGCGGGATCGGAAGGTCCCAGCTGCGAATCCCAGCTGGAACGCAGGTTTCTCCAGTCTTTTCATTGGAATAAGCACGGCCCTTGAGGAAAAAACCCACTTACCTCCCCTGGCACTCAGGGCTAAATCTGGCTTGCAGGGATCCATGCTCGCAGTTGTGGGACTGGTGGCAGCCATGGTTGGAGCAGATTGGTGTCAGCTCAGGGAGCCTCAGGGATTCGCACAGCCGTCATTCACTCCCCAGCGCTGGAGCACACGTCCACGGGGGCTCCATGCCCTGCACATCAGTGGTGGCTCCTTACTGGCTTGTCCCACCCCAAATTTCCAGCCCCTCCAGGAGCCCTGCAGACCAGAGGACATGGCTCTGGGGACTGGATGGATATTAGGGGCCTTAGAAGGCCTGTGGGACTTTAACTCTTCTTCCTTTGTCATATGCTAGGGCCCAGGGGCTGACTCAGGCACATGCTATCATGGTGGAGAATAGCTTTACATTTGCCAGTGGCATGGCAGGGAGCCTGAGCACAGCTGAGGAGCAGCCTCCTGAGGAAAGGCCTGTACACCTGGAGCTGCTGAGGCTGCTCCCAGGCAGATCTGGGGACATGGGAGTCCTTATATCTGAGCCAGGCCAAGTGCATGAGAAGCAGGACAGGTGCCCACAGGAGAGGGAGAACATGGCTATGAGCAAGGTACGGGCTGCAGCGGGGTGGGAGTGTGGAGCCAGGCAAGAATTGGGGTGCAGGGAAGAAGCAGAGGAGTGAAGAGACCTGAAAAGCTGTAAGGGGAAGCTTAGCCAGCAAGACAGGCTGCATCCACACCAAGCCAGCAGGGAGGGCCTGAGGGGAAGCAGGAGCTCACTGACAAGCACAGATAGCCTGGGAAGCTGGGACGAGAAATGCTGCCTTCAGCATCTGTGGGTCCAGCACTCCCTGCCTCTAGAAGCACTGCCTCAGTTTCCCCTAAGAAAGCATTTTAAGACTGGGGGGCCCAAGAGAGAGTCCCTCTGGGCACTTTGTGGCACCCAGCCAGCACCAGGGAGCATGGGGTGAGGGTCTCCTTGGCTGAGCCCACCAGGTTCCCCCTGAGCAGCCTGGAGGGCCTTTGCACCTAAGCCCAGCAGGGTCCCTCCAATACAGCCAGTGCCAGGGCAGGATCATGAGCTGGCATTTTGCTAGGAGTGAGCAGTGGTCCTGAGTCTTGGAAGGAAATCCAGGATCAGCCTGCCAGAAAGGGAAATTAATCCCCGTCTCCTTGCACCAGTGACTGGGCTCAAGGACAAATTCCCAAATGTGCTTATATCTGGAGGATCCCCACCCCCAGCCAAGCCCTCAAGAGCAATTTGTGTCCAAGAACAATGGACATTTTGTGATCGGGGAGATGGATTGACATTGTCTCTGTGCATGGGGATGCAATGCCACAGCCCCCTCTTTCTCCTGCTTCCAGGCTGAGTTTACACTGAGTCCTGCCTGCTTCATCCCAGCCTAGGTCATTGGGGATCTCCATTCCCCCTTCCTAACTCTACTCCTTCCCCCGGCCTTCATTTCCGCTCCACAGCTGGACACAACAGGGATGGATGCAGCAGCCCCAGGTCGGGTAGGATATAGCAGGGTGGTTCCCTGTGCTTTGTAGAGAAGTAAATCTCTTGGGATTTGGGAGCTACAGAGCTCCCCATCCCACAGCTTCATGGGGAAAAGAGAAGACACCTGACACCACCAACAGCCAGCGTTTCCTGGGGCAGAGGGGTAAAATCCCAGGGTCCCCCTCCCAGGCAGGGTGTGGAAACGGTTCCCCAAGGGAGGCTCCAGGAATCAGTCTCTGCTGGGGTTGTCCCAGTGGCAGCGTCTTCCTTATAGGCACAGTGTATGCGGCCAGAGGGATAGCTGCCGACTCCCTGGGTGACGTGAGCGACAGCACGCAAACGCACTGCTCTCTAGACCTGTATCCCTGCCAGGCCCTTTGTGTCAGCTGAGGAGTAAGACCCGGGTTTGTGGAGGCTGGAGCAGGAGATGCTGATGGGGCTGCAGCTCACAGAGGCCTTTGAGGACTTGGCTGTGTATTTTACGTGGGAAGAGTGGGAGCTGCTGGAAGCTGAAGACAAGGGGCTTTACCGAGGCCGGATGCTGAGGAATTACCAAGCCCTCGTTTCCCTGGGTAACGTTCCCATTCTCATTTTCCACCCAAACTGTGTGAGATCGGAAATGTCCCGTTCCTCCCCGTGCTTCTTTACAGGCGTATCCTCGTGAACTTTTGGCTTGTGGTTTAAATCCGCTTTCGCCCACTGCTGTGTTGCCCACTTTGTCCATGTATTCTCCTCTGTTTATTACAGACTTTCGCTTGGGTCTTCTTCTTGGTATAATCCAGGCATGGGCATTTTGGGGGGTTGGAGGGCCACTTAAGGAGTTTTGGTGAGCTGTAGCAGGGCATGGGAGATGCTGACCCTGCCCGGGCAGGGGACAGAGGCCACTGACCTGGGTCTGCAGGGGGTGGGGGGCAGGTGATCCCATCAGGTCATGCCATATGGAGCAGGTGGGTGGGCAGGGTCTCCAAGGGGACCTGTGGTCAGGGTGCACTTGGCCAGGGGGATGGTAGGGGGTCATGGGTGGATAGGACATGGTGTCCAGCGGTGGGACAGATGGGTGGGCCCTCATTTGCAGGTGGTGACAACACAGAGTTGGGGCCGGGGATAGTTGCGATCCCTCCCCTACCCGTGATGGGCGCTGGCTCTGTGGGCAAGGACACGGGGGGAGCGGATTGCAGCACTGCCCCACCACCCAGCTCGGCGTTATCATGGCCCATGCAACTGGTCCCAGCTCCAGCCCTACCCACCCGTCCCCTTCCTTCCTGCCGATCCCTGCCTGCCTGTGGCCTCGTGCCAGCTGCCTGCCCAAGCGTGCCCTGGCCATGGGGGTCCTGAGGTAGTCTCCATGGAGAAACTGCCTGCCCACTGCAGATGGGCTGAGGTGCCCGCATAGCAGAGCTGGGTCCCGTGGCAGTGCCGCCCCCACCCACCCCAAACCTAGGGACAGCAGGACCGTCCACACGCACCACAGCCAGGGCTGTCTCCCACGACTGGGCTGGGCTGAGGGACCCCCTATGGGCTGCACAGAATCCTCTTGCTGGCCGGATCCAGCCCATGGGCTGTATTTTGCCCACCCCTGGTCTAACCCCTGTTGTTTCCATATCCAGCAATTTCTGTGCAAGACGATCCCCCTTCACCATCCCAGCACATTTGTACCACCTTCAGTTAATTCAGCGGCCTACATCCATCCCTTGAGGAACTAGTCCATCTTCCTCGCTCTCTTGCCTCTTGAATTTGGTCCAAATACTTACCAATCCCACCATGCAGTGCACATTTTGGTGCTCTCTAAGGGTTCAAACACATGTCACCTGTCCTCGCTCTTGTGCCTCCAAAAATAAAACGGTTATGGAAGCACAAGGGTGAAGCAAAACCACCTCTTCACACTTTGTTGAACCTAAAGGATGTAAAATAAGTGACCGCAACAAAGCTGGTAAGAGATTGTGCCACTTGATTGTAGTGCACGTCTATTGGCTTCATGGCGAGAAAACTTCCTGCGCTCTCCAGGCCAGCTGCTCCGGGGGCTTGAGGGGCCCAATACTGCAACCCCCTTGAATATCCATGTGAATCCTCTTTTCTCATCGTGAGTAACATTGGATACAGCATTATCCAAGTCTTTTGTTGAATCATCGTGGATTTGAAGCCAGGATATCAATTGTGCTCTCATCCTTTCTAGCATCCACTTTCCTATACAAGCCTTTCAAAGCTTGCTATTGCCATTTTATAGCTCTCGTCTTTTCTGCATAAATAACATGGTCCGAATCCACTTTGGCCTTTTCCCAAAGACATCTCTGTTTCCTTTGATACCTCATGAAACCTCCATTTCTCACCCGATGTTTCTTATGTGGTTGAGTTATGCTGAATACATCCTCAGCAGCTGTAAGGAAAGCTACCTTCCTTGAATCTCAAAATGAATCGGCTTAAGTCCTCTATATTGTAAGACTATTGCTCAACTTTGTTACAAAGGCCAGGCATTCTGTTTAAGCTAATTTCGCCCTTCCCCTGATATTCTCTTTATTTTACCTATTGAGAATAGCCCGAAGTCAGCAACTAGGATACAGGGTGGGACCGTTTTGCTCTCACGAGGTATCAGGGTCTGAATTTGCTTGTCTCTCTTTTTCTAGTCAGCATGTAACCTATTTTTATTGAAGGTGCTCTTAAGGTGAGTTTATCATACTTCTTTGCCTTGGAAACTGTGTTGACCGGGGTCATACTGTGGGCTTTCTCATTCTGAAAAAAAAAAAGTGTCTTCTTCCTTTTTTTATCCATATCAACTCAGTATCCTAATAAGGTCAGTTGGATAGATGGCTATGAGTAGGTTCAGTCTCTCTTTAGAAACCAGTATGTCAAAAATCAATACAAGTGTTTCTTTCTTCCCTCTTGCCCAGTAGACATCACTGCATTTCTGCCTACCTTCCTTGCTGCCACTGTGAGCTTTTTGAAGGGCCAATGCTTTCTATTTGTATATTTTATATGAACCTCATTGCACTCACTTAAGTGGCCAAGGCCACGATCTGTCGAAGGTTTCTACCTGTAGTAGCTTCAGTTTTATCCTAAATGTCCTCCTTTCCTTTTCCTTTTCTATTGAGTCCCTATTTGAATATTTGAGTCCATGGGATCCTTTCTCCAGTTCCCAGCTGGGCACTGGATGGTGGAATAACCACTCTCTATACTCTCCAACACAGGACATCAAGGTCCCACACCAGACTTAATCTGCTGCATCCAGCGAGGGGAAGTGGAGCTCTGGGTCTGTGATGATGAGGAAGCTGAAGAAAGCTCGTTGTCCGAGATCTTGTCCCCAGGTGAGTCTTGAAAATCCCCAACCTCCTTCCACCCACACCTCAGCTCCAAACTTCTCACTACACAGGGGCAGCTGGAAACCTGAACGCTTGCCTTGAATTGCTGCCACAAGGTCCTGATATCACACAGCTTTGTCCAGGCAGGTGTGTGTACCCACTCCTTGCCATTCAGTGATACGGGCACAAGCAACTGATCTCTTATTCTTCCACTATTTAGGTCTGTTCAGGTAGGAAATTCATCTTCAACCCTTCACATCCTTCTCTCAGGAGGCATTTGGCAAGATATTTTGTCATGGAAGGGAGAGGCTGCACCAAGGGAAGCACTAAAATGCTAGGGACAAAGCCTGGCCTGGTGTCTTGATTTGGCGCACACATCTGTTATCTCTGGGGTACCATAAGCTTAAATTTCCATCTTCCCTCAGCAATGCAAGAGTTGATAGGCCAAATCTACTGTGGCCAAATCTCTGTTGTGCCCTTGGCCTGGTATGAAATGCCTACTAGGTGCAGCTGGGATTCACAGGCTCTCATTCTCGAGGGGATAGATGCATCTCCTTATTTCCACCAGAATTGCCCACGTTCTGCTCCGCAACCGGGGCACAAGGGAGACGAGCTGTGAGATCAGAGGCCCATGGTGCAGTCAATTGCACTCCTTGTTCTTCCAGAGGAACCAGGGCCCATCCAGGGTCCAGGGCATATCCCAGCATGGGGGAATAGCAGATTTTTCCCTTTGCCAGATGGATAGGAACTAATTTCTGGGGTCCCATCTCCACCCAGAAGATGCTGAGACACTGGGCAGAGCTTAGCAGCAGCAGCCTCACGAAGAAGGGCCTGCCAACCTGAAGCTGTTTCAGGCTGGAAATCAGCTCCCCACCAAACAGGGACAGAGAACAGTGGAGACCGAAAGGAGCAGGGAAGGATTTAAATGGCAGATAGACCTGAAGATCCTCAAGGGCATGGTTCCCTGTAAGCAAGGTCCGCATATATGTGGAGAACCTGGTGAGAGCTTTTGGGACAAAAGGGAACTTAGGGCCTGCAGGGGAACCACGGGGAGGGGAAATGTCCAGCCCTGTGCTGAGCGTGGGGACAGCTTCCACCCTCTCCTTAGGCACCAGAGACTGCAATTGGGGCAGCACCCCTACGTCTGCCTGAAGTGTGTGAAGAGCTTTGTCTCCCTAAGTGACCTCCAAGTGCACCTGAGTGTGCACACGGGGAAGCAGCTGTACCGCTGTGCTGAGTGTAAAAACAGCATCACCAGGTGCGATCACCTTCAAAGCCACACAGGCATGCATGTGCGTGAAAAGCCATTCTCCTGCCTGCAGTGTGGGAAAAGCTTCACCAAGAGCTTCAAGCTAACACGGCACCTGTGCACGCACACAGGGGAGAAACCCTTGTCCTGCAGCCACTGTGGGAAGGGTTGCTTTGACAGGTCCAAACTCAGCAATCACATGTGTTTGCACACAGGGGAGAAGCCATTTTCCTGCAGCCAGTGTGGCAGGAGCTTCAGCCAAAGTTGCACGCTTACCAGACACCTGTGCATGCACACGGGGGAAAAGCCGTTCTCCTGCCCACGGTGTGGGAAGAGCTTCACCCTGAGCACAACGCTCAGGCGGCACTGGTGCATACACACAGGGGAGAAACCATTGTCTTGCCTGGAGCATGAGAAGAGCTCAATGCTCGCACAGCAAGGGCACATGCACACCAGGGAGAAGACATTTTCCTGCACCCACTGTAGGAAGGGCTTGGTAGAGAGATGCAAGCTCACCAAGCACCTGCGAGTGCCCATGGCAGGAAAAACCACTCTTCTACCCGCAGCATTGGAAAAGCATCGCAGATAACACTCATGCAACACCCCTGCATGCACACGGGGGAGAAACCATTCTCCTGAACCCAAACTCATCAATCGCCCACGTGTACGCAGAGAAAACCCTTCTGCAACCAGTGTGGGAAGCGTCTCACCAAGAGGTCAAGATTCAAGACATACCAGCAGATGCACATGGGGGAGAAGCCGGACCCCTGTTCTCGGTGCTCAGCTCTGCCCTGAGCAAGCACCAGCGAACCCGTGGGAGCAGGATCCTTGCACCTGGTGGGGTGCAGATTTTCTCATCCTGCCTGCGGAGTGGGAGTGAGGGTCCTGCCCCTGGATTGTAATGCCCCCAGCTCCCTCCTGCTGATGTTACAGTAGCTTCTTGTGGCATCTGGGATGGAGAAGATGACAGGTAAGAGCTAAGTGATGGAGCCAGGTAGTAGAGAGGATAAAAGCCAAAGTTGCCCTGAAAAGACATGTCCTTTTTTGAACCATTGAGTCCTCAGCTACTCCCAACGGCGTAGCAAGGTGATCCCTTCCTCTTCCTTCCTGTGGCATTTGGGACATTGCCATTGCCATGTTATTTCGTGTCCTGGTTTATCTTGTCTAGTTCTGTGCCAACCAAGCAGTTTCCCTGCTCCTATAAGAGAACCAGCTTGGATGAGACCCCTCAAGAAAGGAAATGGCTTCCAGCAATCCTAATCTCAGTACAACTTGCAAACCACATAACACGAGGCCTAAAAGCGTGGGAAGGGAGAGGCTGAGCACTAGCTAGCCATCCCCCTCACATACTCGTGGGCAGTGCTCATGAACACTGCCCATGACAGCAGCAGGGAACAGAAATTCATATAGTGACTGTATCCCTTAAAGAAAACTACTCCCCAGCCTGGCACTGGCAGCTAGCAGGAGGCGCTGAGACCAGAAAGGTATCTGAAGCTTTCTTTGCCCCTGCCAGAGATGCTGGAAACAAGGTCCCCCAAGATGCACCCCATGAACATCCCCAGCCTCTGAGCCTTAATATCAGCAGGGATGCTATCAGTGTTTATGGCCCCGGGAGACAGCAGCAAAGATGTGTCCCTTGAGCATCCGATCCTTAAGCATCCTCCGAGAGAGCAATAGCTCTTCTGTGCCTTCAGCTGCTCCTGCTGTGGGCCTCAACACCGTGGGATCATCCTATGATCAGAGACATTTAGGGGGGGAAGGGACCTCAGGAGGTCACATCTAGTCCAACCCCCTGCTCAAAGTATGACCAGCCCCAACTACATCATCCCAGCCAGGGGCTTCCTGCCCCACAGCTGCGGCTGGGGTCTCCCCAGTGGGGAGCACACTGGTGGCACAGGCTTCCCTAGCTGGCACAGAGGGTGCCTACATGAAGGCAGGGGGACCCCTACCATGACCCCCACACCTGTAGGCTCAACTGCTGATCACCCCTGCCCTAGGGCCATCACCCCTTTCTCTCACTGCGCACCCCCACCCCAAACCCCAGTTGATTTCAACTCCCCCCATCATTGCTCTGACTCCTGCGATATCTCAGCATCTCCAGGGCACTTAGTGCCTACTTTTCCCTCCTAACGTCCTAACAGCTGACCCTACCCTTGCACTGCACTGTCTCTCTGCAACCATCAGGCCATCACAGCCATCTTCCTCATTACCTAATGCAATGCAATGTGATGCTGTGGCTAATAAAGCGACCAAAAAGCTAGCTTGCATCCATAGATGCTTCTCAAGCAAATCCCGGGACATCATTCTCCCCTTGTACTCGGTCTTGGTGAGGCCGCAGCTGGAGTACTGCATCCAGTTTCGGGCTCCACAATTGTGGAGAAGCTTGAGAGAGTCCAGAGGAGAGCCACACGCATGATCAGAGGTCAGGAAAACAGACCTTACGACAGCAGGCTGAGAGCCATGGGACTCTTTAGCCTGGAAAAGCGCAGGCACAGGGTGATCTGATGGCCACCTGTAAGTTTATCAGGGGTAACCACCAGGATCTGGGGGAACGTTTGTTCACCAGAGCGCCCCAAGAGATGACGAGGTCGAATGGTCATAAACTACTGCAAGACCGTTTCAGGCTGGACATAAGGAAGAATTTCCTTACTGTCCGAGCCCCCAAGGTCTGGAGCAGCCTGCCATCGGAGGTGGTTCAAGCACCTACATTGAACACCTTCAGGAGTAAATTGGATGCTTATCTTGCTGGGATCCTATGACCCCAGCTGACTTCCTGCCCTTTGGGCAGGGGGCTGGACTCGATGATCTCCCGAGGTCCCTTCCAGCCCTGATGTCTATGAAATCTAAGCACCCCAAACTATTGCGGGGTACATTGGCAAGGGTCAGAGGTGATAGGGGGCAGAGGTCTTGTGAAAGACCAACAGGGACTGGGATAAGGCTTCTCTCTTTCACGGGATCTTCAGGATTTGCCTCTTCTTTGAGACCTTGTAGGTGACTTTTCTATTCTGGGCCCTCACTCAAGACTTTCCCTGCCCTCTCCAATTGCTGGGAAATGTTTCCTCTGTGTCTTTTGACTCTTGCCTTGCCTAAGTGAGGAACGTTCTATGGAAAAATATATCTTGGTTTCATTTGCACGCTCAGATCGGTCTGCATGAGGGGAGTCCAGGAAGGCTTCAATCCTAAAGTTCAAGACACAGGATCTCTCAGGAAGGGGAACAGCCATACTTATCAATGTTTTGCTCTGCCCAAGATTTTAGAACATGTGTGTGCACAACATACCTCATCTTGCTGGTACAGCTTTTTTTAAGTTGCTTTAACAAGTTGTTTTTTTTTAATTGGTTTTAATTTTTAAACTTGATTTTCCGAGTTTCCTCGAAAAGCTGATGTAAAGCCTGAAGGGGATGCCACTTACATGTCAATACTTATTGTTTCTTTGTTTTGTTTTGGTTTTTAAAGCAACTTTGGTGAACGAGAAAATAACCATTTACAGGAAAAGTAACCCCCCCCCTATATTTTAATGTCATTAAAACCAGTAGAGGTTTTGTTTTTGGGAGGGCCGAAAAACAACATGCGACTCAATAGAATATGTCCCATAAAACTATGTCTTTTGCCCCCCACCCGTCTGTCCACAACCCAAATGTTCAAATGAAAAAATAATCTGAGCTTCTTTGCTCTTCAGCTCAAAGGGAAAGGCTCCCCCCTTGCCCAGGAGGGAGAGGCAGCCATGAGGAAGGGGTGGCGAGGGGACAGAGGAGTCTCCGTGAGTGAGGACTAGACAAGGCGAGATGCAGAAATGGCTGATGTGGCATTTTTTCACTCTTAACCTTCCTAGTCATCCCTATTTCAGCTGTTTTCCACCCTGTGGTCCATTCATCCCTCCCCCAGTGTAGGGCACAACCAGGGCATTAATGGGTGCATTCCTCAGCCCCAGGGGAGCCCTTTCCTTCCCTTCTCGAGGGTGCCGAGTTGTCTGGTGAGCTAAGTTAACATTCCCCAAGGAAATGAAGTGAGCCCTTTCCAACAGCCCTTGGTGGGCAGGGGGCTGTGACCAGGTGGTGAGTGTAGCAGGCTCTGAGAGCAGATGTCTGGTACCTAAGGGGAAGGAGCCAGCCATAGCCATAGTCGCAGCCAAGTAGGGCAGGAAGGGAGCTCCAGAGACCATGTAGATCAACCTCCTGCTTGAGCCAGGATCATCCCTATCCAAACTGTTTCCACTTCACTACCCCACACTCCCTGTTGGGCAACTAGGATCTGTCCTACAGGTGACAGGCTAAACGGGCCCCCATGACCCTCATCCTCTAACACTGCCTAACAGGATTAACGTCCCCTTGAGGCCTGGGCTGTTGAGACCCCAACCCCAGGGGCCTGTGGACGGCTGGGGCCGACTGCCAAAACTACCACCCTGGAAAGAGCTGGTCTCACAGGGAAAGGGGTTTTAATGTGAGCCCCAAATAATAAGAGGCAGAAAGTAGTCCTCTTTGATGGAAAAAAAAATAGAAGGACCACTTTTATCAACAAACTAACTAAAGGTCCAGTGAGTCCCATTTGAACCTCATCCATTCAACTCTTGGGGCCATACATGTCCCTGGTAGGGGTGGAAGGGCAATTACACTGTGAGGGGAGTCAGGAGCTCAAGATTTAGTTCTGCTGAGGTGTTTTTACAGGAGGAGGAGATGCATTCATTCAGAATTTGGTCTCAGCGTTACCACTGGGACAGCACCACAGCTATTACAATGCTGCAAATATCCATTTCTACCATGAATGACACGGCAGGGTCTGGACGAGCTAGCACAGGGGCAGAGGTGACGGCCCAGTTCAGATATTCAAAGGCGCACTGGGCTTTTGCAGACCAGTAAAGCTGGACATTTTTATGTAGTAGGGTGGTGAGAGGACTTATCTCCTGAGCAAAGTTACCAAGAAACCTGGCACAGGCTGCCAGATGTAGAATATGAACCTGGGCTCTAAATCACTACTTCCAACATCACCTTCCTCAGCAGCCTTTTGCACTTCTGGGATCTGAACCAAGGGAGAGAAATCAAAAGGGAAGATCTACTGGCTTTATCCCTCCAGGTGGAAATGCCATCATCCAATAGGAATCAGAGCCCAAAATGGCTGTGGCCACGGGTTGAAGTGGAGACCTGACCTCATCAGCAGTCCCATGTTCCCAATCACTTGCTAGAGCTGCTGTGGCCTTCATCTGGCCTGTCTCTTTGCAGCAAGTGAGGCTGGCTGCATCCCCACATGGGGCTTGATCCATATTGGCTATAGGGGCCTTGGTGGATTTAGGTGCCGCCCTGTGCTCCTATTCAGCCCTGCTCAGGACCCTGAAAACAAGCATCGATGCATCTACTTTTATAAAACTCAGCCTCCTCTTTCCATAAGACAATGTCATAAAAAACAGTGAGAACTGCCTTTGGGAAGCAAGCACTGAACTCAAGCCTTGGGAAGAAACCCCAGGTGACCCCAACTGATCTGCACCCATACTCCTCTCTTAGAAAAGGGTGGTTAGGGTTTCAGTTCCTTTGGCACATGCTCCCTCACCTACACACATTGCTGCCCAACCTGCACAACCCCTTAGAGATTCAACAAGTAATGGGGTCCTTCCAAATATCTCAAAGTCCCATTCCTTTCTTTTATCGCCACTTCCAAGACAAAACCGGCCCTCCTGTCAAAAATAATAAGGCTCACTTGAAAGTCACGAGGTTATTTTCTTAAACACTGTAATACAGGGAAAGTTAGGGAAGTTTTGTACACTGGGAAATAGCAGAGAGGACTATTATGGGGATGAATGAAAGTGTTTGCTCAATAAAGGGTTATTGACTTCTTGGAGCCCCCATAGGACAACCATGGAGCCAAATGTCCTCAGGACTAGCAGGGAAGCCTTAGTATTCAAAATGAGAGATTACAACATGATGCACTGCTCCCAGAGAATAGCCTCAGTTTCCCCACTCTTCCACAAGAGGCAGGACCTGCCACAGGCTGCACATCCTGCAGCCCTGCTACCTCATTTCACTCAAAAAAGGGACTCTGCCACCCCCTGGGCAGAGGTTCCTCCAAAAGAGCGAAGTCCTTGCTGCAAGCAGTATGTGGAAGGCCTTTGAGTGTGACCAGATCCTGCTCCTGAGGATTAGCAACAACTCCTGGATTATAGAGAATCCTCTGGAAAGTGAAGGGACTAGGAAGTCACAGAGCTAGCCACCCTGGAAAGGGCTCTGGGTCCTAGTCCGTTTCCATGTCACAACTCTGGAGGGAACACAGAGACCAAGCACAGGGAAATCATGTTCAGTTCTGGGTCTCAATTAGCAGAGACTGCCTTATAGAGAATGAAATAAGAGGATGGGGGGCAGGGAGCAGCAGGCACCTAGTGGTGCAGAGTTCTGCAGAGGCTCGAAATTAAGACCTGCCAAACTGGGCTTAGGTGGCAGCAGCAGCAGATTCTTGCAGACCCCCAGTGGGCATGAGCAGGCCTGGGAGAGGTGTTAGATGGTGGGTAGGAAAGTTGAGGTCAGGGTGAAGGGCAGGGAATGCTTCCCCAGCCATAAATGTTCTCCTTCCTGCAACTCAAGAGCTTCACATACTAGACCCTGAGACCAAGAGGCCAGACTAAGCTGGGAGGCAGCAAAGAACAGTCCCTGGATATCATTTGAAGCTAGTTGTTCTGGAGAGGGCATGCTATTGTGAAAGCACTTCTTCTATCCTTGGGTGCACTGACTGTTTTTAGGAGAATAGGGAAGGCACAGGCTCCAAGGCTGATACAAAGAGTCTCCTCAAGTTACCGCATCATCTGGTCTGGCCTCGGCCTGAGCTGTTTCCTCTTAGCCCCTCCTCCTGAGATTAAATCTTGGGGGACCAGTCTCTGGCTCCTGTGGGTTCTGCAGTGCCCTACAATGGCCAAAGGCTGGGTGAATTCCTCCTGCAGCCCATCAGCATAAGGCTGCTTGCCTGAATGCAGCTACTGGTGGGTGCCAAGCAGGTAGATGTCGACAAGCCTTTCCTACACTGCCAGCAGATTATGGATGCTCCCGGGTGTGGACACACCAGTGCTGGGCCAGGTGGGCAACTAGGGTGAAGCTCTTCCCACATAGAGCACTGATGTGGCTTCTCCCCTGTGTGCATAAGCTGGTGTCAGGCCAGGTGGGCAACCAGGGTGAAACTCTTCAAACACATAAAACACTGATGTGGCTTCTCCCCTGTGTGCATAAGCTGGTGCTGGGACAGGCTGCAGGAGCGGTTAAAGCTCTTGCCACATTTGGAGCACCGATGTGGCTTGTCCCCGTATGTATGAGCTGGTTCCGGAGCAGGTGGGAGGACTGGGTGAAGCTCTTTCTACACACAAAGCACTGATATGGCCTCTCTCCTGTATGGATGCGGTGGTGCTGGACCAGGTGGGAGGGCAGGCTGAAGAACTTCCCACACTCAGGGCACTGATATGGCTTTTCTGCTCTATGGGTGCGCTGGTGCCGGGTCAACTTGGAGGAACAGGCAAAGCTCTTCCCACACAGAGAGCACCGATGTGGCTTTTCCCCTGTGTGGTTGCGCTGATGCAGGGTCAAGTGTGAAAACAGGAAGAAGCTCTTCCCACACTCTGAGCACTGATGTGGCCTTTTCCCTGTGTGGATGCGCTGGTGATTGGCCAGGTTGTAGGACTGACTGAAGCATTTCCCACACTCAGGGCACCAATGTGGTTTTTCCCCTGTGTGGATAAGCTGGTGCCGGGCCAGGTGGGAAGGGCAAGTGAAGCTTTTCCCACATTTAAGGCACCGATGTGCATTCTTCCTTGTATGGATATAGTGATGCCGGGCCAGGCTGGAGGAGCGGCTGAAGGTCTTGCCACACTCAGGACACTGATGTGACTTCTCCCCTGTGTGGATGCAACTGTGCTTAGCCAAGCTGGAGGGCTGCCTGAACCTCTTCCCACACACAGAGCACCCATGTGGCTTCTCCTCCATGTGGATAAGCCGGTGCCGTGTCAGGTGGCAGGATTGAGTGAAGCTCTTCCCACACACAGGGCACTTATGTGGCTTCTCTCCCGTGTGGATACGCTGGTGCCGGGTCAAGTGGGAAGAGCCAGAAAAGTTCTTCCCACAATCAGAGCATTGATGTGGCTTCTTCCCTGAGTGGATGAGCTTGTGTTTGGCCAACATTGAGGACTGAGTGAAGCTCTTACCACACTCAGAGCATGGATGTGGCTTTTCCCTGGTGTGCACACACCTGTGCCTGGACAGGCTGGAGGGCTGCCTGAAGCTCTTTCCACACTTGGCACACTGGTGTGGCTGCTCCTCTTTCTGCATACACTGATGCTGGGACAGGTCTTGGCAGCAGATGAAGTTCTTCCTGCACTTGCTGCAGCAGTATGCCTTCCTCTCGAAGTGAATGAGCTGGTTCTGAGCCAGAAAGAAAGACAGGGTGAAAGACTTACTACACGACACAGAGATACTGATGCTTCTCTTTGTGCCCATGTGGGCGCTTGACCAGGTCTGACCTGCACACAAAGCTCTTCCACCATTTGGTGAAGTGGTGGGGGCACCCTCTAGAATGGATATTGTTTCATAGATTTCATAGGCATTAGGGATAGAAGGAACCTCGGAAGATCACCGAGTCCAGCCCCCAGCTAGGGTCAAAGGATCCCAGCAAGATAGAATCCAAACATTTCTTAAAAGGAGTCCAAAGTAGGTGCCTGCACCACCTCTGGAGGGAGTCTATTCCAGACCATGGGGGCTTGGATAGTAAAGACATTTTTTCTTACGTCCAGCCTAAAACGGTCTTGGAGGAGTTTGTGACCGCTGGACCTTGTATCCCTTGGGGCACACTGGTGATTGTTGTGAGCAGCCAGGGTCAAGAGGCAAAATGAAGCTCCCCCCCCCAAACACTTGGCACATATGTGGGGCTTTTTCCCCAACGTGCTTTATCTTGTTCAAAGCCAGGAATGAGGGGCAGGTAAAACTTTTCCTGTACTCAGGGCAAGGGTGGGCTCTCCCCATATGCTTCCCTCTGAAGCCCTCCCCACTAGCTTGGTTTGGATGCAGTGTCTCTCTCCAGGGGAACTTTGGCTTATGGCTCTGCAGGTCTCTCAGCTCCACAAATTCTTCCCTGCACCCAGGGCTCTTTATGGGTTCTGTCCCTTCTACGCTCTCACATCAACTGGAGATGGTACCTGGTTCACTGCTATATTCTCCTGCTTTTGGGGCCTCCCATGACTCTTGTGCCATTGCTCCTTCTCAGGTCTCAGGAAGTCCATCTCACCCAAACTCCCTGGGGAAGTGCATAGTGGCTCCAGGTTTGAGGGCCCTTCCTCAGGAGGCTGCTCCCCAGCTCTGCTCAGCAGCCAAGCACCTCCTTTGTGGAGAAGAGAAACCCTAGATTAGTGCCTGCCCTGCTGGCACAGGTCAAACACTGCGATTCCTTCTGCTGGGATGGGCTTCGGAGTAGGACTGGACCCTGGCACTTGCTTTTCCTTAAGAAAACAAGGTCTTCCTTCCAAAACCCCAAGTGCTGGGTAGGAGGAAGAGGCAGGTCCATATGCCATGTTAATGCTCCCTAGTCAGTGGATTTCAGAACCATATTCTCAGGGTTTCTGTCCCAGCTGTCAGCTCCATCACCTCAGACCCTGCTGAGAGAAAACCCCATGCAGAATGTGTGCATTAGGATAGTACCTGAATGGAAGCTGAAGATGAAACCAGAGGCATTTGCTTAAAGGAGGAATAAAGCTCTTTAAGGACTGCTATATCATACAGCATGGGTTGGTCTAGGGGGAAATGATGCCCCACAGAGCCACTGAATGAAGCCCAAGACCATAATTAAACACTTTCTGGATTCCGGATCAATCTTACCAGGAGAAACCAGGGAGAGCTCAGCCTCTCTCTTGTCCAATAATAATAGCTACATAGAACTTCTGCCAACCATGCTGACTTCCATGGGGAGCTACCAAACACATGCCCTGGGACAGGGTTTTATAGGGATAAGGCTACCTTGGACTGGGGAATCAACTCATATGTAGCTGAGTGAAAACTGAAAATTTAAAATCATGGTACCCCAAGGAAACCAAGTCTGTGCCTAAAAATCAAGACACCAACTCAATTGTCCCCTAACAGCTTTAATTAGGGGTAGAAGAAAGGAACAATTGCTTGTCTCCACAGATTTCATAGACACTAGGGCTCGAAGGGACCTCGGAAAATCATCGAGTTCAGCCCCCTACCCAAAGGGCAGGAAGTCAGCTGGGGTCATAGGATCCCAGCAAGATAAGCATCCAATTTGCTCCTGAAGGTGTTCAGAGTAGGTGCTTGAACCATCTCCGATGGCAGGCTGTTCCACACCTTGGGGGCTCGGACAATGAAGAAATTCTTCCTTATGTCCAGCCTGAAATGGTCTTGCAGTAGTTTATGACCATTCGACCTCGTCATCTCTTGGGGCGCTCTGGTGAACAAACTTCCCCCAGATCCTGGTGGTTACCCCTGATAAACTTACAGGTGGCCATCAGATCACCCTGTGCCTGCGCTTTTCCAGGCTAAAGAGTCCCATGGCTCTCAGCCTGCTGTCGTAAGGTCTGTTTTCCTGACCTCTGATCATGCGTGTGGCTCTCCTCTGGACTCTCTCAAGCTTCTCCACATCCTTCTTGAATTGCAGGGCTCAAAACTGGACGCAGTACTCCAGCTGCGGCCTCACCAAGGCCGAGTACAGCGGGAGAATAACTTTGACTTTTGGGCAATGGGAACACCACCTGCCTGGATACATTGCAGCATAAGCTATTTGCGGTCAACACCTGGGAATGGCAGCACAGGGCATGCCTGCAGTTTCCAGGCCCCCTGTCCATGAGCATGGAGCATTTCTGAGACAGCAGTTGGGTGGAGGGGACAGGCACAACTCACCTGACAGCAGGTCCTCCAACCTTGAGATTTCCCCACAGTCCTCTTCATCACCGACCCAGAGTTCTACCTGTCCTTGCTGGATGCGGCAGATTAAGTCAGGTGTGGGGCCTCGATATCCTGTGAAGACCAATAGTTAGAGCGTTCATAATGATACTGGGATGCAGAATGACCAACCAGGATGTGTGGAATGGATCCAGGGAAAACAAGGATTCTATTAGGGCCTTGAAGGAAAAAGGGAAAATAGACATTTAGGATTAAAGAGAAGGCACTGCAGGGAGAAGCCTTTAACAGATTATGGTCCTTGCCACCCAGGTAGTGAAGGGATAGTCACAGGACACAAAACACCAACCACTCTGAGGTATTAAAAGGGTATGAAACTAAGAGTCACCAGAGATAGGGATGGAGATGTAGTTATCTGTGATGTACTAGAAGCAAAAACATAAATCTTTTTCTGTTTTCAAGGTAGGAAAACTAAGAGACATTTGACATGCTTATGGTTAGGTAACATTCATCTTATCATGGCAAAAGGAGTGGAAATGAGTTTATTCTCAGTGAAGGTTTCAAGTGAGGACTCACGACAGTTAACCAAATCCATGAGGGCTGACAATTAAACTTTATTCTGGGAGACAGAGAAATTCATCAACAGGGCACAACTAAAGCAACCATCCCAACCAATCATACTAGAAAGGAAGATGAGTACACAGGTTGGTAAACACCATAGGGTTTAAAACAAAGTTCATGGGAGTAATGGACAGAGAGAAAAGGAGACATTTTACAGTATGTGAAAGCCCATAATGTAGAATGGATCTATTTAGTCTTTGTTGAACTAGAAAAAGCATTTGAGCACTTCCCCAAGGAAGTGTCTGTGGGGGGAAATGGAAGGAAAACAAAGCACCAGAAAACCAAACTGACGTAGTAAAAATCAAGTACCTTAAACCTCCACACAAGCCAGAACAAGCCCCTGTATTAGAGATTCTCTGAAAGTGAAGGCTGGTTTTCACGAGGCCCTGTACCTCACCCACTTCTTTTTAAATACAGTGATGGCATTTGACAAGCAGATGGATTTTAGGAAGACAAGAAAACTTCTGAGAACAGCAGAGTGAGTTTGAGCAAAGGTCTCAAAGTAAATACAGCAAAGATGGAGTCTATGGTCTGTGGAAATGAAGATGTGAGGAAGGAATGTGGACAGAGTCTTCCAGAGACTCCTTATTAGAAGCACCTAGGTTCCATCATGCGTCCCTATGTCACTGGAGAAGTTGAGAAAATGCAACTTCCATGTGTTATAGCACCAGAAGCTGATAGGACTTCCATTGACTTCTGCTGGGTCTGAACTGAGCATGCTCAGACTATTAAACATGCTCAGACAAGACATGAGGCAAAAAGACGGAAGAAAATCAGAATACTTCCCCAAGGAATAGCTGTTAGTGATTTAAAAAAAAAAAACAACACACACACACTGAACTGGAAATTATATGAACAGGCTGAGAAGGAAAAGGGAATTCATTTTGGTAAGAAACTACTGAATATGGAAGCATCAAGAGTTACACAAACGGGAGAGACTCAAGTGAAGATGGCTGGATCAAATGAAGGAGGATATATCAATATGAAACATAAGAGAGATCCGATTACAGAAAGCAGTGGGGAGGAAGCGGGTTTAAACCACCAGCCAAGAGTTCATGAGGAGGAGACTGCTGAAAACTAGAAGGCAAACTTCAGAGTTCACAGCTCCAGGGAGAAGCAAGAAACAGAACTTTACCCAGGTTAACAAGGGCTTGGTAATTCTTCAGCATCTGGTCCCGGTAAAGCACCTTGTCTGCATCTTCCAGCAGCTCCCACTCCTTCCGTGTGAAATACAAAGCCACGTGCTCAAAGACCTCCTGGAGCTGCAGGCACAAGTGTTACACCATCAGTATCTCCTGTTCCAGCTGCCTCCAGCCCCCACAGCCCTTTCTGGAATTACTCTATAACTATGTGCAAGCTTCGCCATGACAGGTAGGGATGTAAAACTGTCCATTATTCAGCTGATGTGATGTGGGTGCAGCTGTGGACATAAGAGTTCATGAGTCTGCCTTAGCTCAGCTCCTCGTGTTTTATTTGCTCAGTCCGCGGAGGCAGACCAAGCAGCACTTTCAGAGGTAAAGAGCTCTGGCCCCATGGACTCTGACCATGCCTTGCCATGCCAGCACCCCTGGCTACCTGCACTGGGAAGGGAGCTCCAGCTAATACCAGCTTGGGGTGTTTGCAGCCACCAGGGGCTTGTCACTCTTCAGGTCTCTCCACTCCCCAAATAATTTCAGCACCCCTGCCTCTTCCTGGCTCTGCCACAGCTGTACTCCCACCTGTAGTTGGAGCTGGTGCCCTGCTCACCTTCATGCTCTCCTTGTGCTTTGAAGGCCTTCCCTGCTCTTTCTGCACTTGGTCTGGCTCAGGTGTCATGGGACCCTTATCCCCCAGTCTCTCCAAGGAAGTCCTCTGCATCTCCAGGTTTACAGACCCTTCCTTAGGAGACTGCTGATCAGCTCTACTCAGGGTCCCTACTCCTGCTGGGTGGGGAAGATAATTGACAGGTTAGCCCTCGTGCTGCCAGCACCCTGCTATTCTTCTGGACTGGAGTCTAGGGCTCCTATTACTTTAATGGAGAAACTACAGCTACGAGCCCAGCTCAACAGAGCTAGCTGCAAGAGAGAAGGCAACACAGAAACGCTGCTGCCAAGGCAGTCAGCTGGCCATTAAAGCAAAGGGCCACATATGCAGCCAGTCAAGGCAACACCCAACCAGGGGGAAGGGCTTAGGGAGCATATAAACCAAAGCAGGGCAGGTTAGAGAGCTTGAGCCAGGGAGGGTAGTCTGGCTCTGGAGGAACACAAACAAGCTCCAGGATAGGAGGAGCTCCTGGCTTCTTGTGCTGCGCTGGGGAATGGAAGTAGCCTATTGCTGACTTGTGGGGGTATGGCTCACGGTAAAGGGAACCTTTGCCATGCAACCAAGGAACTGACGTTTGGGTTCAGACCAGGTATGGAGGTTGTGTTATAACCCAGGAATAAACCCTCTGGTTATAATTTATTCTAGTGGACTGGGCTAGGTCTATTGTAGGTGGAGGAGATGACAGCAGTGCCCAGGAGGGGCCAAGCTAAGGGCTGGAGCCCAGAAGCCAGGTCTACCACAATGGGCCTGGGCTAGAAGGGGCAGAGGCCAGGAAGACCAAAGCCCCAGCAAGCTAGAGAGACTGAACAGCAACATCTGTGAGGCACAAGCATAGCGACAGGGGAGGTCCGAGACCATGAATTTAGCCCTTAAGGCAATTAGTTGCTCTGGGACCTGTGAACAACCTTCCTTTTTTCAAGTTAAGTACTTACATCAAGGTGAGGCAGGAAGGAAGGAGGGGATGGTACCCAGAGAGCCAGGGAAACAGGAGCTGTGTGGCTAGCAGGGATGTCATGGCCATCCCTGTGACCTGGCACTTGCTACATCAGCCACCTAGTTATGAATACTGCAGCCCTCATAGGTAGGGGCAGACACTTGAGCCTGTCCCCCTGCATGCAGGATAGCTACTCAGGCACCCTAGCTTGCATCTATACCTTACCTGCCTCCTGGTTGGACAGAGGGTCCTCTTTGGGGACACAAGGTGACTTGTGCTGAGGCCCTGGAGTTTTCCTCTGTCCCGTCTCCTCCAGAGGCATGTCTCTAAGATGGGCCTTCAGCTGCTCCAGCCAGGAATCAACAGGTTCCTGTAATACTCTAGCAGGCTGCATCTTGTCTGAGGACACCTCCTTGACCTTCACATTCACTGTGACCTGCAGACAAGATAAATACGTCACTGGGGAGCTGGGAGGAAATATCCCCCAGACACAAAGAGCTGGAGACAACAGCATTGATGGTCAGGGTTAAATGAATACTTTAACTTGGAGCTTCTCATCCTCCGCCTGCCCCAGCTGAAACCTTTTGGCCAGAGTCACTGTGCCAGCGCAGGTCTTGACGCTGCCCCCCCCCCCCAACTCTCAGCTCTGCATCTCCTGGGGCAGGATGGCCAGAAACTGCTCCAGCACCACCAGCTCCAGCATCTGCTCCTCGCTGCAGCACCGGGCTCCTGCCAGCACTGGCAGAGCTCCTGCAAGCAGGTACAAGCCTCTCGCAGCACCTTGCTATTTTACTTGCTGTTGTACCCACCGTCTCAGGGGTGCCCTGCCAGTCCCAGCTTGGCGACAAGAAGGACTTTTCCTGCCCCCTCAGTTCCTACCTTCACTCCTCCAAGGTCCTGCTCCTCCACCTTCATCTCCAGCTGCACCAGGCTAGGAAAGGACAGTGCACAGCTGCCACGGGCTCCAGCTCAGCAGCCAGTTTCTCCACCACGAGAGGCCTCGCCCCAGCCCAGGGGCTTGCTCTCCCCTCCACTTGTGCCGGCGCCTAGCCCAGGAGATGGCCGGCTGTGGACGTCTGTGGGAAACAACACAGCACAGGTTTTATCACGTGACAGCAGACCCAGGACCCGAGCCCTAAGGTCCGGCAACACCCCCCAACTGCCAACCACTCAGAGCGGTCTCAGGGTCGTCCTCGCTTCCCCCTCCTGCCCTGACACCGGCTGTGGGGACCAGGCTGGCTCCGAAGACACCCAACCCCGCGGCGTCCCTGCGCTCCCCAGCCTCGCACCTGCCCCGCCTCGCCAGGCTTTGCCGCACAGCGCAGCCCCCACCGCATCCGCCCCCAACCACAACCGAGCTCCGCCCCCCGCTTCCGACTTTCCGCAGGGCGCGCCGGGAGTTGTAGTTCGGCGACGGGCGGCACTTCCGGCAGGGCGGCGGGAGAGGGGAACGGTGGCCAAGGAGGGACACGATGACTCACGCGGTGGCGAACGAGCGGCTACGGGGGGGAGGAGCTGAAATGCGGAATACGGGGCGGGACCTCAGGCTTTGGGGCGGGGCTTACAGGTGGGGGCGGAGCCTAGGACCATTGTGGTGGAGGGGCTCAGGGGGGCAATCCCTAGGGTCAGGCAGTTGCCAGGGCAGGGGGGATCTTGGGGAGGGGGGGCAATCCCTGGGTGGGAGAGGGGCTGGGGGCAGGTACCAGGGCAGGAGAAGGGTTTGGGGGTAGTTTATGGGTTGAGGGGCAATCCCTGGGGTGGCAGGACAGGTGCCAGGGCAGGGGGATCAAAGGGGCAATCGACAGGGTAGGGGCAGAGCTGGGGGGCAGGTAGCAGGGCAGGGGAGGGGCAGGGGTCAAGGTGGGGCATTGCAGAGTTACCCCCCTGCGCAGGTGGTGGCTGGGCAGCTGCACACGGCTATTTGGCCCCAGAGGCCTGCTGGCTGCCCCCCAGGCGGGTTGACCATGCCCGCCTCGAGCTGCGCAAGCTGGCGCGCACCCGGGAGGAGATGCTGGAGCTCGGATACGCCTCCACACCCCACGGACACTCCCCGCTGTGTTTAGCCCAGCTCTCCATACCATACCAGGCAGCGTGTCTCTGGACTCACTCTGTACTGGGGAGTTAAGGGGAAGGGACTGGAGATGCCCAGAGCAAGGGGGCAAAGCACATCACCTGCATGTGGGATGAGAAATGATGGTCCTGATTTGGCACCCTGTGTCTGTCCACACCTGGTCCCTTAGGAGCATTTGGAGCGTGCGAGTGCAGATTTGCAGGCTCTGACCCTGGGAGAGACCCCCGGGCTGGGAGATGTTCAGTGCGCTGAGTCCCCCCAGTCCAGTCCATGTAGAAGCCATTTCCCCTCATGCCCCTCCTCAAGTATCCCTCCCAGTATGGGGCTGTGTCTGCTGCTCTTACCCCTACCCCCCCAATGAGGGGAAGGCAAATTGGTACCTGCCACCCCGGGCTGGGGAGGGACCATCATCACCTTCAGAAAATATCCCCACGCTGAAGGTTTTTAGGCCCATCTGCTGAAAAGATCCAGCAATGAAAAGGGAAAGGGTTTTGTTTAAAATAGCCTGAAAGGAAGAGGGGCCAGGAAATCCCAAAATAAATGTTTCCCTAATAGGGGAACTCCCCCACCACAGCTAGTGGCATGGGTGGACAGGAAGGGTGAACTGCAAAAGGCTGAAACTGGGTTAATTTACATTGCATTCTGCCCTGTCTCCAGAAACAAAGCATCTTCAGCAGAGACAGGGTTTTTCCCCGGTCCTGCCCACACCTCAGCTGGGAATCCCATCAAAGGGCCCTTCCCTGGCAGCAGAGCACCAGTGACCATCTGCCCTCAAGTCAAATGGTCCCCTCATTCATTTCTGCTTCAAATCCCCACCAAAGATAGGATTGTTGTAGACCAGGGAGGTTCACACCTTTGTGCAGAGGAGTCATAATGGATGTGCGTGGCTTGACACAGCTGGAGTCGCTTCTCCAGACTCATTATCATTAGGATACTGGCATGTCTGGCTGTACAGCCAGCGACCCTGGGCCCGTTGCACTAAGTGCTACGCACATGAGCAAAGGTGTCCCTTGCCCCAAAGTGATCAGCACTAGAATAGCTCGGACCTTCTTCTTCTCTGCTTAACCCAAATGCTCCCACCCGCACAGCTGAGTCCAGAGACAGGTTGTGGGAAAGGCACCTGTGGTGGATGCTCCATATAACCACAGAGGGGCACAGGTATTCAGGCTAGCAGCTGTTGTGAAGGCCAGTTTTGTTTTCAGGCGGCATCCGTCATGGAGCAAAACTAACAGCGTGCAATTCGGATCACCAGGCAAAGAGTTTGGGAATAAAGGTAACTCAAACCAACAGTCGGGATGAAGAGTTTGCAAGTCTTCCTGATTACTTATTGTTATTAATAATGACAAACAACTAATACCTGGGCAAAAATGACCAAAAATATATTATACTTGCACTAGAATGGACTCTACACACACTCTTACTCAGGCGTTTAGTGGACCTTAATTCCCTCAGCTGATGGGAGGGGATGGGGGTCATGGCTCCTACCCCATAAGAACTGCTCCTTCCAGGGGGACAGGTGGCCCCAGCCCTCCACAGGCCCCTGGGGTTGGGCTTTCAGCAGCCCAGGCCTTGAGGGGACATTAATCCTTTTAGCGAATGTTAGAGGATGAGGGTCATGGGGGCCCATTTGTCCTATCGCCATTGGGACAGACCCCAGTTGCCCAACTGGGCGTGTGGGGGAGTGAAGTGAAAAAAGTTTGGATAGGGATGATCCTGCCTCAGGCAGGAGGATGATCTACATGATCTCTGGAGCTCCCTTCCTGCCCTACTTCTCTATGACCATGACCACGACCACGACTCTGGCTGGCTCCTTCTCATCAGGTGCCTGACACCTGCTTGCAGAGCCTGCTACATCCCCCGACTCCTCACAGCCCCCTGCTCCACAAGGGGTGTTAGAAAGGGCTCCATTTGTCCCTCCAGGGATGTTAGCCTGGCTCCCCAGGCAACTCAGCCCGCCTGGGGAGAAGGGAAGATCTCCCCTTGGGCTGATCAAAGCACCCATTAATGCCTTTGTTGTGCCCTAGGTTGTGGGAGGGATTTGGATGAGCTCTAGGGTAGAACATGGGGCAGAAACAGGGTTGACTAGGAAGGTTAAAGGTGAAATATCTCATGTCAGAAATTTCTGCTTTTCAGCTAATCCAGTCTTCACTCATGGAGGCTCCTTCTGCCCCATGTCACCTCCTTGTCATGGCTGCTTCTTCCCCTCCTGGGCAAGGAGAGATGTCTTTCCTTTTCAGCTGAAGACCAAAGATGCTCAGATTTTTTTTATTTGCACATTTTGGTTTGGGGGGCAAAATAAACAGTTTTATGGGTCATATTCCCTTGAGTGACATGCACGTTTTTCAGTCCCAGAAAAACAAAACCCCTTTGCTAATTTTCATTGACATTTTGTATTCCTTTATTTACTTGCCAGCAAAATATTTTGCAGAGTTCATTTTGCTGGAAACAATTATTTCTTTCTTCACCAAAGACACTTTTTTAAATACTAAGAAACGATAAATATTTACATGTAAGATCTATCCCATTCAAAAGCTTTGTATCAGAAATTCTTTAGAGGAAACTCAGAAAATCACATTTAAAAATTAAAAGCAATTAAAAAAACTATTCAATTAAAAAAAAATTGTACAAGAAAGATTAGGCATGCTTTGCACCCCTGTGGTCTAAAGTCTTTGGCAGAGCAGTTCATTGATAACATACCCTTGGCTGTTCCCCTTCCTGAGATATCCTGTGCCCCAAACTTTAGGATTGAAGCCTTCCTGGATCTTCCTCTTGATGCAGACAAATTTGAGTGTGTGACTGAAACGAAGATTTTTTTTCCCCCCACAAAACACTCCTGACTTTAGCAAAGGCAAGAGTGGAAAGACACAGAGGAAACATTTCCCAGAGACTGGAGAAGGCAGGAGAAGTCTGCCCAGAACAGAAAAGTAGCCTTGGTCTCAAAGAGGCAAATCCTGAAAATGCTGTGAAAGTGGGAAGCCTTTCCCCAATCCTTGTAGGCCTTCCCCAAACCCTTTGCCCCGCCCCATCACATCAGACCTTGCCAACGTATCCCCCAACAGTTTGGGGTGTTTAGGCAACAAAGGTGCCGGCTGAAATGGTCTCGTGGTTGGGGAGGAGGGCAGAGAGCATTGGGAGGGTAGGGTCAGGGCCACTAATAGGGGATTATGGAGGAAAAGTAGGTGCCAGGTGCTTTTGGGACACTGCAATTCAGGGCAATGCTGGCAGGGTCTGAGGGCAAATGAGGCTTGGGGAGAGGGTGCGCAGTGAGGGGAGGGCTGTAGAGCAGAAGTGAGAGAGTTGAGCCTGCAGGTGAGGGCGGTCCTGGTAGGGTCCCCCCTGTCTTCACCCAGGGACCCTCCATGTGTCAGCCAGGGAAGCCCATGCCACCAGGGTGGCCCCAACCACAGCCATAGCACAGGAAGTCTAAGTCACTCCCTTACCCCACAGTGAGCAGGCCCATGGCATGAGCAGCACAAAGCATACGATTGGGGCGGGGGGAAGAGCTAGTCCTCTGTCAGAGGATGCTTAAAGGCTGAATGCTTGCAGGTCATACATCCTCGTCGTTGTCTCCTGGGGCTATAAATGCAGACGGCATTTCAAGGCTCGGAGGCTGGTAATGCTTGCGGGGGTTTGGGGGGCCCTTGGTTCCAGTATTTCTGGCAGGGGTAAAAAGAGCTTCAGATATGTCACTGTCTTAGGTCCTGGCTGCCAGGGCCATGGGGAAGAGCAGTTTTTTCTCTGGGGGATGCAGTCGCTATGTGAATGCCTGTTCCCAGCTACTGTCATGGCCATGGCTCAGGGGCTGCCCAGCAAGGGATTGGGGTGAGAGAAGGGGGCAACCAGGAAAATATACTACCCCTTCCTCAAGGAGGTCAGATGGGTAGCTGATGGTTAGCCTCTCCCATGTGGACTTCCCTTCCAGCTCTTGTGATATAGAGTTAACTAGTTGAGTTTTGTGGCGATATGATTGATGGAAGCCACCGTCTTGAAGTGGGCCATCCTCACCTCAACTCCCGTTAGGTTATGCTGAATTTTCTGTGTTCTGGAAGAGTGGAGGGGACCAGTCCAGGCCCGTTTGCTCCTGAAAGAGGGTTTGCTGGACAGCTGCTCACTTCCTGGCAGAACACATCTCCCAAAAACATTTCCAAGCCCATTTCCCCATCTCCTGTCCATGCTGTGGTCAAGTTAATTGAGGGAAAGTTTACCCGTGCTGCCACCCTGTGGCTCCCACCCCAAAAGCTTCCACAAGTGTAGTGGGAATAGACCCTGGCATGGCCAAGTATTGCCAGAGCCTTTCCTAGTGTTCTTATGGGGGGGACTATAACTACAACGTACTCATTAGCAGATCATCAAAAAGGAAAGTAGGGCTGGAAGGGACTTCTATAGCTCATCTAGACCAGCCATCCCAGGCAAGTCCCTGCCTAACCTCTCTCTAAAACTACACATTCAACCCTACCCTACAACTACAAGGCAAAAACATCAAAACCATGTTATCCTGCCACAGGTAAGAACAACAGCAGTCTGTGTCCTTATGACACAAGGGTTGTCAAAAAGCAGTCAAGGGATGAGTCCACTGTAAAATTAGAAGCTTCAAGAGGCAAAAGTCAGCTTCACTTGCTTTTGAGGTACTTCAACAGCAATGTGCTTCAGGCTTTCTAGCTGCTGCTGCTGATTTGGAGGCAAGGAAGAACTTCTTTATGGTAAGGGTGACCAGAGTCTGGAACAGACTTCCCAAGGAAGTCTTCCCCAACCTTGGAAATCTTCAAGAGGAGCCAGGACAGACACTTACTGGGATTTTTTGATCTCAGCTGTATTCCTGCCGAGCAGGGGGATTGCACCCGATGATCTTTTGAGCTCCCTTCCAGCCCTTAATTTTATGAATTGCTTTCAACCTTTCCCATAGCCTCACTGGAAGAATCAGCAGCTCTTTAAAAACCCATATGATCTATTCATCTCCGATATCCCTCGAGAGCCTCAGTCACAGGTCCCTTTTCCCCTACCTCCAGGCTTTTGCTCCTTGTAAATAAGGGGCAGGTGGGTCAAGGTCAGCACAGTACTGTTGTTGTTGCATCCTCTGCCTGAGACAAGGAGGCTGTGGGCAGGTACCAGGTGAGAGAAAATAGGGCCATGCTCTTGCCTGGATGAAAAGCCATCTTGGAGCCAGTCCAGTAAGCAGGACCAGCTTGATTTGTTTGGGAGGAAAGCAAAGAAAGATTTAAAAATATTGGAAGGCACTCAGAGATATAGGCACAAACTCCAACCTAGGCAGGGGACTCCAAGTTCCCCTCTGACCCAAACTAGGTGGCAGATTTGCATCCTCATTGATATGTTCAGCCTTGTAAAAGTAGCACCTGCCCTGAGCCATTCTCCTGTGCCATGGGGGTGAACATCAGAGAGACCCTGGGCGTATGCGGGCTGGTCTACCCAAAACAAATATTTAACCTGGGCAGAGGGAGGCTGGAAAGTGCATTGGCAGATGGGGCCACCTATGTGGCAGAGAAGAAAATACTGCAAGGAATGCAGTCAGGACTGTTCCCATCTGGAATATCCTTTGGAGACACAGTAGAAGCCCCCAAGATTGGGGGTGTCTGTAAGGATGAGTACAAAATCAGTGTGAGGAACTGGCTTGGGAAAGGGACAAACACATCTGGACCCCAAAGGGACATGGCCTCTGAGTCTGCCTTCCACGTTGACTTGGACTGGCTGCCCTGACCCCAGGGCTGCGTCTGCTGTTCCAGCTGACCAGCACGTTAGCTATCACTGGGGATCTGGCTTGTTGTGCTGTAGTTCCCTGAGTGGCACTCCTGGCCTTATGGAGGAACAGAGCCAATTGGAGATGGTGGGGCTATGGAGACAGCAGGTGATGCTGTGACCCAGAACATGATCTCTCAGTTCCAGGAGTCACGGATTTCATCTTGGCCATCACATACAGCTGAGCTTGCAGAGGAGTTGGAGACAGAGGGAAGCCTGGGGGCATGCAACAAGCAAAGCAGTGAACCAAAGAAGAGGCCTGGGAGTTTCCTAGGATAAAGCAATCAAGAACCGATTTATGGATATTCCCTTTATTGAGCTCCTTGTCCAAACTGGTTCTCTCACAGGATCAGAGGAACTGCCTAGGTGATTATCTTGTCTGGTTCTTTATCAAGACAGTAAAAAAACTCATGACAATAAAATGTCCTAAACACCACAGCAAGGAAAAGAAAGTGATCACCTTGCTGCCACAGGTGGTAGTAGCCTAGGACTTGACAGTTCAAGAAAGATTGTCCGTTTTCAGGGCAACTTTGGTTTTGTGTCTCCCCACTTTTATCCTCTCTGCTCCCTGGCTTTATCACTTAAATCTTACCTGTTGTCTTCTCTGTCCCAGCTGTCATCAGATGCTACCAGAACTTCCCATGTGAGACACTCTACATGGAAGCAGGAAGAAGCTGGGCGCATTACAGTCCGCAGTTTGAACCCTTACGCTCATTGCTCAAGGACGATGAGGGAAACTGCCCCCCATTCAGCATGATGATCCTGTTCCCATGGGTTCGCTGGTGCTTCTTCAGGGCAGAGCTCTGCTGGAAACACTTCTGGCACTGGAGACAGCGATACGGCTTCTCCCCCGTGTGCACACGCAGGTGATTGGTGAGGTTGGAGCTCTGCGTGAAGCTCTTCCCGCACTGGCTGCAAGAAAATGGTTTCTCCCCTGTGTGCACACGCACGTGATTGGTGAGTTTGGAGCTCTCAGCAAAGCTCTTCCCACAATGGCTGCAGGAGAAGGGTTTCTCCCCCGTGTGTATACGCATGTGCACGGCAAGTGAGGAGCTCTCAGTGAAGCTCTTCCCACACTGGCTGCAGGAGTATGGCTTCTCCCCTGTGTGCACACGCAGGTGGTTTGTAAGTGTTGACCTCTTGGAGAAGCTCTTCCCACAATGGCTGCAGGCAAAGGGTTTCTCTCCTGTGTGCACACGGAGGTGATTGGTGAGGTTGGAGCTTTGTGTGAAGCTCTTCCCACACTGGATGCAAGAGAATGGCTTCTCCCCCGTGTGCACGCGCAGGTGATCAGTGAGGTTGGAGTTCTGGGTAAAATTCTTCCCACAATGTGTGCAGGAGAAGGGTTTCTCCCCCGTGTGCACACGAAGGTGATTGGTGAGGTTGGAGCTCTGCGTGAAGCTCTTCCCGCACTGGCTGCAAGAAAATGGTTTCTCCCCTGTGTGTACACGCACATGATTGGCGAGCTTGGAGTTCTCCGCAAAGCTCTTCCCACACTGGCTGCAGGAGAAGGGTTTCTCCCCCGTGTGCACACGCACGTGCACAGCAAGTGTGGAGCTCTCAGTGAAGTTCTTCCCACACTGGCTGCAGGCATACGGCTTCTCCCCTGTGTGCACACGCAAGTGGTTACTAAGTATTGACCTCTTGGAAAAGCTCTTCCCACACTGGCTGCAGGAGAAGGGTTTTTCTCCTGTGTGTATGCGAAGGTGATTGGTGAGATTGGAGCTTTGTGTAAAACTCTTCCCACACTGGATGCAAGAGAATGGCTTCTCTCCCGTGTGCACGCGCAGGTGATCAGTGAGGTTGGAGTTCTGGGTAAAACTCTTCCCACAATGGCTGCAGGAGAAGGGTTTCTCCCCTGTGTGCATGCGCAGGTGATTGGTGAGACTGGAGCTGTAGGTGAAGCTCTTCCTGCACTGGCTGCAGGAGAAGGGTTTCTCCACTGTGTGCACACGCAGATGACTGGTCAGTTTGGAGCTCTCGGTGAAGCTCTTCCCGCACTGGTTGCAGAATAACATTTTCTCCCCTGTGTGCATGCACTGGTGCTGTGTGAGATTGGAGCTCTTGGTGAAGCTCTTCCCACACTGTAGGCAGGAGAATGGCTTCTCCCCCACATGCACACAAGTGTGGCTTCGCAGGTGATCCCACCTAGTGAAGCTCTTTTTGCACTCAGCACAGCGGTATAGCTGCTCCTGCATGTGTATGCCCTTATGCACTTGCAGGTCATTTAGGGAGACAAAGCTCCTCCCACACTCTGGGCAGAGATGGGGGTGCTCCCCTGAGTGCATTTTTTGGTGCCCAAGAAAAGGGCATGGATGGTGGAAGCTGTCGCCACGCTCAACACAAGGCTGGACATTCTCCCTCCACTGGGTTCTCCTGTGGGCCCCAAGTTCCTCTTTGTCCCAAAAGCTCTCACTGGGCAGTCCACATATATGCAGCCCTTGCCTACCAGGAACAATGCCCTTGGGGCTCTTCAGGTTTCTCTGCCCTTTAAATCCTTCCCTGTTTCTTTCGATCTCCACTGTTCTCTGTCCCTGCTGGTGGGGGAGCTGGTTTCTGGCCTGAAACAGCTTCAGGTTAGTAGGCCCTTCCTCAAGATGCTGCTGCTGCTCAGCTCTGCCCAGTGTTTCAGCATCTGCTGGGTAGACAAGAGCCCAGAAATTAGTCCCTGTCTAGCTGACAGAGGGAAAGTTCTGCTATTATCCCTTGTTGGGATGTGCCCCAGACCCTGGATGGGCCTAGGTTCCTCTGTGTATGAGAAGGGGTCCAATTCGACATGGACTCTGAGTCTCAGGTCACATAGGTTGTATCCCTTGTGCCCCAGTTATAGAGCACAACACGGGCAATTCTGGTAAACACAAGGAGATGGGTGACAGGAGGCCTCCTGAGTCTGGGGGGGGCACCAGTAGGGCACAACTGGGAGGGGGAGGTTCCCCAGCAGCTGATCGCAGCAACCAGAGGTGGGGAGGGTGGGTCCCCAGCAGCCACTCATGGCAGCCAAGTGTGTGTGTGTGGAGGGGGGTGGCCCCCAACAGCCTGTCGCTGAGTACACCAGCGGCTCAGAGGAAGTGCCACTGATGTCCTGCCAGCAGAGCCAATTTTACAGGGGGCACAAGTGCTCTCCATGCCCCCATCAGCTGGAGCACTTGCTCTTGTGGGGGGACACCAGAGCTCTCGGGGAGGTGATGTCTGTGCCCCACCCCCAGTGCATCGCCTATGCACAAGGAGATGCTTCTATCCCCCTACCCCAGACATGAAAGCTTGTGAATCCCAACTGTACCTAGTAGGCATTTCATACCGCTGGAGGTATTGTTTGAATATTGCTTTTATTCCCCTGACTGTTCCAGAGACGAGGAGCAGAGTTCCAGTTCAAACTAAACAACAGGACTAGCAGCAGTGGGTAACAGATCTGCAGCCTCTCTATAGCCCAATCTTTAATAGCCACCCCCAAAGTTTATGCCAACTGTAATAGCTGCCATAGGACTATTCAAACAAGATCATGCCCTACCAAAGATCACAACAGAGGCTGGCCTATCAACTCCTGCATTACTGAGAAAAAAAAATGGAAATTTAAGCTTTTGGTACCCCCAGGGATACCAGATTTGTGCCTCAAATCAAGACAGCAGGCTAGGCTTTGTCCCTAATATTTTAGTATTTCCCTGTGCGCAGCCCCTCCCTTCCATGACAAAATGCCTCCTGAGAGGAGGATCTGAAGGGTTGAAGGTGAATTTCCTACTTGAACAGCCCTAAATAGGGAAAGAATAAGGGATCAGTTGCTTGTCCCTGTATTAGTGAATGGCAAAGAGTGGGTACACACACCTGCCTGGACAACACAGATCTGGTTAAGCTGTGTGATGTCAGGACCTTGTGGCAGCAATTCAAGGCAAGTGTTCAGGTTTCCAGCTCCCCCTGGATATAGAGAGGTTCTGAGCTGAGGTGTGGCTGGACGGAGGTTGGGGATTTTCAGGACTCACCTGGGGACAAGTCCTCAGAAAATGAACTTTCTTCAGTTTTCTCATCATTCCAGACCCAGAGCTCCATCTCTCCTCGCTGTATGCGGCAGATTAAGTCTGGTGTGGGACCTTGACATCCTGTGTTGGGGAGTATAGAAAAGGTGTTTACTCCACCATCCAATGCCCAATTGGGATTTGGAAAAAGTATCCAATGAACTCAAACATTTTAATGGGGAATAAAAGGAAAAGGAAAGGATGACGTTCAGGATAAAAGAGAAGTGACTACAGGCAGAAACTTCAACAGATCATGGTCTTGGCCACCAAAGCAAGTGCAACAATCAATGTTTGTATGAAATATAAAGCATCATCCCCTCCAAAAGCTCACAGTGGCAGCAAGGAAGGTAGGCAGAGATGCAGTGATATGTGATGTGCAAGGAGGAAGAAAGGGAATGCTTTTACATATTTTTGAGATACTGATTTGAAAACAGACATTGCACAGCCATCTATTGAACTGATCTTATTTCGGTAATTCTAGGCAACCCCCCACCCCCAGAAATGTGTATATTCTCAATAAAGGTTTAGTGATGAGTCTTGAAATTGAAAGGGCCATGCCAGAATAATAACAATGAAGGCTTGTATATAGGAAAGAAAGTAATTCATTTTGACACTGCCTAGAAAAGGATGACATTATAACAACTGTAGAAGCAACTATAGCAGCTTTTTCATCCAATGGGTAGATTGTTACAGGAGATGATCCAGAGCTGTATATGTACTTTCGATATAGACTGTTTGCATTAGGGATATAGATAAGAGAAGGAAGAAGACACACTGTTTACAGAATGAAGAGGTTTGTAGTACGGCACCAGTCAATGCTGTTTCCCAAGAAAATAATTTGATAAAATTACCTCTAGAAGAGATGGTCATTCAATAAAAATAGGTGGCACAATGAACAGAAGTAGAGATATAACCAAATTCAAAGGCGACACCTTGTGAGAGCAACAAGGTCCTACACAGTATTGTACTTGCTGTCTTTGGCCTGTTCTCAAAAGGTAAAATAAAGAAAACATCAAGGAAAGGAAGAAATGGTGGAAGTTAGTGTAAACAGAAAGCTTGGGCTGTGTAAACCAACTTATAAAATAGAGAGCTTAATGAAGATTCACTATGAGATTCAGGGAAGGTAGCTTTACCTACAGTAAACAGAAGTCTTTGTGAAGAAACAGAAGTGGATTTGGATCAAGTCATATATTCAGAAAAGACAAGAGCTATAAAAATAGCAGTAGCAAAAGAAGCAGTACTGAAAGGCTTGTATGGAGAGCTGGACACTACAGAGGATGAAAAACAATTGATATCCTGTCTTAAATCTGTAATTATTCAAGTCTCTTGTTTAATCATGTTGTATTGAATGCTATTTGTAATGCGAAAAAAAGTATTAAAATGTGAGCTGAAACAATTCTTGCATTTTGAAATTTTATTGAGAGGGAGAACGTTTCAGAGAACATTTGGAGCCACTGACACTGTGAATAAAGTTGAAATTCCAGCTGACAGTGCAGAGGAAAATCAGGAAAGTGGTAAATTAATCTGAAAGCAAGCAAGCAAGCAAGCAAAGAAGTTAAATAGTAGGTTCATGTACTCAACCTGTGGAAGCTCCTGAAGCATTAGAAGATGAAGGGAAATTGTGGTTCTGTACTTAATGAAAGAAACAATATAAGAAAGAAGATTTGAAATAAATCATGACTAATTATAATATCTATTTTCTCCTTCAAACAGAAAGGGAGTAACTACCAAAGTTCAAATGACAGGAGAACAAATATGACTTAACCAAACTTTCCAAACTGATGACCAATTATTGCCTCCAGAGTCAACAGCAACAGGCAGATCAGGGATAATCACTTTGGGGCTTGAGAAAGGGAAAGAGACTGTCACTAATCATTAAGGAAAGCCCAGAAAACAATAAATTGGCCTTTAGATATCTGGAAAAAATAAAAGCATTTGTGCAGGTCCCCAAGGAAGATCTTTAGAAGAGGTTGAGGAATAAGAAAGCATCAGAAAAGGACACCAGGCTACTAAAAGATATGTATATCCTCCACATAAAATCAGAACAAATGGTTTTCACCACTTGTTCACAGGCACACACCCAGACACCAACTTGTGAACAGTGGTTTTCACCAACGCTCTGCACTTAACCAACTCACTTTTACTCACAGGGATGAGTGTCACCAAAGAAGATCTTAAATCATCTCCACCACGGGTCATGCAATTTTTGCAAAGAGACTTCCCAGTACGAAGAATGATTCGAGCAGAAGACAACATCATAGAATAGCAAAGCAAGCTGTGGTCCAGTGATGAAGATGCTAGAAAGTAATATGGGGGGAAACTTAGAAGGGCTTCTCATTAGAAGTACCTGTGTCCATCATGTGGACAAGTGTCACTAGAGAAGGTGAGGGAATGGAAAAGCCATGAGTTGCAACAGCAACTGCTGCCAATACCACCACTGGTTACCACCCAGTGTAAGTTAAAAAGGCAGAGAAAGGGGATTGAGGGCAGAAACAGATGTCACCAAACTGCCTGCTACAGTGGAGCAGTCAGGAAATCCATAGTTTCATAGTTTCATAGTAGCTAGAGTCGGAAGGGACCTAGGTAGATCATCCAGTCCGACCCCCTGCCTTAGCAGGAAAGAGCACCGGAGTCAGATGACCCCGGCAAGGTGCTCATCTAACTTCCTTTTAAAAATCCCCAGGCTAGGAGCCTGCACCACTTCCCCTGGAAGCTGGTTCCAGGCCCTAGCCGCCCTGACTGTGAAGTAGCGCCTCCTAATATCTAATCTAAACTTACCCTCCGCCAGTTTGTGACCGTTATTCCTGGTCACTCCTGGCAGCGCACGGGGGAACAGGGACTCCCCCAATACCTGCTGATCCCCCCTGACCAGTTTGTAGCAGGCCACAAGGTCCCCCCTTAACCTTCTCTTATGGAGGCTAAACAGGTTCAGGTCCCGTAGCCTCTCCTCATAAGGCCTGCCCTGCTGACCCCTGATCATACGAGTGGCCCTCCTCTGAACTCTTTCCATATTGTCCACGTCCCTCTTGAAGTGTGGCACCCAGAACTGGACGCAGTACTCCAGCTGCGGCCTGACCAGTGCCGCATAGAGGGGGAGGATCACCTCCCTGGACCTGCTCGAGATGCATCTGTGGATGCATGACAGGGTACGACTGGCCTTCTTGACTGCCTCCCCACACTGCCGGCCCATGTTCATCGTGGAGTCAATGACGACTCCAAGATCCTTTTCCGTCTCCGTGCTGGCAAGAGGGGAGTTCCCCAACCTGTAAGTGTGGTGCCGGTTCTTCCTCCCCATGTGCAACACCTTGCACTTATCAGTGTTAAACCCCATCCTATTCTCATCCGCCCACCGTTGCAGCCTGTCAAGGTCAGCTTGTAGCCTATTGCACCCTTCTAGTGCGCCCACATCCCCCCACATCTTAGTGTCATCAGCAAACTTGAACAGGGTGCTTTCTACCCCCTCATCCAAGTCACTGATGAAGATGTTGAACAGTGCGGACCCGAGGACCGAGCCCTGCGGAACCCCACTGCCCACGTCTTTCCAGGTCAAGAAGAACCCATCCACTACCACCCTCTGGGTGCGGCCCTCCAACCAGTTGGCGACCCATTTGACCGTGTGGGCATCGACACCACAGTCTCCCAGCTTTTTGATGAGGACAGGGTGAGAGACAGTGTCGAAAGCCTTCCGGAAGTCCAAAAAGACTACATCCACAGCAACCCCTGCGTCTAATGATTTGGTGACCTGATCGTAAAAGGCCACCAGGTTGGTCTGACAAGACCTGCCACTGATGAACCCATGTTGGTTGCCCCTGAGCATGCATTCCCCCGCAAGGCCCTCCTGGATGTGTGCCAGGATAATTTTTTCAAAGAGCTTACCCGGGATTGAGGTCAGACTAACTGGCCTGTAATTTCCCGGGTCCTCTTTTTTTCCCTTTCTGAAGATAGGGACCACATTGGCCCTCTTCCAGTCCTCCGGCACCTCGCCAGAGCACCACGAGTGCTCATAGAGCCGCGCCAGGGGTCCCGCAATGACCTCGGCCAGTTCCTGTAGAACCCTAGGGTGAAGATCGTCCGGACCAGTGGACTTGAACACGTCCAGCCTCTCCAGAAGTACCCTAACTAACTCCTCGCTAACCCTTGGCCCAGGCGTGTCTCTCTCGGGGCCCGAGGGGGGCCCAGCAGGGAGGTGGCTGAACTGGTCCCTACTTACATAATCCAAGGCCAGAGAATCCATAGGTCTCCTCCATACCCAGGGCACCCCAGGCTTTTCCTGCTTAAAGAGACATGTCCCTGGACTATCCCCAGCCTGTCTCCTCAAGTGAGGAACCCACAGCTTTCCCCACTTCTAGAGATCCCAGGAGTGTATCTCTATAAATGGACAAATCCTGGCTTTCTTCATTTACAGAAATGTACCCCAAGATTCCCTAGGGCATGTCTCTTAAAGAGAGGAAGCTGAGCAGAGGCTCCAGGGGCCCAATCCTTCCCAGAAATTCATGGGATTTGCAGGATCGGGCCCCTCAAGCCTCCAGAGTAGCAGGCCAAGGCAGCTGAAGGGTGCAGGGAGCTCTCCCACCATCCAGCAAACAGATGTCCACCACAGTTGAGCAGCACAATATATTACCAGCATTGTTGTGGCTAACAATTTTAGGTATTTGCAGTGCAACAAAGGGTATGGAGGTCATTTTGCTACGTCTTTGTGCTTCCATAAACATTTTTTTGGAGGCACAAGGGTCAGGACAGGTGACATTTGTTTCCACCTGAAATGTGCACTGCATGCTGGGATTGTTAAGCTTTTGGACAAAAAGAGAATGAGAAGGATAAACCAATTTCCCAAGGAGATGCTTGTTGGTGAATGAATTGAAGATGATACAAATATGATGGGACGGCAAAGGCAGGTCATTTTGCAAAGAAATCGCTGGATATGGAAACAGCAGGGGTTACACCGAGGAGAAGACCCCTGCAAAGGCATCTGAAACCAATAGAGTAGGATATGAGACTGCAAAGAGGGCAAGAGGCTTGAATGACAACAGAGCAGTGGGGCAAAACTGCATTCAACCCACCAGCTAAAATGCAGGAGGATACGACATTTCTGATCTCATGCAGCTCTGGGTGGGGAAACAAAAACCAGAACATTACCCAAGGAAACAAGGGCTTGGTAATTCCTCAGCATCTGATCCTGGTAAAGCATCTTGTCTCCAGCTTCCAGCAGCTCCCACTCCTCCCGTGTGAAGTACACAGCCACATCCTCAAAGACATCTGTGAGCTGCAAGTCACAAGCATTACACCATCAGCATCTCCTGCTTCAGTCTTCATAAACCTGAGTCTTACTCTTCAGCTGACAGCTGCTCCAACTAAGGGTCGGCCTGGACACATCTCCACGAACAGAGCCGTGCATTTGTCTGCTGTAGCTCACGTCATTGAACTGATCTTATTTCGGTAATTCTGGGCAACCCCCCACCCTCAGAAATGTGTATATTCTCAATAAAGGTTTAGTGATGAGTCTTGAAATTGAAAGGGCCATGCCAGCACAGCTATTACCTCTACCAGTACATGCTGTGCCAGTAAGGTAGGTACTCCCATCGGAACAATGCCAGTAGACACTGTGGTCCAGGGGCCCCAAGTCTCCTCTGGGGAATCTGTTTTCATGGCAGTGTCTCACAGAGAATACCCTGCCTGTCAGGAGACTTCTTGTTTCTCTGCAAGGCTCTGGGGTGAGGAGTTCTGCGGGTCCCAAATCCCAGATTTACTGCCCCATAAAACTCAGGGAACCTCCCTGCCACTGCCCTACATGATCTGGGGCTGCTACATCCATCCCTGGTGTGTCTGGCCATGGAATGGAAATGGAGGGCAGAGGAAGAGACAGCCAGGAAGGGGGAATGAGGATTTGTAATCGGCTGGGCTGGAACAGATGGGACTCGGTGCAAACTCAGCCTTGGAGCAGGAAAATGAGGGGCTGTGGCTTTCCAACTCCATGCAGAGACGAAGAACATAAAAGTGCTGATTGTCCTTGGGCACAAGTCACACCTGTGGGTTTGGAGCGGGGTCCTCCAGATATAAACAACTCTAGGAAATTTCTCTTTGATCCCAGTCAGACACTGATGCAAGGAGGCTGGGGTTCATTTCCCGTTCTCATAGCTTGAACCTGGATTTCCCTCCAGGACTAAGGAACACTGCTCACTCCTAGCAAACTGCCAGCTCATCATCTGGCCCTGGCACTAGCTGGGCTGGAGGCACCCTGCTGGACTTAGGTACAGAGCCCCTCCATGCTTCTCAGGGGGAACCTGGTGGGCTCAGCTGAGGAGACCCTCACCCCATGCTCCCTGGTGCTGGCTGGGTGCCACAAAGTGCCCAGAGGGACTCTCTTTTGGGCCCCTCAGTCTTAAAATGCTCTCTTAGGGGATACTGACGCAGTGCTTCTAGAGGCAGGGAGTGCTGGACCCACCAGTGCTGAGGGCAGCTCTTCTAATCCCAGTCTCCCAGGCTATCTGTACTTGGCAGTGAGCTCCTGCTTTCCCTGAAGCCCTCCCTGCTGGCTCCATTTGGATGCAGCCTTTCTTTCTAGTGAAGCTTCTTTTTGTGGCTCTTCAGGTCTCTCTGCTCCTCTGGCTCTTCCCCATGCCCCCAAATCTTGCCAGGCTTTGTACTGGCTCCACACTCACACACCACTGCACCCTGTACCTTGCTCACAGCCATGTTCTCTCCCTCCTGTGGACACCTGCCCTGCTTCTCATGCACTTGGCCTGGCTCAGGTGTCAAGAGTCCCCTCTCCCCTGATCTCCCTGGGGACGGCTTCAGAAGCAACAGGTGTACAGGTCCTTCTTCAGGAGGCTGCTCCTCAGCTGTGCTCAGGCTCCCTGCACCTGCTGGGAAGGGAAGAACATCTACAGGTCATAGGCCTCGCTGGAACATCCATCAATACATACATACTGCTCCCATAAAGGCTATTTTTTGCTAAATCATTGACCAAAGTAGGTCTGTTCAGCAAACCTGGCTGATGCCTGAACTCCTCCTATAAGCAACTCTTGACATGTGGGCCAGAGGATGGGAGGGGGTGATGGCTGTACAAGGTGGAGAACAGTCCAGTACTAGGATGATAAGGCTGGAACAGGAACCCCCAGATCAGGATGTGGAGCAAGCCAATGTCTCAAGATAGTCAAGATATTGGTGGAATGCAACACATAAGGTGCTTTGACTATAGGATGAAAGGAGAATTAGAAATGAAGAAAACTATGTATTGGCTTAGGGGAACTTGTGTGGTGCTGTGCCAATGTCTTGTCATGGGCATATGTGTGTTACCACCTTGTTTGTCAGACCAGGAGTATGTTAAGGCCAAACCTGGTCAAACCTTTGCCATCAAACCAAGCCTGTGTTCATTCTTTGAGACAAGACTGATGTTGGGTCCCAGCCATGACTTTTTGCTGGCACCACAGTCCCCGAGACTTTGGGGCCTGCCACACACTCCAAGCTGGATAGAAACCAGTTAAAAAGTTGTTCCAGATCTTCGAAGACTAATGATGTAGCTGGTTGGCTCTTTTTGAAGCTGGATGGTTATTTTTCTGACATGTTGATTACTTTGCACATATGGCTGGTCTAAATTTATTACATTACTGACCAGTGAATTAGAATCATAGAAAATTAGGGAAAGACCTCAGGAGGTCATATCTAGTCCACCTCCAAAGTAGGACCATCCCCAACTAGATCACCCCAGCCAGGGCTTGTCTTATAAACCTCCAAGGACGGAGATACCCCCACTTCTATCGGTAACTTGTTCCAGCGCTTCACCACCCTCCTAGCGAGAAGGTTTTTCCTAAAATTCAACCTAAGCCTCCCTTGCTGCAACTTGAGACCATTGCTCCTTGTTCTGTCATCTGTCACCACTGAGAACACAGTCTCGCTCGCTCCTCTTTGGAACCAACCTTCAGAGCGTTAAAGGCTGCTATCAAATCCCCTCTCAGTCTTCTCTTCTCTAGACTAAAGAAACCCAGTTCCCTCAACCTCTTCTCATAAATTGTGTGATAGTTACTTTGCAAGTGTGGCCAGTCTAAATTTATTGGGCAAGTAACCAGTAAACTGCATAATATATGATATGTGCAGCAGCAGCCTGAGGTTCTAACAACACATCAATAACACTGGGCAAGGACACGTTAGCTCTAGTGACACCGGCAATGGCAAAGCCCTGCTACTCCTCCATGCTGGCATTTGCCTAAGTCAGCCCCAGGCCTCAGCGTATGGGAAGAGAAAGAGATGGAAATGTCTAAGTCCCGCAGGTCTTCTAAGGCCCCTGCTACATGTTACATATATTATGGAATTGGCTGGTGAATCGTGCTTGTCCCCAGATGGGTTTCCCTTGAGCAGTAAGGCAGCTGCTCCCTCCAAGGAAACTGCACTGCCTGGCTCAGGGGCAGATGCCACTGGTCTTACATGCACAGAGTCCACGACACTGGCTCTGAGCTTGTGCGTGAACAAATTTCATGTATATATGTGTGTATAATATTCTACATCTATACACACGCACACATATACACATACACGTGTGTTGTGTACACGCACACATATACACATACACGTGTGTTGTGTACACGCACACATATACACATACACGTGTGTTGTGTACACGCACACATATACACATACATACACACTTTATAACAGAGCAAAAAAATACATACGCATACACTTTACAACATAGTAAATTAATTTGTATATGTAGTATATATTTATACATACACACACTCTACAACATAGCACATTTTATATATATATAATATAATGTAATTATATATAGATATAGATATATATATAGATATAGATATATAAATACATATACACAAATACACTTTATAACAGCAATTATATACATATACGCAGTTTCTAGCCTAGCAAATTAATCATTGACAATGCATAGGGGGTGCCCCCCCTGAAACTGGCAGTGCACCCTGACAAGCACCACTAACGCTGCCAGCGGCATCTGTGGGCGGTCTTTGGTTGCCACCCCACTCCCTCAGCACCAACACCACCGGAGGCATCACCAGGCGGTCCCTGATCACCACTGGCCGCTGCTGTCGGTAGCATCTGCAGGTGGTTGCGGACTGCTGATTGGCACTTATCACCCTCCCACCCTCTGCTGCAGACACTGCTGAGGCCGCCTGTGGGAGCTCCCTGCTCGCCGCCACCGTGCCCCCCAGTGCTGCCGCCTGCCGGCGATCGCCATGCCACCCCAGCCTCCGGGGGGCATGCATCATTCATTAAATTAATTATATACATTGCCAATGTATTTAATATGCTACACCCTTCATGCAAAATACAGGAGAGCCACCTATGTCTGTACCAACATTTCTAAGGCAGCCCACCTTATTCACTAATCCTTGTGATGTCATAAAAGGAAGCTTCAGGATTGCAAATGTCAATAAGTCACCAAGCAAAACCTGGGGGAACTGCCCTCTTCCATCTCTCCTTCACACAGCCATGCATGTTGATGATTTTAATAGCCACCACACAGACTCAGGTTACTCACTCAAATGAAGAGAGTGACCTGTTACAAAACTGAGCATCCAGCAATGACCTTGCCCTGATCCATGACTCTAAAGTGTGGCACCTTCCACTCAGCAAGACAGGACCAAAATTATTCACTCCCTTGACACAAGTCGGTTTACATCAGCCAACAGCCACCCACAACCAGCATCTTGCATTGCTCTCAATGACCTTCCACACAGCCACCATCATCCATTAAATGGATAAAAAACCCAGACAGATCATCAGGAAAGTCAACTGGTCCCTATTCATGGCGATCCATTGTTACCATCCTATGGCAAAACATCCCAGCTGATGAAGTTTATAAGCATTTCTGTGATCCCCTCTATAAGTACAATCCTCTCCTACCAGAGGATTTCACCCTCTGTGAACTTCTTGCTTAGATGGGAAGTGTGCTGCTGTACTAGGTTTCATAGTTTCCAGGGTCGGAAGGGACCTGAGCAGATCATCAAGTCCGAATAGGTAAGTATGAAAAATATGGCAATCCAGATATCACAGATCACCTGCTTGAATCACTCAGTGCTGCTCATCAGAACTGCTGGGAGGACTCAACTTCATGACTGAATTTATGTCACTCCAGTCGGAGGAGCTGGGGCCTCATTCACCACCTGGGAGCATCTTAATGTCCCCCAACCCAAATTTGACCATCTGTGTTAGCCAATGGCATTGCCAGCCACTTTCTGAAAGTGATGAGAACCCCAGAACAACAAGGATTTTGAGTGAAAAAATACATGGAAAATTGTGTTATTTCCATCAAAATGTTCAGAACCAAGATCCTCCCCAAACCTTTTTACCAACACGACTCAACTCAACTCTGTGCTGTGCAATATAAAATCTGGCACTGAAACTAGCTATGACAACATGCACCCAGACTTTCTGAAACATCTCAGTCCTTGAGCTCATAATTGGCTTTGACTCTTATAGATTCATAGACACTAGGGCTGGAAGGGACCACAGAAGATCATCGAATCCAGCCCCCTGCCTCAGGGGCAGGAAGTCAGCTGGGGTCATAGGATCCTAGCAGGATAGACATCCAAACGTCTCTTGAAGGTGTTCAAAGTAGGTGCTTGAACCACCTCCGGCGACAGTCTATTCCAGACCTTGGGGGCTCGGACAGTAAAGAAGTTCTTCTTACGTCCAGCCTGAATCGGTCGCGGCAGAGTTTGTGACTATTCAACCTTGTGACTGTTTCAGGCTGGACATCTTAGGCAAATTCAAGAGGAGGTTGGATGATCACCTATCTGGGGCCTGTGGCAGGGGGTCAGGCCAGATGATCTGTTCAGGTCCCTCCTGACCCTAGCTACTATGAAACTAGAAAACCTTATCATCCCTTGGGGTACTCTGGTAAACAAATGTTCCTCCAGATCCTGGTGAGCACCCCGATAAACTTATAGGCAGTCACCAAACCACCCGAGCATGCGCTTTTCCAGGCTGAAGAGTCCCATGACTCTCAGCCTCTCGTCATAAGGTCTGTTTTCCTAACCTTTGATCATGTGTGTGGCTCTTCGCTGGACTCTCTCAAGTTTCTCCACATCCTTTTTGAATTGTGGAGCCCAAAACTGGAGGCAGTACTCCAGCTGTGGCCTCACCAAGGCCGAGTACAAGGGGAGAATGACGTCCTGGGATTTGCTTGAGGTACATCTATGGATGCAAGCCAGCGTTTTGCTCACTTTACTAGCTGCAGCATCACACTGAAGGCTTATGTTCATCTTGTGGTCAATCATGACCCCCAAGTCCCTTTCTTCCATAGTGCTAGCCAGTGTAGCACTGCCGAACCTATAAACATGCTGCAGGTTTTTCCTCCCAAGGTGGAGAACCTTGCATTTTTCGGTGTTAAACACCATCAGGTTCTCATCCGCCCATTTTGTGAGCCTGTCAAAGTCAGCCTGAATCACCCTCCTGTCCTCAGGTGTGGACACTATACAGCAGAGTTTGGTGTATCTGGCAAACTTGGCCAGTCCACTTCTGACACCAGTGTCTACATAATTAATGAAGATATTAAATAGTATAGGCCCAAGGACAGAGCCTTGAGGGACCCCACTGGTCACAGGGCACCACAATGATTGACTTCCTTCAACCACCACCCTCCTGGCCCTACCGCGGAGCCAATTCCCCAGCGAGTGCATTGTGGTGAGGCCAAGGCCGCTGTTACCCAATTTTGACAAGAGGTGATCATGGGATACCAGATCGAAGGTTTTTTTAAAGTCAAGATATATGACATCAATCTCTTCTCCCTTGTCCAGGTGATAGATCACCTGGTCATAAAAGGAAATGAGATTGGTCAAGCAAGACCTACCCGCAACAAACCCGTGCTGGCTACCCCTCAGGATGTTGCCAACAGCCAATTTGTTAAGAATGGCCTCTTTAATAATCTTTTCCAAGACCTTCCCCAGGATAGAGGTTAGGCTGATGGGTCCGTAGTTTGCCAGATCCACTCTGCTCCCCGGCATGCAGAGTGGGGAAGCAGGGACAGCATGCAGGTGGGCAGGGATGAAGTGCCGCCACCTCCCAGGAGCAGGGCCAGGGCAGGGTGGGGAAGCTCACCAGGCTAGGTGAAGGCAGTGGTGCCCCTCTGTGGGGTGGGGAAGCTGATCGGGCGAGTGGGTGGCAGCAACGGTTGCTGCATGCAAGTTTCCCTGCCCTGCAGAGGGGCATGGCTGCCCTCACCCCACCCCAACCCTGCTCCTGGGAGGCAGCGGTGCTCTGTTCCTACCTACCTGCTTGCACATACTTTCTAGAACTGTCCAAGTACCCTGAGGGATATGTGTACCCCCAGTTGACAACCCCTGACATAGCACATATATATATTATACACATACACATGCACACACACTTTATAACTAGCAAATCATTGTATACACACACACACTTTATAATGTAGCAAATTCATTACATGCATACATATATATACACACTTGTACTTTATAACAGCAAACAATTTATATACATACACAAACACACTTTGTAACATAGCAAATTATATATACATACATACACATATACGTGTGCACACAAACACACATATAAACACAACAAACTGAGGAAATTATAATCCAAAAATGTTGTTTGATTCATCTTGTAATCATTAGACTCTTACATCTCTCTCTTACTACAATTCACAAAACAAAATCTAGCCTTCTTCAGCATCTTGAAAGCGCATGCGAAATCCTGTGAAATATGAACTTTCATTTCTACCCAGGAGAACTTTTACAATCTTTTCTCTGATGCCTGAGTTTGTGCCTGAAAGCTTGCAATTAAAAACTTTTTTCTGCAAAAATCTTGTTGGTCTAATAAAAGATATCACCTCTGTCCATGAGCCCCAATTGCTTTCTCCTCTAGACCAATAAGGCTACAACCTGGATACCTGCAACATTTCCCTGGCATTCATGTCATTGAGCAGAGAAACATAGTTAGGTGTGCTAGTCCAAAATCAGGTAGAAGGCAGGGTAGACCTGCACCTTTGAGACCTGGATACTTATATATCTCTATCTGCATAAGAGACTGAGCATGAGAGAGAGGGGCACGGCCTCTGAATCAGAGCTTCCCAGACATGAAATGCTGGAGGCCATAAGTGGGACAGGAACAGCGGAGGAAACCCTGGTCGGACCCAGGTCGCTCTCCCTCCCAGCCCCTGCTCTCTGCCATGGTGACACGGGCCTGTTGATGTGCCAGTCTGTGACATGGGCAAAGCCCACCCAGCAGAGCTATAAGCCTCTCTTAGTGATGGGGGTCACTAAGGGCACATTACTGAGAGCTTGGGACCACAAAAAATCCAAACAGGAGTGAGGGTCACATGCTGAAAATGAGTGCACTGAAGGGGGCACCAAGCAGAGCACATTGGGCAGTGCCCACCTGCCCTCAAGGAGCCAGTGGACACGCCTTGGGACACAGGCCTGGTTGGCACATAGTGGGGTCATGGACCTTAGGCCCACAAAGCAACAGTTAGCAGTATGCATATATACATGCATATGTACACGTATACATGCACGCACAACACATATACACTTACACTTTATAAAGGAGTGAAATCACCCTGCGAGATATTTGCATGTACATGCATGGATGCATACGCACGCACGCACTCACACCCCCCCTCCACACAAGTCAAGTGATTCCTGAGACCACCCCAACCACAGAGGCACCTTAGCTGCTGTTGCATCATTGGTGATTTGGGGGGCAAATTGCCCCGCTGGTGCCATCTCCTCTCCCGGTAGAGGCAGCCCTTGGCTCACAGGGAGCTCACTCGCTCTTTGACAGCTCTTGTTTTCAGCCAGCTCGGACGAGGGCACTGGCTGGTGTGTACATGGGGCGGGGGGTGTAGGTATACATGGGGGGAGGGGGCTGACGCCACTTCAGACCCTTTCGCAAGATCTGAGGGATGAGCTTCACCCACAAAAGCCTGTGAGGTATTTGCACACAGACACGCGCACGCACAGGCCCACCAAGAAGCACGCCCAGGCACACGCGCGCGCACACGCCGAGGCGGTGGCGCTGCGGGGGGGGGGGAGGCAGGGCGAGACCCCCGCCCGGCCGGCACTCACCTCCGGGCGCCCGCGGCCCCGCCCCACAATGCACCGCGCTGCCCCTGAGGGAGCGGCCGAGCGCGGGGGCCGGGGCCGGGGCCGGATGGCGAGGGTGGCGGCGGCCGCGGCCATGCGACGGGTGCCCGCGCTCAGCTGAGCGCCGCGCTGGGTTGAACCGGTGCGCTCTGTTTTTAAGTCATTGACAGTCATTCAGTCACGCGGGGCGGGCCCGGCCCTGCCCGCGGGAGGAGGGGCCGCGCCGGCGCCGTGTGGTGGTGCGGGGCGGCCCGGCTCGGCTCGGCCCGACTCGGTTCGGTCCCGCCTGGCTGCAGCGCTGAGGGAGGGAGGAGGAGGCCGCGGCTGCGGCTGCACGAGGCAGGTGGAGGCCGGTCCCGGGTCGCCTGCGCCTGCGGCTGCGGGACACGGGGTGGGTGTGTGTGTGTGTGTTGCGGGAAGCCCTTGGGTAACCAGTGTGCGGGGGGGGTGGTATAAGAGAGAAGAGTCTGTGCGTGTGCATAAAATGTACCCTTCATACATTTAAGTGTGTGTGTGTAGAGAGGGCGGGGGATTGCCCTTAGGTAGTGTGCCTAGTGTGTGTGGGTGCACGCGCACTCTCTGGGGGGGTTACCCTTGGGCAGTGTGTAGTGTGTGTACGGGGGTGGGGGGGATTGCCCTTGGGCAGTGTGTGTGGTACCCATATCATGCTATGTGCACATGTGTTTGGAGTGTGCGCGCATGTGACCTTTAGCCCAGATGTGTGTATGTGTGTTTGGGGAGGAGAGGGGGTGACCTGCCGTTTTCAGCCTGCCGTCTGTGGACCCCCGAGGATTGCCACATTATGTCTAAGGGGACTGCAAAAGGTGACTGATCAATTAGACGTATGTGGACACCCACACTTTCAATTCAAAAGGGTCCACACCTCCGTTCAACGGTTTTTAGCGGTCTACAAAGGAAAGAAGGTTAAGAACTACTTCCTTAGATAACTTGTATCTGTGTCAGAGAGAAGGGAGCGTGTGCGCGTGTGTGTTTGGAGTGTGTGCATGCATGTGTGGCATTTTCCTTGGCTGTATGTGTGTGTGTTTTGGGGGGGGCTACCCTTAAGTAATCTCTGTGTATATGAGAGAGAGAGACAGAAAGTGTGTGTGTGTGAGTGTGAAATTTACCCCAGATATATATGGGGGGTGTACATGTGTTTTTGGGGGCAATTACCCACAGGCAACTTGTGTGTCAAGAGGGAGTGAAGTTTGTGTGTGTACATGTCTGTGTGTGAAATTCACCCCAGATGTGTGTGCATGTTTTGGTGGGGGGGTTACACTTCGGTAACCTATAGACATAGGTTATAGATGAAGATAGGGGGAGACTGAAAGAGAGATTGCGTGTGTATGAGACAGAGAGTCAGGGATTGAGAGAGAGAAATGTGTAGAGAGAGGGAGAGTGATAGAGGGAGAGAGAGATTTTGAGAGGGGGAGAGATTAAGCTATAGACAGTAGACATTCTGGTAACTTACACTTCTAAAACCTCTTTTCCCCGCAAGGGACCAGAGTGAGGCATCACAGAAAATTAGGGCTGGAAGGGATCATCCCTACCTAGATCATCCCACCTAGGGCTTTGTCAAGCTGGGCCTTAAAAACCTCCAAGGCTGGAGATTGTACAACCTCTCTGGGTAACTTGAGCTGGCTGAGGGGCTGTGGATCCACAGCGGTGTTTGGATCCTGGCTCCTCCATCACACGATAAAACCCCATTGTCTCCTTCCTACAGGCAGCCAGGAGCCCGGACACTGCCAACAGGCCGCGCATGTGAGGGGCAGGAGAGTGAGCTCAGGCCCAGGCTTGGGTGAGGTAGAGAAGATGGCTGCTGAGCTGGGGATGGTGTTGGACTTAGTTCTCCCCTTCCCAGTGCTGCTGCAGCCTCTGGTGAAGACGGAGGTGCAGGACTCAGCAGAACTTGAGCTCAGGGCACGAACTGAAAGGGCAAGGAAAGCCCCTCGTACTGTCCCAGCCAGGACAGGCAGAGCATCCCCGAGATGGGTAGCACCACATTGGAACAAGCAGGAGCTGCTGGAGGAGCCCATCCAGCACTGGCAGGTGAGTGTCTCTGTGATTTGGCTGTGTTGTCAAATGTAGCCCTGGGGTCAGCCCTTTTGTCTGGGCCATCTGCTCCGAGGTGGCCAGGGGTCAGAGGAGGTTTGCAGCCACCTGTGGGGGCTCTGCCAGTGCTGCCTGGCAGGAAGGAACAGATGCTGTAGCTGCTAGTGCTGGGGCAGTTCCTGGCTATCCTGCTCCAGGCAGTGCCAAGCTGGGAATGGGGGCATGACATGATGACTTGCACCATGGTGGTGGCTCTGGCCAAGGGGTTTTGGCTGGGCTAACAGAGGACAAGACGCTTCAGATGAGTGTTTCACTCTGGTCATTGATACTGCCTCCTCGTCCTAGTGTGTCTAGGGCTGTTTCTTCCCACCCCATCTCTCTTGGCTCTCAGTTATGTGATTGTCTTGTCCCCAGGTCACAGTGCACAAGCAGCTTGAGGAGGTGGCCATGGACATGGAGGGACCTTGGGCATTGAAGGAACCTCTCTGCTCCTTGCCGGAGCGGCTTCAGCCCCATCGTGGGCACATGCCCCTGGAGGAGGCAGGACAGTATGAAACCCGGGGGCCTAAGAAGGAGCTGCTTTGTGTCCCTAAAGAGTATTTCCCACCCCACAAGAAGCCAGGTAATGTGTCCAGGGCCTGGGTAGAGGTTACTGAGGGGCCCAGATGCTAGTGCCTGCCTGACTGTTAAGCCCCCAACTGAGGGGCTGGGGTTTTTTGCTGTGAGTCTGTGGGGTGACAGGGCCTGGATCTGTCCCCAGAAGCTCTGGCATGACAGCAGCACCCAGTGGCAAGACCCTTTATATTCCTCATGTTATCCCGAAACCTGGAATTGGGGAGCCACTGGGCTATTGAGAGAGAATGCTGCAGAGGCAGGAGTTTTCTCTGCACTTGTGTAGGCTTATTCAGCACTCACTCCCATACCTAGAAATACACCAGTCACCTTGCCAGCAAGTCTTGCTCCCTGTCCTACTGATCAGACCACCCAGGGTTTCACTGGGACTTTCAGGGGCATTGTCTAGTACAGTGGTCTCCAAAGTGGGGTGCGCAAGACGATCCATTGGGGTGCAGGAAGAAAATATTAGAACTTCTATTTATAGTTATATTTATATAAATATACATATATTGGGGGTGCGTGCTCAAAAATTTTTTACTGATAAGGGTGTACAATCAAAAAAGTTTGGAGACCACTGGTCTAGTAGACCAACAGTCCAGTAGTCCAACACCACTTTGTTTCCAAACAGTTTTATCCCATTTTGTTACTTGCATATTCATTATTTTCCTCATGGTGATTACTGTGCGACTGGCCATTTACAGGTTATTTATTTAACTGAGTTTTCACATTTGGGTATTTTGCTAAGACCCAGTCTGTACAAATGCACCCAGACTGGTAGGCTTTCCTTATCACACTTCTCACACTTCTCTCTCCCACTCTCTCTCTCTGTCTGCACTTCGTCTTCTTGCTGTCTTTGACAGTATTTCCATTTGGATAAAACTTACAATGGTTTTGCTCAGCTTTAACCAACCAGTGGCTCTTTAGCAAGCTCAGTGTCTATGCAGGACTTTGTGGAAGTAGATGCTGGCAGTTTTTGTGGTGACACTGAGTGCTGCTGTGATCATGACAGATGCTGGAGTCCCGGTCACTCCTCTGTCATGCCTCCCATGAGCCTTTGTGCCCAAGAATGGGCTGTTGCGGGTGTGTAGGCAATGGGTTTTCCTAGTGAGTTTGGGTTCGTTTTTATTTAGTTAACCCCAGGCTTCTGTCCCATTGTAGATTCCCCTAACACAGAGGAGACCTGGCAGACAAGGTACATGCATTAACACCTGGCAGGCAAGGTGTTAATCCACGTATGCCTGTGACAGGACATTGGCACAGCACCATGCAGGCTCCCCTAGGCCAATATGAGGTTTCCTTCATTTCTATTTCTCTTTTTCTACAGTGGTCAAAAGACACTTTACATGTTACATTTCACCATTGTCTTGACTGTCTTGATCCATCCTGTACCATGGCTTGCTCCACATCCTGATCCTGGGGGTTCCCATTCTGGCCTTATCCTGGTACTGGACTGTTCTCTACCTTGTACAGCCATCTTCCCCACTCATCCTCTGGCTCACATGCCAAGTTCTGCTTATATGAGGAGTTAAGGCATCAGCCAGGTTTGCTGATTAGGCAGTCTCTGGCCAGTGCTTTAGCAAAAAAGCCTTTGTGTGAACATGTAGGTATTGATGGATGTTCCAGCAAGGCCTACAACCTGCGGATGTTATTCTCCTCCCAGCAGGTGCAGGGAGCCTGAGTATAGCTGAAGAGCAGCATCTTGAGGAAGGCCCTGTGAACCTGGAGCTGCTGAGGCCACCCCCACGAAGATCTGGGGAGAGGGGTCTCCTGACACATGTGCCAGGCCAAATGCATGAGAAGCAGGGCAGGAGCCCACAGGAAAGAAAGAATGTGGCTACGAGCAAGGTACAGGCTGCAGTGGAGTGTGAGCATGGAGCCAGGGTAAAGCCTGGCAAGAGTTGGGGGTGTGGGGAAGAACTAGAGGAGTGGAGAGAGCTAAAGACCCACAAGAAGAAGCTTCACCAGCAGGAGAGGCTGTATTCAAATGGAGCCAGCAAGGAGGGCTTATGGGGAAGCAGGAGCTAGCTACCAGCTAGGCTGGGACTGAAAGTACTGCCCTTGGCATCTGTGCTCCCTGCCTCTCGAAGCATGGGTACCCAGAAGAGAGCCAATACCAAGGAGCACAGGGTGAGAGTCACCTCAGCTGAGCCCACCAGGTTCCTCCTAAGAAGGGTGGAGGGGCTCTGCACTTAAGTCCAGCAGGGTCCCTCCAACCCAGCCAGTGCCAGGGCAGGATCATGAGCTGGCAGTTTTCTTGGAGCGAGTAGTGTTTCTGAGTCCTGGAGAATCATAGATTCATAGATTTTAGGGTTGGAAGGGACCTATTAGATCATCAAGTCTGACCCCCTGCCTAGGGTAGGAAAGAGTGTTGGGGTCAGGTGACCCCAGCCAGGTGTTTGTCCAATCTCCTCTTAAATACCTCCAAGGAAAGGGACAGCACCACCTCCCTTGGAAACGCATTCCTTATTTTGGCAACCCTCACTTTAAAGATTTTTTTCCTGATGTCCAACCTAAATTTGCTCTCCTTCAGTTTGTGGCCAGTGCTTCTAGTTACCCCAGTGGGTGCCCTGGTAAACATCGTATCTCCTATTTCCTGCTGTCCTCCCCAATGAGCTTGTAGATGGCCACAATATTACCTCTCAGCCTTCTCTTACGGAGGCCTAAAGAGATTTGGGTCCCTCAATGTGTCCTTGTAGGGTTTTTCTTGTAACCCTTTAACCAGACAGGCGGCCCTCTTCTGAACCCTTTCCAGGTTATCTACATCCCTTTTGAAGTGCAGCATCCAAAACTGGACTCAGTACTCCAGCTGCAGCCTAACCAATGCTGCATAAAGGGGAAGTATCACCTTCTTAGACCTGTTTGTGATGCACCTACTTATACAAGGAAGATCGCAGTCAGCTTTACTTATTACTTGATCACATTGGTGTCTCATGTTCATTTTGGAGTTGACTACAACTCTGAGATCCCTCTCCGCTGTTGCATTACTCAGTGTGATACCTCCCAAGCTATAGGTGTGTTGATGATTCTTCCTCCCTAGGTGCAACACATCAGCCTACCAGAAAGGGAAATGAATCCCAGTCTCCTTGCACCACTGTCTGACTGGGATGAAGGACAAATTCCCAGACCTGCTTATATCTGGCATACTGTTCTCCCCTGGCCTGAGCCCTCAGGTGTGACGTGCCCAAGGGAAATGGACACTGTGATCTGGAGAGCTGTAATATCATTGTCTCTGTACATGGAGTTAGAATGCCACAGCCCCCTCTTTCTCCTGCTTTCAGGCTGAGTTTCCATTGAGTCCCACCTGCTTCATCCCAGCCTAGGTCACTGGGGATCTCCATTCCCTGTTCCTGGCTCTGCTCCTTCCCCAACCTTGCGTTTCCACTCCACAGCTGCACACAACAGGGATGGTTGTAGGAGCCCCAGATCATGTAGGATATTGGCAGGGTGGTTCCCTTTGTTTTGTTGGGGAAGTAAATCTCCTGGGATTTAGGGCCTGCAAGGCTCCTCACCCCATACCCTCATGAGGAAAATAGAAGACTTCTTCTATCACCAACAGCCAGTGTTTCCTGGGTGGTGTCTAGTGGAGCAGAGTGAATTCCCAGGGTCCCCCTCCTAGGCAGGGTGTTCTCCCTGTGAGAGACTGCTGTGAAAACAGGTTCCCCATGGGAAACTCGGGGCTCCTGGACTGCAATCTCTGCTGGTAACATTAGGATGGCAATGTCTCCCTTGTAGGTACAGCATTATGTTGGCAGAGGGAATAGCTACACTGGCTCCCTGGATGATGTGAGCTAAAACACACAAACATACTGCCCTGTCCTAAGAGCTGTATCCAAGCTGACCCTTTGTGGAGCATGTGTCAGCTGAGGAGTAAGATCTAGGTTTGTTTAGGCTGGAGCAGGAGACTGATGGTGTAATGCTTCCAGCTGCAGCTCCCGGAGGCCTTTAAGGATGTGGCTGTGTACTTCACACGAGAGGAGTGGGAGCTGCTGGAAGCTTCGGACAAGGGGCTTTACCAGGACCAGATGCTGAGGAATTACCAAGCACTTGTTTCCCTGGGTAACGTTCTGATTCTTGTTTCCTCCCAGAGCTGTGAGAGATCAGAAATGTCCCATGCTTCTCCTTGTTCCCTTACAGTCATATCGTTGTGCATTTTTTGCTGGTGGTTTAAATGTAATTTTGCCCTACTGCCCTGTCATCACTCAGGTCTCTTGTCCACTTCGTGTTTTCATATCCTCTGGTGGAAATCCATGTCACCTGTCCTCACCTTTGTGCCTCCAAAAAAAAAGTTGTTGGCGGTACAAAGGTGAAGCAAAAAGCCTCTGTTGCACCACAGATGCATACGAGTCATGGCCTCAATAATACCAGTAATGGATTGTACCACTCAGTTGTGGCTGGATGTCTGCTTGGTGGCAGAAACTCTCTCCAGCTGCTCTGGAGGCTTCAGGGCCCAATCCTGTAAACCTCTTGAATATCCAGGCAGGATTGGGCCCCTGTAGCCCCTGCCTGGCTTTTCCCTATTTAAGAGATGCGCCCTGGGGAATCTTGAGGTGCATCTCATTAAACGCAGAAAGCCAGGATTTGTCCACTTATGGAGACACACCCCTGGGATCTCTAGAAGTAGGGAAAGCTGAGTGTTCCCACTTGAAGAGGCAGGCTGGGGAGAGTCCGGGGACACATCTCTTTAAGCAAGGAAAGCCTGGGATGCTTTGGATTGTGCATTCCTTGGGTCTTTCACCACGCTAGGTGGTTTGATGACATCTGTTTCTACCCTTAAGCCCCTTTCTCCTTTTTAACTTGCATTGGCTGGTAATCAATGGAGGTGGTAGCGGCAGTTGCTGTTGCAACCCACGGCTTTTCCATTTCCTCAGCTTCTCTAGCGACACTTATCCATGTTCCATCACATGGGTATTTCTAATAGAGAGCCCTTCTAAGTTTCCCTCCACATTACTTTCTAGCATCTTCATCACCGTGGACCAGTACATGTTTTGCCATTCTGTGATGTTGTCTTCTGCTAGAATTGCTCTTCATACTGGGAATCTCTTTGTAAAAATCACAGGACCCATGGTGCAGATGATTTAAGATCATCTTTGGTGACATCCATCCCTGTGAGTAAAGGGACATTGGCTGAATGCAGAGCCCTGATGAAAAACACTTTTCACTTCCAAAGCATCTTTATTACAGGTGTTGGTTCTGATTTATGTGGAGAAGGATGTACATAACTTTTAGTAGTCAAGTGTTCCTTTCTAGTGATTCTTTGACCTCTGCTAAAGATCTTCCTTGGGGACCTGCACAAATGCTTTTTTGCCTCATATCTAAAGGGGTTTTAAACCCCATTTTTTTATGTTCTGGGCTTTCCTTATTGATTAGTGACACTCTTTACTTTTCTCAAGCTAAACTGAGTATCCCTAATCTGTGCATTCCCCGTTGACTCTGGCTGCAATAATTGATCATCAGTTTGGAGTAAGTGGCTAAGTCATTTTTGTTCTCCTGTCATTGGAACTTTGGTAGTTACTCCCTTTCTGTTTGAAGGAGAAAAGTAATATAATTAATCACCATTCATTTCAAGTCTTCTCTATCTTGTAAGTTTCCTTCATTAAATACACAAGCACCATTCCCCTTCATCTCCTAATGCTTCAGGAACTTCCAGTGGTTGAATATATGCACCTACTGTTTAACTTCTTTTCTTGCTTGCTTTCAACTTATGTACAACTCTCCTGATTTCCGTCACACTGTATATTGGAATTTCAACTCAATTTACAGCATCGATGGATGCAAATGTTCCTTGGGATATTCTCCCTCTCAATAAAATCTCAAAACATGATATCTCTTTCAGATTACATGTCCATCCTCCTTTCTCATCGGTAATAGCATTGGATACAACATTATCCAAGTCTTTTGTTGAATCATTATGGGTTTGAAGACAGGATATCAGTTGTGTTCTTATCCTCTCTAGTGTTCACTTTTCTGTACAAGCTACTTCTCTTGCTACTGTTGTAATAGTTCTTGTCATTTCTGCATAAAGGACTTGGTGTCAATCCCCTTTTGTCTCTTCTCAAAGACTTCCCTATTTACTTTGAAACCTAATGAAACCTCCATTTCTCACCTGGTGTGTCTTACATGATTGGGTTTTTTCAAATACGTCTTCACCAGCTGTAAGTAAAGTTGCCTTCCCTGAATCTCAAAGTGAATTTGTATTAAGCTCTCTATATTATAAGACTGTTGGTCAACTTTGTTACAAAGCCCAGGCTTTCTGTTTAAGCCATCTTCCACGATTTTTTTCTTTCCCTGACATTTTCTTTCTGTATTTTATCTTTGAGAATAGGCCAAAGTCGGCAAGTGTGGTACTGTGTGGGAATGTGTTGTTTTGACAAGGTATCAGCCTTTGAGATTGTTTATATCTCTGGTTTCAGTCATTGTGCAACCTATTTTTATTGAATGACAGTCTCTTTTGAATGTGATCATCATCAGCCATCTCCTGGAAAACTGGGTGGACCAGTACCATAATACTGACTTTCTTACTGAGAAAAATGTGTTGTCTTCCTTCTTTTATCCATATCCACAAACCCAGTAGTCTATATCCTAAGTACATGTCCATATGTACGTCACCTCTTGTAAAGATTCTACCCATTGGGTGAAAAGGCTGCTATAGTTTCCTCTACGGTTGTTATTAATTCATCTTTTTTCTGTATGGAGCCAAAATGAATTACTTTTCTGATATCCAAGCTTTTGTTGTCCTCAGTCTGTCATTGATTCTTCACTTGCAAACTTTTATTGAAAATAAACCCTTTCCATTTTTTTTCTGGAATTACCCTAATCAGATCATTTTGGTCAATGGCTATGAACATGTTCACTGTCTCTCTATTCATACCAGTACCTTGAAAAGCTATAAAAGCATTCTGTCTTCCTTTTTGCACATCATAGATCACTGCATCTCTGCCCGCCTTCCTTAGTGCTACTGTGAGTTTATTACCCTATATATACTTCAGAGGGTTTGATGATTTATATTTCATGTAACCATTGTTCCACTTACTTGGGTGACCAAAGCCATAATCTATTGAAGGTTTCTATCTGTAGTGGCTTCTCTTTTATTCTAAATGTCCTCCTTTTCTATTCCTTTTGAGACCCCATTAGATGTTTAAGTCCATTAGATCCTTTCTCCAAATCCCAAATGAGTAGTGGATAGTGGAGTAATCACACACTATATGCTCCCAAGAACAGGATACAGAGCTCCCACACCAGCTGAAATGTTCTCCTTCCTAAGTGTCCTCCCTTGAGTCCCCATTAGAATATTTGAGTCTATTGAATCCTTAATCCAAATCCCAATCGGGCACTGGATAATAGAGGTGTGCAAAGTGGGCAGCATTTGATTCGAATTTGGCCTGATTTTGGGGACAGTGATCACTGTCCTGATTCAGTTTGGCCTCATCTGAAGATTTGATTCTGATTTGGAGCATCAGCGATTTGGCCATAGACACAGCTTTATATGTTTTTTTCTACATACCTTGAGGTACCAGGCGTGGCTTATGAACACTGAGATGGTGGGGTGGATGGAGTGTCCCATAGGAATGCAGGTGGGCCCTACCGTGTGCTTGGTGGCACGCCGGGAAGTGGACCAGAAGTATTTCCAAGCATATAAAGCTGTGTCTATAGCTGAATTGTTGAATCTCTCTGAATCGAATCGAAGGCTTCTGATTCAATTCAGAGAGATTAATGGGTCTCCTGATTCGATTTGGATACGGAGATTTGGCTGCTGAATCGGGCTGAATCTCCTCCGAATCGAATCAGCGACCGAACCTTTGCACAGCCCTACAGCCGTGGAATAACCAGCCTCTATACACTCCCCAACACAGGATATCGAGGTCCCACACCAGACCTAATCTGCCGCATCCAGCAAGGAGAGATGGAGCTCTGGATCCGTGATGATGAAGAAGCTGGAGAAAGCTTGTTGTCTGAGGACTTGTCCCCAAGTGAGTTTTGAAAATCCCTGTCCTCTTCTCGCCCACACCTCATCTGTGAACCTCTTTATACGCAGGGGGAAACCTGAACACCTGCCTTGAGCTACTGCCACAATGTTTTAAAATTGCACAGCTTAGCCAGATCTATGTTGTGCCAGCAGGTGTGTGCATTGACTACTTGCAGTTCAGTGATGCAGGGACAGGAGACTGATCCCTTATTCTTCGCCTACTTAGGGCTTTTCAGGTAGGAAATCTGCCTTCAATCCTCATATCCTCCTCTCAGGCATTTTGGCAAGGATTTCTGTCATGGATGGGAGGTGCTGCCCACTGGGAAGTACTAAAAGGCTAGGGACAAAGCCTAGCCTGTCTTGATTTGAGGCACAAATCTGTTATCTCTGGGGTACCATGAGCTTAAGTTTCCATCTTCCCTCAGCAATGCAAGAGTTGATAGGCCAGCCCACGGTAGCCATAGCTCTGTTATACTCTCTGACAGGGCATGATCTCATTTGTATTGCTCCATGACAACTGTCAGAATTGGCAGAAACCCTGTGGGTGCTATTAAGGATTGGGCTGCAGAGAGGCTGATGCTCTGCTACCCACTGTTACTAGTCCTGTTGCTTAGTTTGAACTGGAACTCTGCTCCTCCTCTCTGGAACAGTCAGAGGAATAAAGCAGTATTCGGTCAATAGCTCCAGCTCTATGAAATGCCTGCTAGATGCAGTTGGGATTTGCAAGCTTTCCTTCTTTGGGGAATACAAACACTTCTTTGTTTCCACCAGAATTGTCCACGTTCTGCTCCATAACTAGGCACAAGGGATACAAGCTGTGAGACCAGAGACAAGGAGTCCACATTAAATTGGACCTCTTGTTTTCACAGAGGTACCTAGGCCCAACCAGGGTCTGGGGCACATCCCAGCATGGAGGAATAGCAGATCTTTCCCTTTACCAGCTGGAGCAAGACTAATTTTTGGGGTCTCATCTTCCAGCAAATGCTGAGTCACTGGGCAGAGCTGAGCAGCAGCAGTCTCATGAGGAAGGGCCTGCCAACCTGAAGCTGTTTCAGGCTGGAAACCAGCTCCCCACCAAACAGAGACAGAGAACAGTGGAGACTGAAAGGAGCAGGGAAGGATTTGAAGGGCAGAAATACCTGAAGAGCCTCAAAGGCATGGTTCTCTGCAGGCAGGGGTGCATATATGTGAAGAGCCCGGTGAGAACTCTTGGGACAAAAAGCAACTTGGGGTCCACAGGGGAACCACAGGGAGGGAAAATGTCCAGCTATGTGCTGAGTGTGGGGACAGCTTCCACCATCCACGCCCTCTCCTCAGGCACCAGAAAATGTATTCAGTGGTGCACCCCAACCTCTACCCAGAGTGGGGGAAGAGCTTTATCTCGCTAAGCAACCTCTGAGTTCATGAGGTATTTGCACATGGAAGAGCAGCTGTACTGCTGTCCTGAGTGCAAGAAGACCTTCACCAGGTGTGATTACCTCCAAAGCCACATATGCATGTACGCATGGGAGAAGCCATTCTCCTTCCTGCATTTTGGAAGAGCTTCACCAAGAGCTTCAAGCTGATGCAGCATCTGTATGTGCAAACAGGAGAAGCCTTTCTCCTGCAGCCACTGTGGGAAAATTTTTGCATAGATCTCCCATCTGGCCAATCACCTGTGTGTTCATATAGACAAGAAACCATTTGGCTGCAGCCAGTGCAGGAAGACCTTCAGGCAGAGCTCCAACCTTACCTATCACCTGCATAAGCACTTGGGGGAGAAACCCTTCCCCTGCAGCCACTGTGGGAAGAGCTTCATTCAGACCTCCTATTTCACCAGTCACTTACAAAAAGCTGTACTCCTGCAGCAGGTGTAGGAAGAGCTTCACACTCAGCCCCATACTCACCACACACATGCGTATGCACTTGGGGGAGAAATCATTTTTCTGCACCCAGTGTGAGCAGAGTTTGAGCAACAGCTCTGCAGTTTCTCAACACCTGCAGTTGCACATGGGTGAGAAATCATCTTCTTGCACCCGCTGTGGGAGGAGCTTCACAAAGAGCTGCAAACTCACAAGCCACCTGCATGTGCACAGTGGGGAGAAACCTTTTTCTTGCACTCAGCATGGGAAGACTTTCACCAAGAGATGATCCCTCATACAACACCCCTATGTGCACACAGGGGGAGAAGCCCTTTTGTAGCTGATATGGAAAGAGCTTCATGCAGAGCTCCATACTTACCAGTCACCTGAGTGTGCACACAGGGGAAAAACCCTTCTCCTGCAGCTACTGTGGGAAGAACTTTGTGCAGAGCTCCAACCTCACCAGTCACCGGCATATGCACACAGGGGAGAAGCTGTTCTCCTACAGCCAGTGTGGCAAAATCTTCAGCAACAGGTCAACGCTCACACATCACCTGCACGTGGGTGAAAAGCCATTCTCCTGGGACCAGTGTGAGAAAAGTTTCATAAGGAACTCCAGACTCTCACAAGTCATCTATGCATGCACATGGGGAAAAAGCTGTTCCCTTGCACCCAGTCTGAGAAGAGCTTCAATGAGAGGTCAGTGCTCACAAGTCATCTGCGTGTGCACACAGGGAAGAAACCGTTTTCTTGCACCCAGTGTGGGAAGACCTTCGCACAGATCTCCATACTCAGGCAGCACCTGCGCATACACACAAGGGAGACTCTGTTCTGTGCCCGCTGCGGGATGGGTTTCATTGAGAGGTCCAAACGTGCCAAACACCTATGCGTGTACACAGGGGAGAAACATTCTCCTGCCCACAGTGTGGAAAGAGCTTCTTTGATAGCTCAACACTCACGCGGCACCTGCGTGTGCACATAGGGGAGAAGCCGTTCTCTTGCGGTCAGTGTGGAAAAAGCTTCACACAAAGCTCCAAGTTCACACAGCATCTGTGCTTGCACACAGAGAAACCGTTCTCCTGAAGCCAGTGCAGGAAGGACTTCATGCAGAGCTCCAACCTCATTAATCGCTTGTGTGTGAATGCAGGAAAGAAACCATTCTCTTGCATCCAACGTGAGAACTGCACCAAGACTCATGAGCATTGAGATCATCTATGTATGCCTGTGAGGGAGAAACCATTTCCTTGTACCCAGGGTTAGAAGAACTTCACGTAGAGCTGTGCTCTGGCCTGTGTGCACCTATATGTGCACACAGGCAAGAGGCAGTTCTGCTTGTAGTATTAGAAGATCTTTCCTAGAGGCTGAAACTGGATGAAGAACCTGCACCTGCATGCAAGGGAGACACTTTTTTTTTCTTGCTTGTGGTGTGGGAAAAGCTTCAGTGACACTTGCACATTCATCAACCACCAACAGAAGCACGCAAGGGAGAATCCATTCTGCTGCAGCCAGCGTGGAAAGAGTTTTGTGCACATCTTCATGTTCACCAACCGCCTGTGCCTGCACATGGGGGAGAAACTGCTTCTGCACTCTGGGTGACAAGAGCCTCACCTACAGGTGGTTGCTTACCTAGCACCAGTGCCTGCACAGGGGGGAGAGGCCATACCCCTGTGCCCCATGTCAGTAGTGTTTCTGGGAGAACTGTGCCCTGAGCAGGCACCAATGAACCCATGGGAGCAGGATTATCATGCTGAATTGGGGGGGACAGATTTCAGTTCCTGCTACACCTGGGCAGTAGGAGTGAGGGCCCCGCCCCTAGACATGGGGCAGGCAAAATACAGCCTACGGGCCAGATCCAGCCCACCAGGCCATTCTATCTGGCCTGCGGGGCCCCTAAAAAAATTTAGAAAATGAATATTTATTTGCTCCTGGCTGCCTGTCAAAGATGGCAGGAGATAGGGGTAGTAGGACCCTGGGGGAGCTAGCAGGAGAACTAGGCAGACACAGCAAGTCCGGCCTCGCCCTGCCACCCACCCCCAGCCAGAAGCCTCTGTTCTGGAGCTGTTTCTGCCTCCCTACCAAGGGACATGGAGATAAGAAAAAGGGAGGAGAGAGGCAGAGGAGGACCACAGGTGATTGCCCCAGGCCTCAGGCTGGTCAGGCTGGCTCCTGCAGTCACAGCGCTGCAGTTGGGAACCACGTTGTGTTAGAGCTGCCAGCTGGCTGGCAGGCAGGGAAATGGCTGCAGAAGGCAGAGGGAAGGGACAGCAAGTGGCACATGGAGTGCGACAACAGCTGGGCGGGAGCATGGGGCTGCGGAGGTGCACTGGGGCCAGCACCAGCGGGGCCCAAGGTGGGATGACAGGAGCGCAGGACCTGGGCTGGCAGGGGTCTGTAGAATCGGGTTGCACTGAGCTAGGAGGATGATAGGGGAGCTAGTCTGGCTCCATAGACCCCTGCCAACCCAGGCCCCACTCTCCTGCTGCCCCACTTTGGGCCCTACAGGCGCTAGCCCTGGTGCACCAGCGCGGCCCCGCGCAACTGCCTAGCTGTTGATACACTCTGCATGCGTGCTTGCTACCCCTTCCCCCCAACCTGACACAGACATTTCCCTGCTCCCTCCACCCCGCCAGCCGGCCACTCCAGCTCCATGCAGTTCCTAGCTGCAGCACTGGGACTGCAGGAGTAGCTGGGACACGGACCAGTGAGTTGGGGCAGGGGGACAGGGAAACGGCAGAAGGGAGCAGTGGCAGATGGGGGAAGTGGGAGCGTGGGGCCATGCCGGTGCCCTAGGGCCAGGAGCAACAGGAGCGTGGCGCCCAGGTCTGGAGAAGTGCTACCCTACACCCCCTACATGTTGCCTATGGGGAAAAGGAAGAGGAAGTTTGGGACTGGAGGGAAGGGAAGAGAGCAGCTTGCACGTGGAACCTGGTCAGCCCTACACTAAGGAGTGAGGGGTGTCAGCAGGGCTGCAGACTGGGAGTGAGGGGCATTGGTTCGTTTGGGGGGGTTTGGGGCTGCAAGTTAGGATTGAGGGGCACTGAAGTGGTTGGGGGAAACAAAGGGAGGGCAGGTTGCACCAGATTGAGGCAAGAGTTTGCAGGTTGGAAGTGAAGGAAGCCAGCAGCTTGGACCACATTGTGGGGCTTTGAGGCCCTGGAGGGGCACTCCTGAAATCCAGCCCATTCCCCATGCCCTGTGTCAGGGAAGGCCCCCCACATGGCCCCTTGGTGTGGGTGAGGCCGAGGGGGCTGGGGCTGGGGCTGGCTGAGGAGCTGTGGATCTGCAATGGTGGGTCACAGTTCTGGCTCCCCCATCACATGATAAAACCCTGTCGTCTCCTTTCCGCAGGCAGCCAGGAGCCAGGACCCTGCCAACAGGCCTCGTATGTGAGGGGCGGGAGAGTGAGAGCACAGGGCCAGGCTGGGGTGAGGCAGAGAACTTGGTTGCTGAGCGGGACCCAGAGTCAGCCTTAGTTCTCTTCTTCCCAGTGCTTCTGCAGCATCCAGCAATGATGGAGGAGCAGGACCCAGCTGGCTCCAGCACTGGGGCAGGAGCTGAGAGGACAGGGAAAGCCCCTCATGCTGTCCGGGCCAGGACAGGCAGAGCATCCCCGAGATGGGCAACACCACTACGGGTCAAGCAGGAGCTTCTGGAGGAGCCCATCCAGCACTGGCAAGTGAGTGTCTCTGTGCTTTGGCTGTGTCATCAGAAAGGGCACTGGTGTCAGCCACACTGGCCTGAGGTGTCTGCTCCCAGGCAGCCACGGGGTCCCGGGAGGTTTGCAGCTTCCTGTGGGAGCTCTGCCGGTGCTGGCTGGAGCCCCAGTGCTGCAGGAAGGAGCAGGTGCCGGAGCTGCTTGTACTAGAGCAGTTTCTGGACATCCTGCCGCAGGAGATACCAGGCTGGGAGTGGGGACACGGTGTAGAAACCTGCATCAAGGCGGCGACCCTGGCTGAGGGTTTTTGGCTGGGGCTGGCAGAGGGATGCTCCAGGTAAGAGCATTTCACCCTGGTCATCAATGTTACCTCCTCATCTCCAGGTGTCTGGGGATACACCCTCACAGCCCCAACTCCCAGCAGTGTGATTGTCTTGTCCCCAGGTCACAGTACGCAGGCAGGTCGAGGACATGGCCATGGACGTGCAGGGATCTGGGGCATCGAGGGAACCTTTCTATTCCTGGCCAGAGCAGCCCCAGCTTCATCCTGGGAATGTGCCCCTGGAGGAGGCAGGATGGGGTGAAGCCCCAGAGCCCCAGGAGCTGCTTTGTGTCCCCAAAGAGGAGCCCCTGCCCTATGAGGAGCCAGGTAATGTGCCAGGGTCTTGGGTAGAGGTACCGTGGGGCCCAGATACTGGTGCCTACCTGGCTGTTCAGCCCCTGGTGCAAGGGGCTGGGATCTCTCGCTGTGAATCTCTGTGGTGACAGGGCCTTGACCTCTGTCTGCAGGCAGCTCCAGCGTGACAGGACAGCAGCAGCCAGTGGAAAGAACCTTTATCTTTGTTGTGTTTTTATCCTGAAACCTGGGATTAGGGAACCAGCAAGTTGTTGAGAGAGAGAGAAAATGCTCCAGAGGCAGGAGTTTTTTCTGGATTCACGTAGGTTTATTCAGCAGCCAGCATGCACTCCTGTACCTAGATGTACCCTAGTCACCGTGCCAGCAAATCTTGCTCCCGTGTCCTGTTGATCAGACAGGCCAGGGTTTCACTGGGACATTCAGGGACATGGTCTAGTAACCCAGCACGCTAGTAGTCCAAAACTGTTTTGTTTCCAAGCCATCTTCTCCCTTCTGTTACTTGCATATCCATCATTTCCCCCATGACAATTGCTGCTGTTGCTGGTCATTTACAGGCTATTTGTATAACTTAGTTTTCACCTTTGGGTATTTATCTAAACCCCTTTCTGCATAAGTGCACCAAGACTGTCAGGCGTTCCTTTTCAAGCTTCTCTCTTTTTGCACATAGAATCATAGAAAATTAGGGTTGGAAGGGACCTCAGGAAGTCAACTAGTCCACCCCCCCGCTTAAGCCAGGACCATCCCTAACTAGATCATCCCAACCAAGGCTTTGTCCATCGTGGTCTTAAAAGCCTCCAAGAATAGAGAGACTACACCCTCTCTGGGTAGCCTGTTCCAGTGTTTTACTACCTTTCTAGTGAGAGTTTTTCCCAATACCTAACCTAAACTTCCCTTGATGCAACTTGAAACTATTGTTCCTTGTTTTGTCATCTGCCACCACAGAGTACAGTCCAGCTCCATCCTTCGTGGAACCACCCGTAAGGGAGCTGAAGGCTGCTAGTCAACCCCCCCTTAGTCTTCTCTTCTCTAGACTAAATCATCCCAGTTCTCACAGTCTCTTATCAGAAGTCATGTGCCTCAGCCCCCTAAACATTTTTGTTGCCCTCCACTGGACTCTCTCCATTTTGTTCACATCCCTTCTGTAGTGGGGAGTCCAAAACTGGTCACAGTGGGGAGTAGAGGGGAAGAATCATTTCCTTCTATCTGCCAGCATCACTCTACTAACACAACCCAGGATGCTGTTAGCCTTTCTTGTGACAAGGGCACATCTTGTTGTCCTTGGCAATGTTTCCACTTGGACAAAACTTGCAGTGACTTTGCTCAGTTTTAACCAGCTAGTAGTTTTTTTGGCAAGCTTGGTAACTATGCACAGCCTCATGGGAGCAGACACTGACAGTTTTTATGGTTACACTGAGTGCTGCTGTGATCGTTTTCAGTGCTGGAGACCCAGTCACTTCTGTCATACCCTCCGTGAGCCCTCTGTGCTGAAGAATAGGCTGGTGCAGGTGTGTGGGCAATGGGTTTTCCTAGTGACTTAGGGCTGGTTTTTATTTACAGTTAACCTCAGACCTCTGTCCTGTTGCAGATTCCCCTGACACAGAAGAGACCTGGGACTCATCGGAAGATGAAGGTTCCTTGGGCTGCTTCTCCAAACAAAGGCCTTCTCTTGGGACAGGTAAGACGTGCTCAGTCTGCCCTTTCTAGTAGCAGGCGGCATATCCTGTCGTAGAAAAGTCTTGTCTGCTCAAGTGTTTTGTTGGAGATCGATTCAACATGTTGCTTGTTCTCTTGCCATCCACCTAGAAGCCACCCTCGGCCCCTGGAGGAAGTGACGCTGTTTGTTCCCTCCTCATCCTCTGCAATGCGGATCATGATGCAGCACCAGGGTCCCCTGTCGTGTCTCCCACAAGGAGTGATGTCCATCATTGCCCCTCCCAGCAAGGGCAGAGTCAGAGTGGCTCATCTCTAGCTTCATTGCTGTGGAGATCTATTAGAAGGGCCTTGCTACACATTCAAGTGAAAGTTGGATAGAAGTCAGCTATAAAGTTGTTACACATTTTCTGACACTAATTTTGCAGCTGATTGGCTCTCTTGATAGCTGGGTAGTAGTTTTTAACGCATGTTAATGACTTTGCATGTGTGGCTGGTCTAAATTTATAGTGTGAGTCACCAGTTAATGGTGTGAGAGTTTCTCTGCTCTTGTGGCCAGTCTTTCTTTGCACATGTAGCCAGTATAATATATGTAATGTGTAGTAGTTGTCTTTATAAGACTTATAGGATTTGATTCTTTCATCTCTCCTCTCCTATACACTGAGGTATGGGGGATGACTTGGCACATGCCAACACACAGGTGTGGAAGGGCTTTTGCCTTTGCCAGGAGCACCAGGGCTAGCCTGTGTCATCATCGCTGTCTTTGTCAGGTGTTATTGATGTGTTGCATGTAAAGATCCCTTTCTGCTTCCGTGCTACCGGGCAGGTCATTTCCTAGGCAGTAGGTGTGCTGGACATTTTTCCTCCCTAGGTGCAGCACTTTGCATTTCTCCTTGTTAAACTGCATTCTCTTGTTTTCTGCCCATTTGTCCAACCTGTCCAGGTCTGCCTGTAGTTGTTCCCTGCCCTCCGGTGTGTCCACTTCTCCCCACAGTTTTGTATCATCCTCAAACTTGGACAGAGTACACTTCACTCCCTCATCCAAGTCACTGATGAAGACGTTGAAGAGTATCGGTCCAAGGACCGAGCCCTGCGGGACCCCACTACCCACTCCCTTCCAGGTCGATACCGACCCATCCACTACCACTCTCTGGGTACAATCCTCTAGCCGATTTGCCACCCACCGGACTGTGTAATCAAGTCACAGCCTCTTAACTTGTTGACCAGTATGGTGTGGGATACTGTATCAAAGGCCTTCCTGAAGTCTAAGTAAACTATATCAACCCCTACTCCTGTGTCGAGGTGTTTTGTAACTTGGTCATAAAAAGAGACTAGATTAGTTAGGTATGATCTACCCACTACGAACTCGTGCTGGTTTCCCCTCTGCATAATTTTTCCTGCTGGGCTTTCACGTGTATGAGCCTTAGTAATCTTTTCAAAGATTTTGCCAAGGATGGAGGTGAGACTGACTGGCCTATAGTTGCCTGGATTCTTCTTCCTCCCCTTCTTGAAAATAGGGACCACATTGGCCCTTTTCCAGTCCTCTGGGACCTGATCCGTGCGCCACGAGTGCTCAAATATTCTTGCCAGTGGCTGTGCAATGATATCGGCCAGTGCCTTCAGTACCCTTGGATGGAGCTCATCCGGGCCTGCCGACTTAAACACATCCAGTCCTTCCAAGTGACTCTGCACCATCTCAGGGTCAATGCTTGGTAGTCTGGCACCCAGCTGTTGCCTCTCTACAATGTGAGACTTGTCTTGCCCCTCATTTAGGAACATTGAGGCAAAGAACTTGTTGAGGAATTCAGCTTTGTCCTCCATGTCTGTCACCAACTGCTTTTAACCATTCAGTAGTGGTCCTATTCCACCCTGGGCCTTCCTTTTACTCCCTATATATCTGAAAAACAATTTTTTGTTATCCTTAACTTGGGATGCCATCCCCAGCTGCATGGTAGCTTTGGCCATTCTAACTGCCTCCCTACAACTGCGAGCTGAGGAGGCATACTCCTCTTTAGTAATCTCTCCCTGTTTCCACTGCTTATATGCCCCCCTTTTTACCCTTAGGCTGCTCTGGATTTCTCTGGTCAGCCAAGGAAGCCTCTTGGCCCCTTTCCCCCTGCATCAGAATTGTCTCCCTCTGTGCCCGAAGGATCATTTCCTTAAGGCACAGCCACCCTTCCTGGGCTTCCATCTCGCCAAATCGCCTAGTCTGCAGTGCATCGTTGACTAAATGCCTAAGTTCACACAATTCACTGGCTAATTGCATAATAAATTTAGACTGGCCACGTGGAAGTAACTATGACATCATAAAAATGTCCGTCCAGCTATAAAAAGTGCCAACGGGCTGCAAAGTTAGCACTTGAAATTGTGTAACAACTTTTTGACTGGTTCCTATCTAGCTTGAATTTGAACATGTGGCAGGGCTTGAAGTCTCAGGGACTGCCAAGCTGACAAAAAATCACTACCAGGAGATCCCTACATCAACCTTGACTTAAAGAATGACCACAGGCTCAGTTCGATAGCAAAGCCTTGGCCAGATTTATTATCTATAAAGTGTGGCCCTAATGCACATGGTCTGATGGACAGGATGCTAATGCACATATGCCCATGACAAGGCATTGGCACAGCACCACTCAGGCTCCCCTAGGCCAATACAAATTTTCCTTCATTTCTATTTCTCCTTTTGTACAGTAATCAAAAGACATTATATGTTACACTCCACCAATAACTTTGACTTTCTTGAGCCATTCTGTGCCATGGGCTTGCTCCACGTCATAACCTGGGGGTTCCCATTCCAGCCTTATCATTGTGGTATTCCACTGTGTGGTACTCCACACTGTTCTCTACCTTGTACAGCCCTCTCCCGCTCTGGCCCACATGTCAGGTTTTGCTTATGTGAAGAGTTCAGGCATCGGCCAACTTTGCTGATCAAGCCCGCTGTGGCCAATGCTTTAGCAAAGCTTTTATATGAGCACTATGTATATACTGATGGATGTTCCAGTGAGGCCTATGACCTGTGCATGCTCTTCCCTTCCCAGCAGGTGCAGGGAGCCTGAGCACAGCTGAGGAGCAGCCTTCTGAAGAAGGACCTGTAAACCCAGAGCTGGTGAGTCCATCCCCAAGAAGATCAAGAGAGAGAGGACCTGGAGCAGGCCAAGTGCATGAGAAGCAGGGGAGGTGTCCACAGCACAGAGGGAACATGGCTGTGAACAAGGTACAGGTTGCAGTGGGGTGTCAGCATGGTGCCAGGGCACCGGCTAGCAAGAGTTGGGGGTGCGGGGAAGAGCCAGAGTAATGGAGAGACCTGAATAGTCACAAAAAGAGAGAGGGTGCATCCAAATTGTGCTAGCAGGGAGGGCCTTAGGGGAAGCAGGAACTCACTGCCAAGTACAGATAGCCTAGGTGACTCCCACCATTGTGTCCCCTGTGCCATGTTCCCCATGGATTTTAACCCAGAGGGTCTCCAGTCGTCCACCCTGGTTGCCAACATCAGCTTGCAGGGATGCGTAGCTTTCCTTAACATAGAGAACTACACCCCCACCCCTTTTATCTACTCGATCCCTTCTGTACAGGATATAGCCATCTATACCTGTGGTCCAGTCATGGGTAGATCCCACCAGGTCTCCGTTATCCTTAAGGTGTCATAATTATTTGCATTAAGCAGGAGGACAAGCTCCTCCTGCTTATTCTCCAAGCTCCTGGCATTTGTGTACAGGCAGACAAGTGTCCCCTTGGTGGCTCTTACCTTGCCCACAAATGGTACCAGGGCTGGGGCAGGGGTGGACTCCCTTAAGTGCCTTTGCCCACTAGCTTTGCAAGGGTTGTTTAGTGGGCCAGCAGTGGCGGTAGTCCCCCTGCTAGTTACTGCCATGAAAACAGGTTCCCCACTGGAGATTTGGGACACCTGGACTGCAATCTCTGCTGCAGTTGTTCGGATGGCAGTGCTTCCCTTTATAGGCACAGCATATTTTAATAAAGAGAATAGATGTGCTGACTCCCTGGATGACCTAAGCTGAAGCAGACAAACTCGCTGCCTTGTTCATAGAGCTGTATTCATCCCAGGCCCTTTGCTGGAGCAGCTGCGTCACCTGAGGATTAAGGGTCAGGTTTGAGGAGGGTGGAGCAGGAGATGCTGATGGTGTAATGCTTGTGACTGCAGCTTCAGATGGCCTTTGAGGATGCGGCTGTGTATTTCATGCGGGAGCAGTGGGAGCTGCTAGAAGCTGGAGACAACAGGCTTTACCAGATGCTGAGTCATTAACTAGCCATTTATTCTTTGGATAATGTTCTGGTTTTCTTTTCCCAGCGAATCCACACGAGGGAGAAGCCATTCTCCTGCACCCACTGCGGAAAGGGCTTCATTGAGAAGTCCAATCTTACCAGGCACCAGCGTGTGCACACAGGGGAGAAGCCATTCTGCTGCACACAGTGTGGGAAGAGGTTCAGCCACAGCTCCACACTCACCAACCACCTGCGCCTGCACACAGGGGAGAAGCCGTTCTACTGTGCCCACTGCGGGAAGGGCTTCACTGACAGATCTAATCTCAACAATCACCGGCGTGTGCACACGGGGGAGAAGCCATTCTCTTGCACGCAGTGTGAGAAGAGCTTCACCCACAGTTCTTCGCTCACCAAGCACCGACGCGTGCACACAGGGGAGATGCCGTACCGCTGTACCCAATGCCAGAAGTGTTTCCGGCAGAGATCTTCCCTGAGCAGACACCAGAAGACCCATGGGAGTAGGATCATCGCACTGAAAAGAGGGCAGTTACCCTCACCCCCACTGCCCCGGGAGGATGAGGGACTTTCCCCCTGACTATAACACCCCAAATTCCTGCCTGCTTCCATGTGGAGTGTCCTCCATGGGATGTTATGGTAGCTTCTGGTGGCAGCTGGGACAGAAAAAAACAACAGGTTAGAGCTAAGTGATGGAGCCAGGTAACAGAAAGGATAAAAACTAGCAATACAAAACTGTTGCCCTGAAAAAAGACATCCTTTCTTAAACCAGTCAGTCCTAAGCTACTACCTGTGGTAGCAAGGGTCATCCCTTCCTCTTCCTTCCTGTGGCATCTGGGACATCACCATTGTCATCAGTTTTTTAACATCCTTGACTATCTTGTGTAGTTCTGCATCAACCAAGCAGGGCCCCTGCTCCTGTAAGATAACCAGTTTGGATAAGACAATAAAGTGAATATTGAAGAATCAGTTCTCAATTGCTTTGTCTGAGAGAACTCTCAAGCCTCCTCTTGTTCATTACTTTGCTTATTACGTGCCAGGACAGGCTGGGTTATCAAGAAAGTCTTTTTGGCAGGGGAGTGGTGGGGAGCAGCACATCAGGAGTTAACTGTCTCACCCTCCTAAGGAGACCTAGCCTGTGGCTCCTACGATGGGAACACCACCACAGCGACCATCCCCCTTCATAGTCCTGACCTAACCTGGATGTGACTGCAGAGGGGCTCTTGTTCTACGCACAAAGGATTCCCCATCTCAATACCTCTGCAGCCCAGCCCCAGTTGTATGCGTCAGCCAGAATGAGCCCTGTGACTCCTGGGTCTGAGACCATGTCCCGGTTTTCAGCATCACTTGCTGTCCCCATGGCACCACCAGCGAGCTCAAACTGGCTCTGTCCCATTAGGCCAGGAATGCCACTCAAGGAAGTGCAGCAAGACGGACCACATCCCTAGTGCCAGCCACCATGTGCTGGTCAGCTGGAACAGCGCACACAGCCCTAGGGTCAGGGCAGTCAGGCCTTGCAGAGCCCTGGGCAATGGGCAAGCAGACTGAGAGGCCATGTCGTAGGATCCAGCTTGCCCCTATCCTCTAGGTCCCAGCTGTGTCTGTCCCTTTCCTGACCCAGTTCCTCACATTGATTTCCCTGGATCCACACCCTTGGCGCACGTGTCCATGCAGACACACCCCAATCTTTGAGGCTCCTGTGTGTGCAAGGGTTCCTTTTGTGGGGGAACAGCCCCAGGAGCATTCTTGGCAGCCTTTGTCCTCAGCTAATGCACTTTCCATCCTTCATCTGCCGAGGCTAAATAAGTTCAAGTTCTTTCCGGGTTAGACTAAGACCAGCCAGCACAAACAAAAGGCCTCCTTGAACTTCACCCATGTGGCACAGGAGAACAGGACTCAGGGCAGGTGCTGCTTTAGCTCAGGGGTGAATATGTCAGAGAGGAGGCAATCTGCCACCTGGTTTGGGTCAAAGAGGAGCTCAGAGTCTGCCACCAAGGTTGGAGTTTATGCCTAGCCCTATGAATTTCTAACATGTTTTAACCTTTCCTCGCTTTCTTCCAACCACATCAAGCTTGTCCTGCCAACTGGACTGACTCCAGGACAGCTTTCCATCCAAGCCAGGGCATGGCCCTGTCTTCTCTCACCTGGTACCTATCCACAGCCTCCCAGTTCCAGGCAGGGATAAAACACCTATAGCACTTTGCTGCCCTCATCCCACCTGCCCCTCATTTAAAAGGAGCAGAAACCAGCTGGGGAGAAGGGACCTGTAATTGAGGGGTCTCCAGGGAAATCAGAGATGCCTAGATCATCTGGGTCTTTAAGGTGATGCTGATTCTTCCAGCAGGACTATGAGAGAGTCTGAAAGCAAATTAGCAGCCCCAGATAGAAAGCCCGAATCACATGGCTATTAATGTAGGTCAGGAGTAACAAACACTGACTTTCCCCTCTGAAATCTTCTAATTTTACAAAGAAATGATCTCTTAGATGCTTTTAGCAACTCTTGTGTCATAAGGACACAAACTGATGTGATGGGAGGGACGGGGCTGGTGGGTGGCCTACAAGGATTAGGGAAAGATTTTCCTCTTCGACAGCATCTTCATGATTTGCATCTTTTTGAGATCTTCAAGGCTGCTTTTCTGTTCTGAGTTCTTCCCTCTGACTTTCCCTGCTTTCTCCAGTTTCTGGGAAATGTTTTCTACGTGTCTTTTTGCTGTTGCCTTGGCTGAGGTCAGGAGTGTGTTGTGGGAAAAATCATCTCTGTTTCATTCACACACTCAAATTTGTCTACATCAAGAGGGGAATCCAGGAAGGCTTCAGTCCCTACATTCAGGACACAGGACACCCCAGGAAAGGGAACAGCCAAGGGCACGTTGTCGAGGAACTGCTCTGCCCAAGACTGTAGACCACAGGTGTGTGGAGCTTGCCTACTGCTTCTTGTACAATTTTTTTAAAGTTGCTTTAATACCTTTATTTACATGTATTTTAAATTTGATTTTCTGAGTTTCTTCTTTAAAAAAATCTGATGTAAAGCCTGAATAGGACTCTTGCATGTAAATATGTATTGTTTCTTTGTTTTTAAATCTTTGGTGAAGGAAAAACCCCAAAACATTTGTTTCCAGAAAAAAATTAACTCCACAAACATATTTTGTGCTGAAAACTCAATTGAGGAATAACAATTTCATGAAAACCAGTAAAGAGGTTTTGTTTTCTTGGGGACTGCAAACTGTATGGTATGCAACTCAAGGGAATATGTCCCATAAAACTGTTTCTTTTGTTCCTCACCCCGAAATGTTTGAACAAAGAAAAATCTGTTCAGCTAAAAGGGAAAGGCTTCCCTCCTTGCCCAGGAGGGGGAGAGGCAGCCACGAAGAGGGGGTGACAAGGGGACAGAGGGAGTCTCCATGAGTGAGGACTGGACCTGGGAAATGCAGAAATTGCTGGCATGATATTTTTCACCTTTAACCTTCCTAATCATCATTGTTTCTGCTTTGTTTTCAGCCCTGTGACCCATCCATATCCCTCTCTAACCTAAGACACAATCATTACTGGGTGCCTTCTGCAGCCCAAGGAGAGCCCTTTCCTTCTCCCCAAGGTGCTGATTTGCCTGGTGAGCTAAGCTAACATCACTGAGGGAACAAACGAGTCTCTCTAACACCTCTTTGGGGTCAGGGGGATGTAGCAGGCTCTGACAGCAGGTGTCTGGGACCTGACGAGAAGGAGCCAGTCATGGTCATGTTTGATTTCTACTTTCCTCTTGTCAAAGTACATTTGCAATAACCCCTGCCCTGCTGCTTCTCCCATTGCTAGCTCCTTTTTAGCCTTGACTGACTAAAACTCTCGAGGATGAAGGTAATTTCCCAATGTCACCTTCCTTCCCTCCCAAAGGCAGCAGATGGCTGTTTACTGTTCCCTCAACGTGGCACTAAACAGAGCTGTATATTAGTATTAATATTGCTATTGCTATTCTTCTTGTTACTATTGTTAGGACATAAGTATGTACTGGGTCAGACCCTAAGTCTGTCTAACCCAGTCTCCTGTGTGGCACAGCCAGATCCATCTCTGGGCAGTGTCCGCTGGCTCTTTGGCCTTGTTCTGCTCAGCGCGCTAGTTATAAAACTTTGACTTTCACTCCCATCTCTGTTATGTTTTCAGTTGTCCCTAGCAATTAGCTGTTACCTTTCCAATAGCCTCCCCTTCTAAAGGAGGCTAATAATTTATTTGCTGGCCACTGGTTCTCTGAGGCAACAAATAGGCCCGTGTCACTTGGCAGGTGGCAGAGAGTGGGTGCTGGAAGAGAGAGTGGACTTGGTCTGACCAGGGTTTTCTCCACCGTTCCTTTCCCACATGCAGCCTCCAGCATTTGGGGTGTAAGGAGTTGTGATTTGGAGTCCATGCCCCTCCCTCCCATGCTCAGTAGCTACTGATGCCCTTCTCCTCCAAAAATGCGTCCAATCTGTTTGAATCTGGCTACAATCTCAGCTTCCACCACATCTGGTGGCAACAAGTCCCCCCCTTTAAGGACACACTGGGCACATCTACATGTGCACATATACTGCAAAGTAACTGAAATTACTGCACAGTACGGGCACACGTCTACACATGCACACTCATACCGTGCAGTAAATATTGCAACTTACGCCAACTTGAGTGTAAATTTGATACTTGCATCATGCATATGACCGATTAGTTCAGTGGCAATGAGTAGGGGGTACATGGGGGTACACGTGCACCCCCTGAGAGCACTGGTGCACCCCTTGTCAGGCCGTGTTCCCTGTTTAGCCGGCAGACAGACAGGAGCACCAGCACCCCATCACCCTCGGGAGTGCTGGCCGGGGAGTAGGACCGCCAACTGCAGGACTTCTGGAAGCAGCACAGCTGCTTTTTGGTGAGTGAGATCAACACCTCACTGGCCCACCACCCCCCCGGGTCAGGAGACACCTTATTGTACAGTAACACTGTGTATGTGGACTGACTTGGGACTAACTAATGCACTTTAATGCCTGCACATATAGATTCCAGCCTTTTCCCGCTTACTGCTCAGTAATTTACTGCGCAGTAAATTTAAGCTGGCATAAATGCATGTGTAGACATGCCCAGTGTGTGGGGGGGAAAAAATCTTTGTGTTCTATTTACATTTATTACTTGCTTGTTTCATGTTGTTATCCCTAGTTCTTGTACTGGGAGAGAGAGTCGATAGTGAATCCCTGTTGAGTTTTTCATTGTCATCAGTATTGTCTAAACTCTTCTTGTATGCCCCCTCCAGCGTCTCTTTTTAAAACTGAGCAGGCCTGGCCTCCTTTCATCTCTCCTCACATGAAAGCTCCTCAGTAGTACTCATTATCCTTGTTACCCTCCTTTGGACTTTCTCCGGTTCTTCTCTATCCTTGTTGAGGTGTGGGGACCAAAACTGGGTATCATGTTCCAGGTATGGACATCCCATGGATTTATGAAGTGGCATCATGATACTTTCCATTTTGTTTACAATCATGAATGACGCGTGCCCCCGGGGGCTGGGGGGCATGGTGACCGCCCACAGGCGGTGGCAATGGTGGCGAGCGGGGGGCGGCGAGCACCGATTGGCAGTCGATGAGTGGCGGTGGCAGCAGTTGGCAACCGCCTGCAGACACCACTGGCAGTGTCATCAGTGCTTCTTTCAGGGGATGCACCACCAATATCAGGGTGCGCATGCACCCCCTGGGCGTCACTAATATTTACAATTCTCTTCTTAATCCTAAACATTTATTGTACCTCTTTGATGGCTGCTGAGCCCTGGCTTGATGCTTTTAGTGAACTGTCTACAATGTCCCTCAGGTCCCTTTCCTGTTAGGTAACAGCTCATGTAGAGGCCATTCTAGTGTAAGTAGAGTATAGATTGCATCACTTTTGCCCAGTTTGTTGTTATTAAAAACAATACCCATACTCGTTCACCAGGGACACTTACAAACTCTTTGACTATTGGTTCAAGGCACCTTTTCCCAAACTCTTAGCCTGGTGATTTGAATTGCACGCTGCTAATTTTGCACCTTAACTAAGCACCTCCTGAAACCAAAACAGGACTTCAGAAGAGCTGCTAGCCCAAACACCTATGCCCCTGCATGGTTTTATTGAGCATCCACCCCAGGCGCCTTTCTCCCAACCTGTCTCTGGACTCAGCTGTGCCGGTAGGACCATTGGGGTAAGCAGATTTAAAAAAAAAAAAAAAAGGAACATCAGAGTTACTGTAATGCTAATGACTTTGGGGTCAGTGGGACACCCTTGCTTTTGTGTGTGTAGCACTTAGCCAGTCCCTGGCCCCTGGCTGTACAACAAGACATGCCGATATCCTAATGATCATGAGTCTGGAGAAGTGACTCCAACTGTGTCGAGTCACACTAATCCATTACATCTCTGCACAGAGGTGTGAACCCCCTGGTCTACAACAAAGCCCATCTTTGGAGGGAATTTAAGACATAAATGAATGGCTTGAGGGCAGACGGTCTCTGCAGCTCTGCTGCCAGGGAAAGAGCCCTTCAAGAGAATTCCCAACTGAGGGATGGGCAGAACTGGGGGGAAAAACGTATCTGCTGAAGATGCAGAGAAAAGGACCTCATTTCCAGAGACAGGCTGTCAGGCCAGAATCCAGATGACCCAACGGAGCAACATCATCCAGAGGAAAAAAGTCCTGATACCAGTACAGGTTCAGGAAAAGGTGAAGCATCTTCACAGAGTAATTCTTACTTGGAGAAGTTCAAAAAATTATAGATTCTCTGTCTGGTAAGTAACCTAAGCTGTCTCGCATACAGTCCTTGTTGTGCGCTTCTGCATTGTATGTCAAAAACTACATAAGAAGTTTGCAACGTCAAACAATTCAAGCTTCAGACATTTCAGAATGATGGTTATCTGTAACACCTTGATTCAGCTCCCTTGGACATACTCATTATGATTACATATACATTCTTTATCAAAAGTGCTCACTTTAATGACCACATGCTTTATATACTGCAAACAAAGTCTGTGTTGAATACAGTTATTAATGTTGGGCTTTTCTGTGGCATTCATCCCTAGCAATTGACTGCTTCATAAACATTAATTAATTAATCTAGACAAAGCCCCTGTGAGGTGGAACACTAAGAGTTTTCCCATTTTGGGAAACTTTTTGGATGCTTATCTTGCCGGGATCATTTGACCCCAGCAGACTTCCCACCTGTGGCAGAGGCTGGACTTGATGATCTTGCAAGGTCCCTTCCAGCCCCTAATGTCTATGAATCTATGAAATGTAAATGATTCCCATTTCAGGCTTCTGCAGTCTACCTTTCATGACTGCTCATTTCACTGGCTGGTGGTGACAGAGTTACCCTTACAAGGGAAACATTTATTTTTGGGATGGGTTTTTTCCCCTTCCTTCAAGATTATTTTCAATAAAACCATTTCCCCTCACATTGCTGGTTTCTTTTCAGCAGCAGGGCTTAAAAATCCTGAGTATGGGGATAATTCTCTGCAGGTGATGATCGTCTCTCCCCAAGTCCATGGTGGCAGGTAGCACTTTGCCTTCCCCTCAGTTGTGGGGAGGGAGGGAAAGCCAGCAGACACAGTCCCATACTGGGAGGGATATCTGAGGGGCATGAGGGGAAATGGTTATGGAAATGGTTATATGGACTGGACTGGGGGGACTCGGTGTACTGAACACCTGTCTTCCAGCCTGAGAGCTGTCCCAGGGTCAGAGCCTGCAAATCTGCACTCACACTTTCCAGATGCTCCTAAGGGACCAGCTGTGGACGGACAAGGGGTGCCAAATCAGGGCCATAATTCCCCCATCCCAAATGCAGGTGATCTCCTCTGCCCCCTTGCTCTAGGCATCTCCTTCTAAAATCCCCAGCACTCCTAATTTGGAGCCAGGCTGCCTAGTATGGTACAAAGAGCCGGGCTGAAAAACAGCTTTTACGCAGGGTGGAAAGAGATGTCAGCTTTGTGCCATCATAAACACTTTCGTGGAGGCAAAAACTGAAGGCCAAGAAATATCCATATCTTCAGCACATCATAACCATTCACTTTTGAGGCTTTAAGTTGGAGGGGGGTACTGCAATGCCCTCTTTCTCCTCCTCCCAGGTTGATTTTCCCAGGAGACCAGGCCATCAGGAATCCCCATCCATTCCCTCTCCATCTCCTGGACATCCCCACTGAAGCCAGTGTTACTGTCCCATCCTCTTCCCCAGACAGCAGGGATGGCTGCAGCAGCCGCAGCTCAGCTAACACATCAGCAGGAAGATCCCTGTGTCTAAGTTCTCTGCCTGACAAGAAGGAGACGGTGGTCCACTGCTGCCACTTGTCCCAGGGGAACCAAACGTCCACACTTGTCTAGACGTGCCCTCTGCCTTTAACTTATGAATCCTGTTGTGACACTGACAAGTGTGTGGTACTCCAGAGAACACGTGATAGCTCTCAAGGCCCCTGGTTGAGAATCGCTGTTCTAGAGTCTTGTTCCAATTTGTGTGGAGGGTCGTCAATACTTACATGTTATTAGTATGATGTATTTTTCTGGTGCTTTGCTGATATTTTTTATCATGATGGTGGAAGCTAAAAGCCATTTGGGAGCACAGCCCTGGTGAACATGAACTTGACCTGCTGAAGATCTGTATTTTAGCTGTTTGTTCCAATTTCTTGGGGGGTTTTGAGGATACTTATATTTTATTAGCATGGTATCCTTTTCACTCCGTTTCCATTGAAAACCTTCCCTTGGGATCTGGCCAAATGCTCTTTGTCTCTGAAAGCCACAAGCACCAGTTATTCTTCTACAGTGCTTTTTTTTGGAGTTTGAAGATCTCTTGCACCTAGGGCATCCCAGGGGGAGGGGCAAATCAGGGCAACCGTCCCAGACCCTGTGCTTTGGGGGGCCTCGTGGAGCCAGGCAGAGTGGCCGTGGCAACTCTGAGCTGCTGCCAGCTTCTATGTCTGATTGCTCGGCAACAACCCCCTTCCCCCACTGCCAAATCCACCGCCGAATCCGGCATGTCTGGCTGCTTGGCACCCCCTGCTCCCAACACTGAATCCACCACAAGCTTCTTTGCATCCAGGGGCAGGGCCCTGCACCCTGCTTGGGTCTTCTCTGCTTGCACCCTTTCATTTTCTGAAACCAAACTGATTGTAACTGATGGACTGGTTTCTTCAATAACATTTCCCCAGTTTTTCAAAGAGTGCCGAATTCTCCTATTGCTCGGTTTTTGGTTGTAGCTGTGTTGGTCTAAGACATAGGCAGGAAAGGCTTTGAGTAGATGTGATAACTTTTATTAGACCACCTGAGTAGTTGGATAAGAGTTCTTTGCAAGCTTTTGGGTGCAGTCACCCTCCTTCAGGCCTAGGGAGCCTCTGGTGTGCTGAGACTCCAAGCAATGAGAGAAGCTAAAAGTGTGACAGGAGGTCAGTGAGAATGTAAATAGTTGGAAATTACGAAAACAAAAGGTAGAGTGGGGAGGGCGGGGCGGAGAAGGTGAGTAAGGGAGACTCTACAGTAGTAATTCAAAGTAGAAAAGAGGCTGACTTTGAAAAAATAAATAGCTGGAAATTAGGAAGTCAAAGGGCAGAAAAGGAGGGGAGAGGTGGGGAGGAAGGGTGGGGGGGGAAGAAAAGTGTAAGTAGTCAGGTCTGGCAGGCATCGGGTAAATCAGATATCAGGCAGGTTGTAATGTGTCATGAATCCAATCTCTATATTGAGTCCATGATTGTTTGTACCCAGTAGATTTATGAAATGAAGTTCGTAGGCTCATCTATGAAAGGTGTCTTGTAGAGGAAAGGGAATTTACAAAACACCTCACAAGGGTCCCATGTTCCCAGTATGTGAGACTTTTGGATTGCAGGATTAAGGAGATTTACAGCTGGCGAAGCATTCACTGCTCTCTATCCTGATTCTCACCTCTCCTCATCCCCATAGAACTTCTTTCCTGGATGTGCTCATGCCCATGTCCACACCTCCCCGTGCCCAATAATGCAGGTTTTGCTCTTCAATCTCTTTCCGCAAAGCTTCACCATGAGGTGCTTGCTGCTTCCCTCGCCCTGCTTTCTCCTGCCCTACTGTTTATAATGCCTCCTCTGCTCATCATGCCCCAAAATGAGCATGGCATCCCTATGGTGGGTCTCTTTCTCTGCGATGTGGGAATGGACTGGGGACCAGAGCCCCTTTTAAGGTCCAAGGACACGAATTTCCCAGCTCCTTCCTCTTCCAGGGAAATCACCAAGATCCAGGGCTTGTTCCCATTAACTGACAACACTGGTGGGACCATGGAAACAGCAAATGACGCTGTTACCCAGGACATGATCTCAAAGCCCCAGGAGTCATGGGGTTCATCCTGGCTAGCACATACAGCTGGAGCTAGGTTGCAGAGGCACTGAGGAGACTGGGGGGGGGCGGGGAAGCCTGGATGCACAGAACAAGAGCCCCTCTGCAGTCACATCCAGGTTGGATTGGGACTATGAAGGCTGGGGGGGGGGGGGGCTGTCATTGTGCGGGTGTTCCCATCATCCAAGCCAGAGGCTGGGTCTACTTAGGAAGCTGAGAAAGTTAATTGCTGAATGTCCTGCTTCCCCTTTCCCCCCACAAAAAGACCTCAATAGCCAGGCCTGTCCTGGCATGTAACAAGTGAAGTAACAAACCACAGAGGTGGCTTGGGAGTTCCCTAAGACAAATCAATTGAGAACTCATTAACAGATATTCCTTTTATTAAGTGTCTCATCTAAACTGGTTCTCCAGTGGGAGCGGGGGACCTGCCTGGTTGATAAAGAAATAAAATATTCAAGAACAGTAAAAAAACAGATAACAAAGGTAATGTCCCAAACGCCACAGGTAGAAATTGGAAGGGATCACCTTAATACCCAAACGTAATGGCCTAGGTCTGGATGGTTTCAGAAAGGATGTCTTTTTAAAAGGCAACTTTGGTTTTGTGTCCCCCCCCACCCCAGTTTTTATCCTCTCTGCTATCTGGCTCCATCACTTAGCTCTAACTGTTCTCTTCTCTGCCTAGCTGCCACCAGAAGCTACTACAACATCCCACTTGGGACATTTCACATGGAAACAGAAGGGAACTTTGGATGTTACAATCCATGGGCAGGACTCCCACTCCCACTGCCCAGGGAGGATGTGGGAAACAGATCCCCATTCAGTACAATGATTCTTTTCTTATGGGTTCGCTGCTCAGAGCTCTGCTGGAAATGCTTCTGGCACTGGGCACAGCGGTACGGTTTCTCTTCTGTGCACTCGCCAGTGCTTGGTGAGTGATGACCTGTCAGTGAAGCTCTTCTCACACCAGGCACAGGAGAATGGCTTTTTCCCTGTGTATACATAGAAGTGTGCTGTGTGTACCTCTGCATGAAGCTTTTCCCACACTGTGTGCAAGAAAATGGCTTCTCTCCCACGTGCATAAGACTCATGAGCTTTGAACTCTAGCTGATGCGCTTCTCACACTGGATGCAAGAGAACAGGTTCTCCCCTGTGAGCACGTGCAGGACCCTGGTGAGTTTGGAGCTGTAAGCAAAGGTATTCTGACACTGGCATCAGGAGGGTTTCTCCCCTGTGTGTACGTGCAGGTGATCAGTCATTGGAGCTGTGGGTGACAATCCTCCCACACTGGCTGCAGGAACAGGGTTTCTGCCTGAAGTGCACACGCAGGTGATTGTTGAGACAGGAGCTCTGTGTAAAGCTTTTCCCACACTGAGTGCAAGAAAATGGCTTCTCCCCCGTATCCACACACAGGTGGTTTGTGTCAGTCTGTGAGTGAAGCTCTTCCCACATTGAGTGCAAGAGAAGGGTTTCTTCCATGTGTGTACATGCAGGTGATTGTTGAATTTGGAGCTCTTGCTGAAGTCTTCCCACACTGCCTGCAGAAGGACTTCTCCCCCATGTGCCCACGCTGGTGCTACGTGAGGCTGGAGCTCTGGGTGAAGCTCTTCCCACAGTGGGCAGAATGGTTTGTCCCCAACATGCACGCATGTGTGGCTTCAGAGGTGATCCCATCCTGGCGCAGCTCTTCTTGCACACAGCAGTGGCACAGCTCCTCCCCATGTGTATGCCCTCCTGTACTTGGCAGGTCATGCAGGGAGACAAAAGCTCTTCCCACATTAGGCAGATGTGCAGGTGCTCCCCCAAGTATGTTCTTTAGTGTCTGAGAGGGCATGGATGGTAGGCCTGTGCAAAGCAGCAAGTATTCGCTTCTGATTCGGTGGGACAGTGATTCGATTTGGCCGATTTGGATTTGGAGGTTCGGCCATAGGCTATAATGGGGAATCACTAAAATACCTATAACTTGGTCATTTTTTTGCAGATTCAAATGAAAACAGCAGGGATGGCAGCCCCTTCTGAAACACGAAGCCTGCCAAGTTTTGCAGAGGTTTCTGTGAACGTGCACCTCAAGATTCTGAAAGCACGTAGGTGCGGAGCGAGGAGGGTGGCACTCACTCTGTCTGCACGTGGAGCTTGGGGAACCCCAGAAGTGGGAGGTTCACCTTTAGGAACACCAGCTGCTCCACAAAACCAGGATCTAAGGAGGCAGAGGGGGATGTCACATCATCAGCAATGCTGAACACCCTCTCGCTTGGAACACTGGTCGGTGGACAGGACAGGTGTTCCCGGGCAACCATGGCCAGATCCTGCCACACCTGGCAGCGGGCTGCCCAATAGGCCAAGGGGTCACAGTGCAGCGGCTCCACCTCCTCAGCGAGATAGGCAGCCACCGAGGCCTCCGCATTACATACCTGATGGTGGAGTCTGGTGCCTCTGGGCCCCAACATTGAAGCCATGCCCTTAGCCCACATTGGCAACGGCTGTGGTGAAGGAGATTGGCTCGTGGTTGGAGTGCTGGCACGGGAAAGTGGATCCCCCTCTTTCATATCCCCCTGCCTCTGCCTTTCTGCCTCCCTGACTCTGTTCACCAGCACCTCTTTCCAGTGATCAAGGGTCTTGCTGCTACAGACATTCCCCTTCACCCTCGGGTCACACATACCCGCCAGCACGTGGACCGTACTGGACTGCAAGGGATCCAGCTGTTTTTTGATACCCTCCTTCAACTGCTTCACCAGTACCTGCACCTCTGGTGTTCCTGGCTGGGGCAAGCCACTTTCATCGCTCCCCTGCAACTTCTCCAATTCATTCTCAAGCTCCTTCGCTACGGGGATCACCTGGCTAAGGAGGGCATCGCCAGCACTGAGGCTCTCCGTGGCCTCAAGAAACGGCTTAAGGATCACCAAAATCTGGGAAATGGTATCCCATTCTGTTTTGTTAAGGGGGCCACTGATCCCAATCTCCCTGTCCAAGGCTACTTCTTGGATGGCCTTCTGTTGCTCGACCAGCCTTTCCAGCATCAGGTATGTGGAGCTCCATCGAGTCTCCACATCCTGAATGATTTTCTGTTGCGGGATGTTGAGCTCTGTCTGTTTGTCCCGCAGCATCTTGCCCCCCTTGATGCTGCGATGGAAATAGCCCGCCACCTTCCTGCATTTTGAAATGAGATGCCTGGTGGTGCTGGCACCATCACCAGCAGCCCCGTCCCCCTCCAAGGCATCCCTGACAATGAGGTGCAACTTGTGTGCCACACAGGGGATGCCAACAAAGTTGGCATCATGCAGCGCCTTGACCATATTGGCCCCATTGTCAGTGACCATAAACCCCCGGGTGAGCCCGCTGTGCCCAACGAGCCACCCCTGCACCATGCGGTTCATAGCCACCATGATCTCCATTGCTGTGTGGGACTCATCCATCATCTCTGCTTGAAGGAGAGCCCACCGACGCCCTGACTGATCACACCAGTGCCCTGTGATGGAGAGGTAGGCATGATCACCCCGGCTGCTCCAGATGTCAGAGGTGAAGTGCAAGGCTACCTGCGGGCCTGCCTTCTGTAGCTCCTCCCTCAAGTACTCCCTGCATGCCTCATACAGGGAGAGCACCACGGTCCTGCTAAAGGTGGTGCATGTGGGCACTTGGTAGGATGGGGCCAAGAGCGCCATGAGCCTCCTGAACCCTGGACGCTCAACAAAGGAGAAGGGCTGGCCATCCAGAGCAAGCATCTCCCCAATGCTCTGGGTGAGCTTACTCGCCTTTGGAACGAGACCCCCTTTGTCTCCACCTTTCCCCCACTGGTCCAGGGTGGTCTGCCCCTGCTTCTTGGGGACGGAGGCTTTGGAGCAAGATGGGGACTTCTTTTTGGGCACGCTTGCACTAGCGCCAGGAGGAAGAAGAAGGGGGTGGTGCCTGCGGAGATGCAGCAGCATCCCTGTGGTGGTGAGGTGTTTCTCGTCCTTGCCCCGGCTGGTCTTGCATTGACAGTGCAGGCAGATAGCATATGTGGGATCTTCCGCCACCTCAAAATGATCCCACACTACACTACCCCCTCGCTTCTGGGGTGCGGGTGCATGTGCAGATCCTGCCTTTTCCCCCTCCTCACCAGGCAGAGGTACAACAACAGGAGGAGCTGAGCCACCTGCCCCCATAACCTCCTCCCAGGTGCCTTCCAGAGAAGGAGACTTGCCTCTAGAGGAGCTTTGAGGGGTCTGGAGCTGTGCAAGCCTTCCAAATCTCCCCAAATCAATTCGGACGCTTCCGATTCGATTCGGACCTTTTAAAGGATCAGTCGATTCGATTCGGAGGTTTGGCCGCCGAATCGGGCCGAATCTCCTCCGAGTCGAATCAGCTACTGAAGCTTCACACAGCCCTAATGAATGGTGAAAGCTGTCGCCATGCTCAGCACATGGCTGGATATTCTCCCTCCAGGGGGTTCCCCTCTGGGCCCCAAGTTCCTCTTTTTCCCAAAAGCTCTCACCGGGCTCTCCACATATATGCAGCCCCTGCCTGCAGGGAACCATGCCATTGGAGGTCTTCAGGTCTCTCTGCCCTTCAAATCCTTCCAAGCTCCTTTCAGTCTCTGCTGTTCTCTGTCCCTGTCGCGTGAGGATCTGGTTTCTGGACTGAAACAGCTTCAGGTTGGCAGGCCCTTCCTCATGAGGCTGCTGCTGCTCAACTCTGCCCAGTGTCTCAGCATCTGCTGGGTGGAGATGGGACCCCAAAAATTAGTGTCTGTTCAGCTGGTAAAGGAAAAGATTTGCTATTCCCTCATGCTGGGATGTGCCCCAGATCCTGGATGGGCTTCGGTTCCTCTGTAAGAACAAGGAGTCCAGTTCCACATGGACTCTTGGTCTCTGGTCTCACAGCTTGTATCCTTTGTGCCCCAGTTATGGAGCAGAACATGGGCAATTCAGTGGAAACAAGGAAGTGTTTGTAATCCCCCAAGCATGAATGCCTGTGAATCCCAACTGCACCTAGTAGGCATTTCATAAAACTGAAAGTATTGATTTTATTCCTCTATTACAAAGGGGAGGAGCAGAGTTTCAGTTCAAATTAAACAACAGGACTAGTAGCAGTGGATAGCAGAGCATCAGCCTCTCTGCAGCCCAATCTTTAATAGAACCCACAGGGTTTCTGCCAACTCTGATAGCTACCGTGGGGCAATTCAAACAAGATCATGCCCTGCCAAAGTGCATAGCACAAGTATAGCCAAATTGGGCTGGGCTATTAACTCACACATTGCTGAGGGAAGATGGAAACAAAAGCTCACGGTACCTCAGGGCTACCAGATTTTGCGTCAGACCAAGACAGCAGACTAGGTGTTGTCCCTAGCATTTTACTACTTCCCTATGGACAGCTCCTCCTTCCATGACAGAAACCCTTGCCAAAATTCTGCCTCAGAAGACAATCTGAAGGGTTGAAGGTGGATTTCCTATCAAGACAATCCTAAAGAGGGGAAGAATAAGGGATCAGTTGCCTGTCCCTGCATCACTAAAATGCAAGAAGTGGAGATACACGCCTGCCCGGACAAAACAGGTCCAGCTAAGCTGTGTGAGGTTGGGACCTGGTGGAAGCAGCTCAAGGCAAGTTCAGGCTTCCAGTTCCCCATCGGTATTGAGAAGTTCTGAGCCGAGACGTAGGTGGAAGGGCATTAGAGCTTGTCAAGACTCACCTTGGGACAAGTCCTCAGACAACAAGCTTTCTCCAGCCTCATCATCACGGACCCAGCGCTTCATCTCCCCTCGTTGGATGTGGCAGATTAGGTCTGGCGTGGGACCTCCTGTGTTGGGGAATGTACAGAGGGTGGTTATTCTCCCCTCCAGTGCTGGATTGGGACTGGGAAAAAGGATGCAGTGGACTCAAATATTCTAATGGGCAGAAAGGAGGACACTTAGGAAGGACATTTCAGCTGGTGTGGGAGCCATGTATTCTGTTCTGGGGAGTATATAAATCAATGGTGGGCAAAATACAGCCCATGGGCCATATCTGGTCTGCCAACTCATTCTATCCAGCCTGCGGTGCCAGCAGAGGCTGGAGTCGGAGCTGTTGCCTGCTCACCACCAGAATCAATCAGCAGGCCTGCGGATGGTGGCTACAGTTATGGCTTCTGCTGACACAGCAGAGGACAGTGGATGGAAGCAGCCTTACCCACCTGACCCAACATGGCAGCCGGGGAGACAGAGTCTGACTCCATGGCACAAAATGGGATGGTGGGCAGGGCTGCTTCCATCCATGGTCCCCTGAGGTGCCAGCAGACGCTGAAGCTTCACCCACCCACCTAGCACAGTGCGACAGGAGATGCAGGCTAGAGTGGTAACTGAACCCCTGGTCCTGCCTCCCCCAGTCAGGGTCTGCACAGTGGCTGGAGGGTGTGGAGGGGGATGCAAACAAGTGGGGGCATTCCCTCCATCCCCTCTGCAGCCTGGCTCCTCACTCCTATAAAAACCACAGCCTGATGCCTAGTACAGCATGTCTCTCAGCCCTATTCCTGGTAGGGTCAGCCAAGCCAAGCCAAGCAGCATGGGATGGGGTGGGGGCGAGGAGCAGAAATAAGATGCTACAGCCCTGGGCAGGCTAATGCTCCTGCTTCAGCTTTGGTGCCAGCTGCAGGGAGCATGTGTGAGAGCAAGTGTGTGTGCAAATGACCAAACATACATTGCTCCAGGGGATGAGGGTGGCTTCTGGGGGTGGGGGCAGGACAAGAAAGGTGCTGAATCGACCCCCAGCAAAACACTCGAGAAAACAAGACTTTTCCACTGATGGGAGGTGTTTCCCCACTCTGGAAAATGCAGAACCACTATTTCTTACCTGCCCCGAGCAAAGGGCCTCGTCTGGGGAAGCAGCCCAAAGAACTTTCATCTGCTGACGAGTCCCAAGTCCCCTCTGTGTCAGGGTAATCTGAAGCAAGAAAGAGGCCTAAGATTAAGTGTAAATAAAAACTACCCCAAAGTCTCTAGGAAAATCCATTGACCACAAACCCGCACCAGCACATGGTACACAAAGGGCACAGAGGGAGCATAGTAGGCAAACAGGAGTGAGTGGAGCTCCAGCATTGATAATGACCACAGCAGCACTCAATGTAACCACAAAATCTGTCCATGTCCACTCCCATGAGGACCTGCATCGTCACCGAGCTTGTTAAAGAGCCATGAACTGGTTAAAACTGAGCAAAGCCACTGCAAGTTTTGTCCAGTGAGAAGACTATGTACAGAAAAAGAGCAGCATAAGAAGGAAGGCCTGCAGGGGTTTTAAAAAATACCCAATGATGAAAACTCAGTTATGCAAATAACCTGTAAATGGTTGGTGCAGCAGCAATCATTATGGGGAAAATGAGGAACATGCAGTAACAAAAGGTATAAAACAGTATGGAAACAAAGTGGCGTTTGACTACTAGGGTGCTGGGTTACTAGACCATGCCGCTGAATGCCCCAGTGAAACCCTGGACTGTCTGATCAACAGGACACGGGAGCAAGATTCGCTAGCAAGGTGACTGGTGTATTTCTATGTACAGGAGAATGCCAACTGATGAATAAACCTACACCAGGGAAGAGAAAACTCCTGCCTCTGGACCAGTCACTCTCTCAACAACCCACTGGTTCCCAATCCCAGATTTCAGAATAACACAAGGAAGATAACAGATCTTCCCACTGGATGCTGCTGTCATGCTGGAACTGCCTGGGGCCAGAGATCGAGACCCTGTCACCCCACAGACTTGCACAGAGACACCCCCACCCCTCACTCTAGAGGCTGAACAGCCAGGCAGCACTGGCATCTGGGCCCCTGAGTACCTCTGCTCAGGCTCCTGGCACGTTACCTGGCTCCTCATAGGGTGGGGGCTCCTCTTTGGGGACACAAGGCAGCTCCTCCTGGGGTCCCCATCCTGCTTCCTCCAGTGGCACGTGCCCGTGATGAGGCTGTGACTGCCCCAGCCGAGAGCAAAGAGGTTCCCTCAAGGTCCCAGGTCCCTCCATGTCCACGGCCATGTACTCGACCTGCCTGTGCACTGTGACCTGGGGACAAGACAACCACGTCACTGGGAGCTGGGAGGAAGCATCCCCAGACACACATACAGAGGGAATCAGCACTGATAACCACAGTGAAACGCTCTCGCCTGGAGCATCTTGTCCTCCACCAGCCCCAGCCAAAACCCCTCAGCTTGGGACACCCTATGTTCCTACTCCCAATTTGGTATCACTGGGGGAGGATGTCCACAACTGCTCCAGCATCTGCTCCCTGCTGTGGCACTGGGCTCCAGCCAGCACTGGCAAAGCTCCTGCAGGTGGCTGCAAACCTCCTGCAGCCCCTCAGCCACCTAGGAACAGACACCCCAGGCCAGAGGGACTGACCCCAGGGCCACATTGTACAACACAGCCTCAGCACAGAGACATTCACCTGCCAGCGCTGGATGGGCTCCTCCAGTGGCTCCTCTTTGACCTGTTGTGGTGTCACGCATCTCAGGGATGCTCTGCCTGTCCCAGCCTGAACAGCACAAGAGGCTTTCCCTGCACTCTCAGTTTCCACCTCTGGCTCAGGTCCAGCTGGGTCCTGCTCCTCCTCCTTGACCAGAACCTGGGGCAGCGCCGGGAAGGGGAAGCCCATGGCTGGCGCCAACTCAGCAGCCATCTTCTTTGCCTCACCCCAACTTGGACCTGCGTTCTTGCTCTTTCACTCCTCCCACACAGGGTCTTTCAGCAGTGTCCTGGATGCCCAAGGGAAAGAAACAACAGGATTTGTCATATGATCAGGGAGCAAGGATCACAACACATCACTGCAGATCCACAGCCCCCAGACAACCACAGCACCTCTTCACCCACACCATGGGGCCATATGAGGGTCCTGCCCTGCCCTGCCCTGACATGGGGAGCAGGGTTGGGACAGATACCAGAGCACCCCTCCACACAATCCCAGCTGACAGTGCTCTTCACTCCAGACCCAGAGGGCCCTGCCCCCACAGCGCCCCTCACTCCCCGCCCACAGCCTTCTCATACCCTGCTGGTTCCCTTCATTCCTGACCCACAGCCTCTGCACCCCACAATCCTGCTGGTGCCCCTCACTTGCAGTCTGCTCTGCAGCCCTCCAGATGCTCCTCCCAGCAGGCCTGGGGGAGGAAGAACAGAAGGAACTGGCTGGACTTAGATGCAGCATCATTTGCTGCCTGCAGCTCTGCCCGCTGCCCTGCCACCAAGCCTGGCTACAGCTCTCCAGAGGGGCAAAATTCCAGGGAGAGGCAGCTCCAGGGCAGGGAGAGCAACAGCAGCAAAGCCAGGGCAGAGCTTGGCTGAACCAGCAGTGTTGTTCCTGGCCCAGGCGCTGCCAAGAAGCCTTTGAGCACCCCCATGCTCTGTATGTGGTCTCCATTGGTCAAAAGACCTGCACTTAACACACAACCATCCTGTGCACCAGTACAGGCTGGGGACCAACTGGCTAAGCAGCAGCTCTGCAGAAAAGGAGCTGGGGGTTAGGGCTGTGCGAAGCTTTGGGTGGCGATTCCATTTGGAGGAGATTTGGCCCAATTCGGTGGCCGAACCTCTGAATCCGAGTCGAATCAGGGGACCAATTTAAAGGTCCGAATTGATTCAAAGCTCTCCAAATCTTCCGAAAAGATTTGGAGAGCTCTGATACTTTGGACAGGCCCTGGTGGTTGCAGCAGGGAGCTGCAGCCAACTCCGAGCTAGTAAGTACTAGGGATGGGGGAGGGGACCATGGGATCACCCCTGCAAGCCTCCTCTCACACCCGCCCATTCCCCAGCCCCACCCCCCTGCCCTGCCCACCCAAGCTCAGTACTTTTAAAAAAAACAAACAAAAAACCCTGGTGCTCAGCAGGTGTTGTTGGACAGGGGGAAAAGTCCCTCCTGCCCCATGCTGCTTGAGGGACCCTGCACAAGCCCCCTGATCCCCCCCAGCCCCCCCATCAGTGCCCCACCCAGGCCAGCTCTGGCCCTTTAAAGAAAAAAAAAAACCCCAAAAGCCAAGAAAAACCCCAAGACTCACTGCTCCTGCAGTGGCCTCATGGGCTTGTGCAAAGCCTCCCCACCTGGCATGGGGCAGTGGGGATCACCTTCACCAGCAGGAGTGGTGAGTTGGAGGGGGGGGTGTTGTTTTTATTTTTTTCTTAAAGGGCCGGAGGTGGCCTCAGCAGGGCACCCGTGGGGGGGCTGGAGTACGCGGTGAGGGCCTCATGCAGAGCCCCCCGTGCAGTGTTGGGCAGTGGAGACAGCAAGGATGCCGCCCCCCCCCCCCCCTGCCGGCAGCACTCACTGAGCCAGGGCTTCCCCGCCTCCCTGCAAGTGCTGGGAGCTGGGGCAGCCATTACTGGGCTGGGAGAGTGGGCGGGGGATGGGCCTGGCCAGGCCGATTGGGAGATTTGGCAGCAGCCAAATCTCCAAATCAGATTCAGCCAAATCGAATCAGGGCAGCGATTCAAATCACCGCATTGAATCACCGCCCTCTGAATCAGCCAAATCCGAAACGAATAGTAGGCGCTTTGCACAGGGCTGTTGAGGATGACGACAGACAAAGAGCTGAATAGGAGCAACCAGCGTGCCCTTGCTGTGCAGAAGGCTAACGGCATCTTGGGCTGCATCAGTAGGAGCGCTGCCAGCAGATCACGGAAGTGATTCTTCCCCTCTGTTTAGTGCTGGTGAGGCCATATCTGGAGTCCTGCACCCAGCTGTGGGCCCCCACTACAGAAAGGATGTGGACAAGTTGGAGAGAGTCCAGCGGAGGGCAAGGGACATGGTTCAGGGGCCGGGGGACACGACTTGTGAGGAGAGGCTGGGGGAACCAGGCTGATGTAGCTTAGATAAGGGAAGAAGTGGCCGTCAAGTATCTGAAGGGGGGTTCGGATGGGGATGGAGCCGGGCTGCTCTCAGCGGGGGCAGGTGACCGAACAAGGAGCAATGGGCTCAAGTTGCGGCAGGGTAAGTTTAGATATTAGGAAAAACTTTCTGACTAGGGCAGTAGCAAAACACTGGAGCAAGATACCCAGCGAGGTGGTGGTAGCTCCATCCCGGGAGGTTTCTAAGACCCGGCTGGACAAAGCCCGGGCTGGGGTGATGCAGCTGGGGCTGGTCCTGCTTTGGGCAGGGGGTCAGACGAGATGTGACCTCCTGAGGGCCCTCCAACCACAGCGTCTGTGGTCTCTGCGGGGGGAGGAGGGGGAGTACAGCTTATCAGTAGCGATTCTGCTTTTCTCTGACAAAAAAAAAATCCCCAATTCTCAGGTTTTCGAGTAACCCTACATTTTTCAGTGATTAAAACGAGACCCCACTAATACACAGAGACATACGTACATACCTATCTACCTCTCTCCACACACACAGAGCTATATCCATGCCTACCGCGATGTTTCATTTTAATCACAGAAAAAACCGTGGTTTTTGAGTTATTTTAACCTAAAAACCGGGGATATTTTTTTTACCGCAGAAAGCCAGGATCCCCGGGGCCGGGGCCGGGGCCGGGGCCGGGGCCGCGCATTGTCTGCGGGCTAATCTCGGCCCCGCTCAGCCTGAAGCTCTCCCTCCGCCCGCGGGTCTCGCTCACACGCCCGCGGGATACGTTGCCCGCGGACACCCCCGCGCACACATGCCCGCCGCGCTCACCTCCTCCGCAGCGCCCCGCGCCCTGTCCCGCTGCAGCGCGGCGCGGGTTAAGGCCGGGCCAGGCGGGAAGCTCGCTCCTCCTCCTCCTCCTCCCGGCTCCGGCTCCGGCCTGTGGGGGCGGGCAGGCGGCCTGGGGCGAGCAGCAGCGGGCCAATGCGATTGGCTGAGGGGGGGTCACGTGCTCTGCTCGGGGCCGGCAAACTGCTTCCGGGTAGGGGCGGGGCCGCGTGGGGATTGCGCGCGCAGCGGGGCCTGCCTCTGCCCTCCCTCGACCCTCGGGGTACTGGCGGCGCTGCAGGCCCCGGGCCCGGGCCGCGGTCGGAGGCAGGCGGGGGCCGGGTGTGACGGGCAGCGGCGGGGCTGGCGCCAGGGGCTGCGGGGCAGGGGGCTGCAGGTCCAGACTGAGGGGCGCTGGCTGGGCCCGGGGCAGGGCAGGGGGCCGCGGTTTGGGAGCGAGGGGCACCAGCAGCTGGGATCTCGCGGGGCGTCAGGGCGGCGTGCCGGGAGCTGCGCCCCTCGCCCTGCCCCGCCCCGTGTCGGGAGGCCGGGGCTGTGTGGCCCCTCAGCGTGGCGGAGGCCAGGGGGTGCTGGGGCTGGGTGACGGGCGGTGGGTCCGGGACGGCATGTTGTAATCCTCGCTCCCCCGTCACACGATAAACCCCGTTGTCTCCTTCCCGCAGGCAGCCGGGAGCCCGTGGGCTGCTGAAAGGCGCTGCGTGTGGGGGCGGGAGAGCCAGCGCACAGGCCCGGGCGGGGGTGAGGCGGAGAAGATGGCTGCTGAGCTGGAGCTAGTGCCAGCCAAGGGCTTCCCCCTCCCAGCGCTGCTGCAGCCTCGGGTGGAGATGGAGAAGCAGGACCCAGCTGGCCCCAAGCCCCGGGCGGGAGCTGAGAGGGCAGGGAAAGCCCCTCATGCTGTCACAGGCAGTGTCCCCACAAGATGGGTGACACCACAAGAGGTCAAGCAGGAGCCACGGGAGGGGCCCATCCAGCACTGGCAGGTGAGTGTCTCTGTGCTGGGGTTGTGTTGTCCAGTGTGGCCCTGTCAGTCCTCCTGGCCTGGGGTGTCTGCTCCCAGGCAGCCAAAGGGCAGCAGGAAGTTTGCAGCCAGCTGCGGGAGCTCTGCCAGCTCTAGCTGGAGCCCCAGTGCTGCAACAAGGAGTGGATGCCAGAGCTGCTGGTGCTGGAGCAGTTTCTGGGCATCCTGCCCCAGGAGATACCAAGCTGGGAGCAGGAGCATAACACAGAGGCCTGTGCTGAGGCAGAGGCCCTGTCTGAGGGGTTTTGGCTGGGGCTGGTGGAGGGTGAGATGCTCCAAGTGAGAGAGTTTCACCCTGGCCATCGATGTTGCCTCCCTGTCTCTGTGTGTCCGGGACTGCTTCTTCCTAGTCCCATCTCTCCCAGCTCCCAGTGACGTGGTTGTCTTGTCCCCAGGTCACAGTGAATAGGCAGGTTGAGGACGTGGCGGTGGACATGGAGGGACCCGGGACCTTGAGAGAGTCTGTCTGCTCTCAGCCAGAACAGCCACAGCCCCATCCCGGGTACCTGCCAGTGGAGCAGGCAGAATGGGGTGAAACCCCAGAGCCCCAGGAAGAGCTGCCTCGTGTCCCCGGAGAGGAGCCCCCACCCCACGAGAAGCCAGGTAACATGCCAGGGGCCTGGGTAGAGGTACTGTGGGGCCCAGGTGCCAGTGTTCAGTCCCCATAGCAAGAGGCTGGGGTCTCTCCCTGCAAATCTGTTTGGTGAGAGGGCCTCAATTTCTGCCCCAGGCAGCTCCAGTGTGACAGCAGCATCCAGTGATAAGATCCCCTATCTTCCTCATGTTATCCTGAGGCCTGGGATCGGGGAACCAGTGGGTTCTTGAGAGAGAGAATGCTCCAAAGGCAGGAGTTTCCTTTGCCCTTGTGTAGTTTTATTCAACAGCCAGTGCACTCTCCCATACCTAGAAATACACCAGTCACCTTGCCAGCGAGTGTTGCTCCCGTGTCCTGTTGATGAGACAGTCCAGGGTCTTACAGAGACATTCAGGGGCTTTGTCTCGTAGCCCAGCAGTGTAGTAGTCCAACACCCCTTTGTTTTCAAAGTCTATTATGACTTTAGTTACTTGCATATTCATCGTTTACCCCATGACAGTTGCTGCTGCTACTGGCCACCTATAGGTTTTTTGCATCACTGTGTTTTCAGCATTTGGTATTTTTGTATACCCTTGTTTGTATGAACACACCCTAGCAGGCAGGCTTTCCTTCTCATGCTTCTCTTTTTCTGTACATTGTTTTCTTGCTGTCCTTGGCAGTTGTTTCCATTTGGGCAAAATTTGCAGTGGCTTTGCTCACCTTTAACCAGCCGATGGCTCTTTGGCAAGCTCGGTGGCGATGCAAGGTCTCATGGGAGCAGATGCAGGCAGTTTTTGTGGTTGTACTGAGCACTGCTGTGACCGTTATCAATGCTTGAGTCCCAGTCACTCCTCTCTTGCGCCTGCCATGAACCATCTGTGCCTAAGAATGGGCTGGTGCAGATGTGCAGGTAGTGGGCTTTCCTAGCAACTTTGGGCTAGTTTTTATTTACGGTTAACCCCGGGCCTCTGTCCCGTTGCAGATTCCTCTGACAGAGGAGACTTGGGGCTCGTCAACAGATGAAAGGTCCTTGGACTGCTTCCCCAGATGAGACTCTTTGCTAGGGGCAGATAAGAGGTGGTGTTTCTGCCCTTTCCAGCAGCAGGAGGCACTTCCCGTCAGTGGGAAAGTCTTGGCTGCTCATGTGTGGTTTTTTTTTTTTGAGGGGGAGGGGGTCGTTTCAGCAACTTATCTGTTCTTCTGCCCCCTCAGCCCCTGGAGCAAGTGGCCCTGTCGGTTCCCTCATTCTCCTCCGCAGTGTGGATCCTGGTGCAGCACCAAGGTCTCCATTGTATCTCCTATATGGAGCGATGACTGTGTTTGCCATTCTGAGCAAGGGCAGTGTCACTGGGGCTCATCTCCAGCTTCATGACTGTGGAGATGTATTAGAAGGGTCCTGCTATACATTCAAATGAAAGCTGGATAGTAGCCAGTTACAGAGTTTTATTACACATTTACAAGCACTAACGTTGTATCTGGTTGGCTCTCTTCATAGCTGGGTGGTCATTTATATCACATGATAATGACTTTGCGTGTGTGGCTGGTCTAAATTTATGGCACGATTCACCAACTGATAATTACTTTGCTCATGTGACTGGTCTAACCTTGCACGTGTAGCTGATGTAAATTTATTGTGCGATTGACCAATCCTTTCCATAATATATGCAATGTGTAGCAGGGGCCTTAAAAGTCTTGTGGGATTTGATTTTTTCCATCTTCCTCATATACTGAGGCCTGGGGGCTGACCGAGGCACACACTAGCAGGGCTTTGCCTTTGCCCATGGCACTAGGGCTAACCTGTGTTGTCATTGCTGTCTTTGTTGGATGTAACTGATTTTTTATGTCAGTGTTGAAGGACCCTGCCTCATGGTTTATACATTATACAATTTACTGGTCAATCATGCAATACATTTAGACCAGCCATAAACGTATATACCCGCTATAAAAAGAGCCAGCTATTTATGAAATCTGTGCTTGAAAACTTGTAACAGCTTTATAGCTGGTTTCTGTCTAGCTTAAATTTGAATGCCTGGTAGGGCCACAAGTCTCAGGGAATGCGATGCTGGCAAAAGTCAGTGCCATGATATCCCAACACCAGTCTTGTTTTAAAGAACAACCACAGGCTTGGTGTGGTGACAATGGCTCAGCCAAGTTTATCTGCAAGGCATGGTCCTAACACATTTCTGTTCTGACAGACAAAGTATTAACGTGTGTACACCCACGACAAAGTATTGGCACAACACTCCACAGGCACCCCCTAGGCCATAAAGTTCCTTTTATTTCTAATTTGTCTTGTCTACAATGGTCAAAACATGTTACGTTCCATCAATAACTTGACTATCTTGAGCCATCCCATGCCACGAACTATTCTCTTAACTTGTATAGCCATCTCTTCTGCTGATCCTCTGGAGCAAATGCCAAGGCTTTGCTTATGCAAGGAGTTTATGTATCAGTCAGGTTTGCTGATCACACCTGCTCTGGCCAGTGCTTTAGCAAAGCCTTTGTGAGAGCAGTATCTCTATGTATTGATCAATGTAGGCCTCACTAGAACAGTCTTTTGATGCGCCTTCCCTCCCAGCAGATGCAGGAAACCTGAGCACAGCTGAGGAGAAGCCTCCTGAGGAAAGGCCTGTACACCTGGAACTGCTGAGGCCGTCCCCAGGAAGATCTGGGGAGACGGGACTCCTGACACCTAAGCCAAGCCAAGTGCGTAAGAAGCAGGGCGGGTGCCCACAGCACAGAGGGAACATGACTGTGAGCAAGGTACCGGCAGCAGTGGAGTGTGAGTGTGGTGCCAGGGCAAAGCTCAGCAAGAGTTCTGGGTGTGGGAAAGAGCCAGAGGCATGGAGAGACCTAAAGGGCTGCAAGAGAGGCTGCATCCACACCAAGCCATTGGGGAGGGCCTGAGGGGAAGCAGGAACTGCTGCCAAGTACAGATAGCCTGGGGGACTTGGACTAGAAGTACTGCCCTTAGCACCAGTGGGTCCAGCACTCCCTGCCTCTGGAAGGCTATCTCAGCTTCCTCTGAGGGGTACTTCAGGAGAGCATTTTGAGTCTGGGGTCTCAGGAGGGAGCTCCTTTGGGCCCTCTATGGCACCCAGCCAGCACCAGGAAGCATGGGGTGAGGGTCTCCTCAGCTGAGCCCACCAGGTTCTCCCTGAGAAGCATGGAGGGGTCTGCACCCAAGTCCTGCAGGGTCTCCAGCCCAGCCAGTGCCAGGACAGGATGATGAGCTGGCAGTTTGCTAGGAGTGAGCAGTGTTCCTGAGTCCTGGAGGATCAACTTGCCAGAAAGGAAAATGAATCCCAGTCCCTTTGTACCAGTGCCTTAACTGGGATCAAGGAAAAATTCCCAGAGTTGCTTATATCTGGAGAAAGCCTCCCTCCAGGCGTGCAGGTCTCACTTGTGCCCAAGGAAAATGGACACTTTGTGCTTTGGGGAGCTGTAATATCCTTGTCTCTGTACATGAAGTTGGATTGCCATGGACCCCCCGCCCCCGCCCTTTCTCCTGCTTCCAGGCTGAGTTTCGACCGAGTCCTGTCTCTTTCATCCCAGTACAGGCCATGGGGAATCCTCATTCCCCCTTCCGGGCTTCACTTCTTCCCCTGCCCTTCATTTCCACTCCACAGCCGGACACAATGGGGGTGGCTGCAGCAGCCCCATATCATGTAGGACAGCAACAGGGAGGTTCCCTGTGTTTTGTGGGTCAGTAAATCTCCTGGGAGCTCTCCAGCCCAGAGCCTTATGGAGGAAAGAGAAGACTCCTGACTGCACCGACAGCCACCGTTTCTTGGGCTGTGTCTGGTGGAGCGGGGTGAATTCCCAGGGTCCCCCTCTGAAGCAGGGTATTTTCTGTGAGTCACTGCCATGAAAACAGCTTCGCCAGGGGGCGCTCATGGCACCTGGACTGCAGTCTCAGCTGGTGTACTGATGACAGTACCTCCCTTTTAGGCACAGCATATACTGGCAGAGGGAATAACTGCGCTGACTCCCTGGATGACATGAACTAAAGCAGACAAACGTGCTGTTCTGCCCTTAGAGCTGTTTCCATGCCAGACTCTTTGCTGGAGCAGCCGGATCAGCTGAGGAGTAAAATCTAGGTTTGTTTAGGTTGGAGGAGGGTGGACAAGAAGACACTGATGGTGTAATGCTTATGACTGCAGCTCCTGGAGGCCTTTGAGGACGTGGCAGTGTATTTCACAAGGGAGGAGTGGGAGCTGCTGGAAACTGGAGACAAGGGGCTTTACCAGGACCAGATGCTGAGGAATTACCAAGCCCTTGTTTCCCTGGGTAAATTTCTGGTTCTTTTTTTCTCTACTCAGAGCTGTAGTAAAGTATCCTTTTCTAGTGGTTGCTTTCTCAACCTCCACCAAAGATCTTCCTTGGGGACCCGCACAATTTTATTTATTTATTTATTTATTTTTTTATTTGCCACATATCTGAAGGCCAATTTATTGTTTTCTGGACTTTCCTTATTGATTAGTGACACTCTTTACTTTTCTCAAGCCAGAGTGATTATACCTGATCTATGTGTTCATGTTGACTCTGGCTGCAATAATTGATCATCGGTTTGGAATGAGTGGCTGAATCAGTTTTGTTCTCCTGGCATCGGAACTTTGATAGTTACTCCCTTTCTGTTTGAAAGGCAGAAGTGATGTTATACTTAGTCACCATTCATTTCAAGTCCTGCCTCTTTCGTCCCAGTACAGGCCATGGGGAATCCTCATTCCCCCTTCCTGGCTTCATTTCTTCTAGGAACACAGGTTCCTTCATTAAGTGCAGAACCACTATTTCCCTTCATCTCCTAATGCTTCAGGAACTTCCAATGGTTGAGTATATAAACCTACTGTTTAACTTCTTTCTTCACTTTCATTTCCCTTTTGTTAGTTCATTTGTTCATTTATTTACTGCTTTCCTGATTTCCTCTGCACTGTCAGCTGTAAATTCAATTTCATTTACAGCATCAATGGATGCAAATGTTCTCTGGGACATTCTCCTTTCAACAAAATCTCAGAATACACGCTTTGTATTTGATCATATGTTAATCTGCTTTCCTCATCACTAATAGCATTGGACACAACATCATCCAAGTCCTTCCCCCCCCTTTTTTTTAGTCATTGTGGATTTAAGCTAGCCTACCAATTATCTTTCCATCTTTTCTAATGTTCAGTTTTTTTATACAAGCCTTTCAGTGCTGCTTCTCTTGATACTACTACTATTTTCTGCATAAATGACGTGGTCCAAATGGACTTTTGTCTCTTCCCAAAGACTTCTGTATTTTCCTCAATATCTCTTGATACCTCCATTTCCCACCTTGTGTTTCTGATGTTCTTGGGTTTCATCTAATACATCTTCGGCAAGTGCAAATAAATATACCTTCCCTGAATCTCAAAGTGAATCTGCATTAAGCTCTCTGTATTATAAGATTGTTGTCAGCTTTGTTGCAAAGACCTGGCTTTCTGTTTATAAGCTGTATTGCAGCAGTAATTTCCAATATCCTTGCCCTGATATTCTCTTTTTTTATTTTACCTTTTGAGAATAACCCAAAGTCAGCAGGCTTGATACTCTATGGGACCATGTTGCTCTCGCAAGGTATGGTTTGACTATATCTCTCTTTGTAGTCATCCTGTAATCTATTTTTATTGAATGACAATCTTTTCTGAAGGTAATTTTATCATCATTCTTTTCCTGGGAACCTGGGTTGAACAGTACCCTACTGTGGGCATTCTCATTTTGTAAAAATGTGTCATCTTCCTCTTTTAATCCATATCCCTAATGCAGACAGTCTATATCCTCAGTACATATGCATCATTTCACATAAGGATCCATCCACTGGATCGAAAGGTTGCTATAGTTGCCTCTACAGTTGTTATAACATTATCCTTTTCTGCGCAGTCCCAAAATGAATTCCCCTCTCTCCCATAAACAAGCTTTCATTGTCCTCGGTCTGTCATTGACTTTTTACCTGCAAGACTCATCAGTGCAAAAACTACTGCAAACATTTCTATTTTTTTCACCTGGAATTACCTTAATAAGATTTGTTGGATAGATGGCTATGAGTATATTCATCATCTCTCTTTTCAAATGAATATCTTGAAAATCTATAACAGTATTCTCTTTCTTCCTCCTTACACATCACAGAGCGTTACATCTCTGCCCACCTTCCAAGGGGCCACTGTAACCTTTTTACCCTTTATATACTTCTGAGGGGTTGATACTTCATATGACCATCATTCCATTTACTTAGGTGGCCAAGGTGATACTCTGTTAAAGATTTCTGCTTGTTGTGGTTTCTCTTTTATTCTAAACATCCTCCTTTCCTTTTCCTTTGGGTCCCCATTAAACATCTGAGTTCATTGGATCCATTCTCCACATCCCAATCAGGCACTGGATGGTGGAAGTACCCCCCCCACACACTCCCCAGAACAGCATACACAGCTCCCACACCAGCTGAAATGCCCTCCTTCCTAAGAGTCCTCCCTTGAGTCCCCATTAGAATATTTGAATCCATTGGATCCTTTCTCGAAGTCCCAGTTGGGCACTGGATTGTGGAATAACCAACCTCTATACACTCCCCAACACAGGTTATCAAGGTCCCACACCAGACCTAATCTACCGCATCCAGCAAGGTGAGATGGAGCTCTGGATCTGTGATGAGGAAGCTGGAGAAAACTTATTTTCTGAGGACTTGGCTCCAGGTGAGTCTTGAAACTCCCTGACCTCCTCCTTCCACCCACACCTCAGCTCATAACCTCTCAATACATAGGGGGAGCTGGAAACCTGAACATTTGCCTTAAGTTGCTCCCACAAAGTCCTGACCTCATGCAACCTGGCCAGATCTGTGTTGTCCAGACAGATGTGTATACCCACTCCTTGTATTTCAGTGATGCAGGATGGGCAACTGATTCTTTTTTCTTCCCCTATTAGGTTTGTTTAGGAAATAAATCTGCCTTCAACCCTTCAGATCCTCCTCTTAAGGAGGCATATTGACAAGTGTTTCTGCCATGGAAGGAAGGGGCTGTCCTTAGAGAAGTACTGATATGCTAGGGACAAAGACTAGCTTGCTGTCTTGATTTGAGGCACAAATCTGGTATCCCTGGGGATGAGCTTAAATTTCCATCTTCCCTCAGCAGTGCAAGGACCGATAGCCCAATCCGAAGTGGCCACACCTCTGTCGTGTCCTCTGGCAGGACATGATCTTGTTTGAATTTCCCCATGGCAGCTATCAGAGTTGGCAGAAACCCTGCGGGGGTTATTAAGGATGGGGCTATAGAGAGCCTGGTGCTCTGCTTCCTGCTGCGACCAGTTCTCTTGTTTAGTTTGAGTGGAATTTCTGTCCCTCCCCTATGTGACAGCCAGGGGAATAAAGGCAGTGTTCAGTCAGTGCTTCCAGCAGTATGAAGTATCTGCTTGGTGTAGTTAGGATTCACAAGCTTTCACAGTTGGGGGATACAAGTGCCTTGTTTCCACCAGAATCGCCCATGTTCTGCTTCATAACTGGGGCACAAGGTATACAAGGTGAGAGACCAGAGACCCAGATTGCACAAGCACTTGGACCCCTTGTTTTCACAGAGGTACCTAGGCCCATCCAAGTTCTGGGGCACATCCCATCATGGGGAAATACCAGATCTTTCCCTTCACCAGCTGGACAGAGACTAATTTATGGGTTCTTGTCTCCACCCAGCAGATGCTGAGTCACTGGGCAGAGATGAGCAGCAGCAGCCTCGTGAGGAAGAGCCTGCCAACCTGAATCTGTTTCAAACTGGAAACCAGCTCCCCTTCCAACAAGAACAGAGAACAGTGGAGACCGAAAGGAGCAGGGAAGGATTTGAAGGGCAGAGAGACCTGAGTATATGTGGAGAGCCCAGTGAGAAGTTTGGAAACAATGTGGAACTTGGGACTCCCCAGAGGGAGAATGTCCAGGCCTGTGCTGAGTGTGGGGATGGCTTCCACCATACATGCCCTCTCAATGGGCCCTCGAAGGAGCACCTCCACTGCTGCTCAGAGTGTGGGAAGAGCTTTGCCTCCTTAAGTGATCTCCAAGTGCACCAGGGCATGCATGCAGGGGAGCAGATATACTGCTGCGCTGAGTGCAAAAAGAGCTTCACGAGGTGGGATCACCTTCAAAGCCACATGTGTGTGCATGCAGAAGAGAAGCTGTTCTCCTGCATGCAGTGTGGGAAAAGCTTCACACAGAAGTCCAAGCTTACGCGGCACCAGCGTGTGCATACGGGGGAGAAACCATTCTCTTGTAGCCAGTGTGAGAAGAGCTTTGCTGACAGTTCTGTATTCATGCAACACCTGCGTGTGCACACAGGGGAGAAGCCATTTTCTTGCACCCAGTGTGGGAAAAGCTTCACACAGAACTCCCAGCTCACACGGCACCAGCGCGTGCACACGGGGGAGAAACCATTCTCTTGTATCCAGTGTGAGAAGAGCTTTGGCGACATCTCTGCACTCATGCAACACCTGCGCATGCACACCGGGGAGAAGCCATTTTATTGCACCCAGTGTGGGAAGAGCTTCAACAGGAGGTCAACACTCACAGGTCACCTGCGCGTGCACACGGGAGAGAAGCCCTTTGCCTGCAGTCAATGTGAGAAGAGCTTCAGGAACAGCTCTGGGCTCACGAGTCACTTGCGCGTGCACTCAGGGGAAAGGCCATTCTCTTGCAGCCAATGCAAAAAGACCTTCAGCAGCAGCTCTGCGCTCATGAGTCACCTGCGTGTGCACACAGGAGAGAAGCCATTTTCTTGCATCTATTGTGGGAAGAGCTTCACGTATAACTCCAACCTCACCATTCACCTGCGCATACACACGGGGGAGAAGCCATTCTCTTGCACCCAGTGTAAGAAGAGCTTCAGCAACAGCTCTTCACTCACAACTCACCTGAGCGTGCACACAGGGGAGAAGCCATTTTTTTGCCCCCAGTGTGGGAAGAGCTTCACCAGGAAGTCAACAATCCCACGTCACATGCGTGTGCACACAGGCGAGAAACCATTTCAATGTAGCCAGTGTGGGAAGAGCTTCACGCAGAGCTCCAAACTCACCTATCACCTTCGCACTCATATAGGGGAGAAACGCTTCTTCTGCAGCCAGTGTGGGAAGGGATTCACTAAGAGGTCAATGGTCATGAGTCACCAGCGCATGCACACAAGGGATAAGCTGTACCACTGTCCATAAATGTTGCCTCACTTCTGAATAGAGGGGAATAATTACTGTCCTTGACCTATTGGCAACATACCTACCACTGCAGCCCAGTATGCCATTAGCCTTCTTGCCAACTAGATTTATTCATAGATGTTGGGGTTGGAAGGGACCTCAGTTGGTCATCGAGTTTGCCCCTCTACCCTGGACAGGAAAGAGCGCTGGGGTCAGACGACCCTAGCTAGGTGCTTGTGCAGTCTCTTGAAGACCCCGAGGTAGAGGAGAGCAACCTTCTCTCTTGGAAGCCCATTCCGCATTCTGGCAACCCTTGCTGTGAAAAAGTTCTTTCTAGGGCACACTGTTGAATCATATTCAAGTCATTGTCTACTGTAACCCCCAATCAGCCCTTAAGCATTCTCTGACAGAGAAAATAACTTTTCCCCCCTGACCATCCCATGCCTTTTACTGCTCATGATGAGAGCCCCTGTGGGATATGGGAGTGATCTAGACCAGTGGTCTCTGAAGTGGGGTGCACAAGACGATCCATTGGGGTACGGGAAGAAAATATTAGAACTTCGATTTATATAAATATACATATATTGGGGGTGCATGCTTAAAAATTTTTTTACTGATAGGGGTGTGCGATCAAAAAAGTTGGAGACCGCTGATCTAGACTTCCTGCTCCATGGCTGCGCATGGGATTTCCTCAGTGCTGAGCACACTGGTGGCAGAGGCATCGCTGGCTGACATACTGGGTAAAGGCAGGGGAACCCCAGGCACCTGCAGGCTCAACTCTTATTGTCTCTGCCCTAGATCCCTCATCCCCTCTCTCTGCACACCACCTCCTTAAACCCCATTTTCCTTTTTACCCCCCCAGCACTGCTAAGACTCCTGTAACATCTGTATCCCTACAGGATCTGATGCCTACTTTTCTTCTGTTATCCCCTAGCAGTGGCCCTTACCCTCCCCTCCCATTGTCCTCTGTCCCCCCCACAACCATCAGACTATTAGAGCCATCGTTCTCATTACCTAAGCACCCCAAACTGTTGCCCGGGGTGGGGGGGGCATTGGCACAGGTCTGCAGTGATGGGGGGAAGGGATCTTGTGAAAGGCCTACAGGGATTAGGGGAAAGTTGCCCTCCTTCACAGCATCATCAGGATTTGCCTTTTTTTTTTTTTTTTGAGACTTTCTAGGCTGCTTTTCTGTTCTGAGCCCTCCATGAGACTTTTCCTGTCTTCTCCAATCTGGGAAATGTTTCCTCTGTCTTTTGGTTCGTGCCTTGGCTAAAGTCAGGAGTGTTTTGCGGAAAAATCATTTCCGTTTCATTCGCACACTCAAATTTGTCAGCGTCAAGGGGGGATCCAGAAAGGCTTCAGTCCTTACGTTCAGGACACAGGATACCCCGGGAAGGGAAACAGCAAGGGCATGTTATCAAGAAACTGCTTTGCCCAAAACTTTAGACCGCAGGGGTGTACATTTGTTATATGTTAAAGTAATGCTTTAATAGCTTTTTTTTAATTTATTTTTTTACTTTCCTGTCAGGGCGGCTAGGGTCTGGAACCAGCTTCCAAGAGAAGTGGTGCAGGCTTCTACCCTGGGGGTGTTTAAGAGGAGGTTGGATGAACACCTTGCTGGGGTCATTTGACCCCAGTATTGTTTCCTGCCATGGCAGGGGGTCGGACTAGGTGATCTGCTCAGGTCCCTTCCGACCCTACAAACTATGAAACTATGAAAATTCTGATGTAAAGCCTGAATGGGGACACAGCTTACATATGCATATGAATTGTTTCTCTTTATTATTATTTTTTTAAGTGTCTTTCGTGAAGGAAAAAAAATAAGTGTTTCCAGGCAAAAATCACAAAATATTTTGCTGAAAACTTCACTCGAATAAAAACATCTTATGAAAATCAGTAAAGAGGGGTTTTTTAGGGAGGAAGGGGGAGAGCAGAAAAACATGCATGTAACACAAGGGAATAAAACTCTTTTGCCCTCCAAAGCAAAATGTGCAAATGAAGAAAAATCTGAGCATCTTTGGTCTTCATCTCCAAGGGAAAGGCTTCCCCCTTTGCCCAGGAGGGAGAGAGGCAGCCATGAGGAGGGGTGATGTGGAGATGGTGAGGACTGGACCAGCTGAGATGCAGGAATTGCTGATATGAAATTTTTCACCCTTACCCTTTCTAGTCTATTCTGTTTCTGCCCTGTGGCCCATCAGCATCCTTTGCCCAACCTAGGGCACATGTAGATCAACCTCCTGCCTGAGCCAGGATCACCCCTATCCAAACTGTTTCCACTTCACTACTCCACACTCCCAGTTAGGTAACGGGTCTGCCCCAATGGTGACAGGATAAATGGGTCCCCACGACCCCCATTCTCCAACGTTGGCTGAGGCGATTAACATTATCTCAAGGCCTGGGCTGCTGAGACCCTAACAATAACAAGTGATCCGGGGCACTTGCAAACTCTTTGTCCCAACTGTTGGTTTGAGTTACCTTTATTCCCAAACTCTTTGCCTGGTGATCCAAGTTGCACATTGTTAGTTTTGCTCCATGACGGATGCCTCCTGAAACCAAAACTAGCTTTCATAACAGCTGCTAGCTTGAATACTTGTACCCCTCTGTGGCTATATTGAGCATCCACCGCAGGCGCCTTTCCCACAACCTGTCTCTGGACTCAACTGTGCAGGTGGGAGCATTTGGGGTAAGCAGAGAAGAAGAAGGTCCAAGCTATTCTAGTGCTGATCACTTTGGGGCAAGGGACACCTTTGCTCGTGTGGGCAGCACTTAGTGCAAAGGGCCCAGGGTCGCTGGCTGTACAGCCAGACATGCCAGTATCCTAACAATAATGAGTCTGGAGCAGTGATTCCAGCTGTGTCAAGCCACGCACATCCATTATGACTCCTCTGCACAAAGGTGTGAACCTCCCTGGTCTCCAGCAAAGCCCATCTTTGGCAGGAATTTGAGGCAGAAATGAATGTTTGATTAGGGTAGATGGTCTCTGTGCCTCTGCTGCCAGGGAAGGGCCCTTTGACGAGATTCCCAGCTGAGGGTTGGGCAGGCCTGGCAAAAACCAAAAAAAACTGTCTCTTCTGAAGATGCAGAGAAGGGCCTTGTTTCCAGAGACCAGGCAAAATGCAACATAAATGAACCCAGTTGTAGCCCTTTGAAGTTCACCCTTGGCCACCCATGTCATTAGCTGTTGGGGAGGTGGGGGTTTGCCCCTACAAGGAAAACATTTATTTTGGGATGGGTTTTTTTCCCCCTTCCTTTAAGGTTGTTTTAAAGAAAACCCTTTCTCTTTGCATTGCTGGTTCCTTTACAGCAGAAGGGCTTAAAAACCCTCAGCATGGGGATGATCCTCCGAAGGTAATGATGGTCCCTCCCCAGCCCGTGGCGGCAGGTAGCACTTTGCCTTCTCATTGTGGGGAGGGAAGGAAGGGCAGGAGACACAGCCCCGTACTGGAAGGGATACCTGAGGGGCATGAGGGGAAATGGTTCCTACATGGACTGGCCTGGGGGGGCTCGGTGTACTGAACATCTGTCTCCCAGCCCAGGGGCTCTCCCAGGGTCAGAGCCTGCAAATCTGCACATGCAAGCTCCAAATGCTCCTAAAGGACCAGGTGTGGACAGACTCGGGATGCCAAATCAAGGCCATCATTTCACCCCTCACATGCAGATGATCTGCTCTGCCCTCTTGCTCTGGGCATCTCTGTTCCCTTCCCCTTAACTCCCCAATACTCCCAGTTCAGAGCCAGGCTGCCTGGTATAGTATGAAACGCCGGGCTGAAAAAACAGCTTTGATACAGGGTGAAAGGGACATCACCTTTGGGCTGCCAGAAACACTTTTATGGTGGCATAAAGTGAAAGGAAACAGATGCCCATACCTTCAGTGCACCACAATTGCTCACGTTTATGGCCACAGCAGAAGGCAGGAATAAATTGTGGCCTCTATATTGCCACCCATGTCTGTTTGCCTTGTGGTGGAAGAGTCCAGACATCTTGAAGCTGCCTGCGTTGCCCAACATCCTCCTGGCAGGGACTCCTTGGATTTGAAGGTTCTGGTCCAGCATACCTGGGGATTCCCTGGGCAGGATCGACCCCGTGAAGCCTTGGGCCTTGATTTCCCCACTTATCCAGCCGTATCCTTTTAGAGGTACAGTGCACAGGGAAAACCCCCTGCAGGCACAGAGAAGGAGCATCTTCCATGAGGAGACACCTATGTCTAGACACTTGTAAGATGCCATCCCCTTTGCATTCTGATCAAGCCACAAAAAGCAGTGAGGAGGGGGAGGAAGACCCAGGCGTGATTTCCATTAGCTGATTCTTGGAGCCTGGATAAAGCTGGAATAGGCTCATGCTTACGGATCCAAATCCCTTCATGTCTCTTCCTGGTGGTTTAGTGTCTGGTTCTTAATTCTTAGGGACCTCACCTTGATCTGTTACCTCAGTTCCCTGCTTCCATTCAAGAGAGAGGCACTGATCTCCCCTTTTCCAACAGGGTACAGATTAAGTCCCTCCCACAGGTAAGTATATGGCCTTAGTCTCATGTCTCATCATGGGTGTGTGATGATCCAGGTGTGATGCATCCCGGTGCTGGAGCACCAGAGTCACCTCTCCTGGCCACTATCTGGACCCCCACCTTGTTGCCCCTTCTGGCATCTCATGGTCTCACCCTGTTATCTTGCCTGTCATACCTTGATGTTATGATTTGACAAGGAGGCTGCCCCTAGAGGACGCAGAGGGATTTGGATGGTAAACCCTTGTCTGGGTGGAGGGTACACAGTCTTGTCCCAACCTACTCTAGCTGGGTTCTTCCAACTCCAGGCTCAGAAAGCCCCCTAGTTCCTAGGCAAATGCCTTAACCACTAGACCTTTGGATTAAAATGGGGGAAAAGTCACCACCCTTTTTTCAAGTAGTTCAGCACACACTTGGACAGCTCTTCCTCCACAGGTGGAAACAGAATCTAAATACAGCCTAGTGCCAAAACTGGCAGCCAAATGGCACTTACCTGCATAAAGACCAGATGAGATTCACCCATTAACTGCAGTTGCTGTTCCCCCCACACACCATCATCCTGGAAGCTGATACAGAAGTGTTTGTCCACAGCCAGGAAGAAGCTCCCTGTTTTGTAGGTAGGGCCTGAATCCTTTTGGCTACATTTGGAGGTGCGGAGAGGTTGAAAGAAGCACAGCCTCACAACCCGTGAGCTGACTTAAGAATTCCCGGTCTGGCTCTTCCCCTTGGTTGGGTGGTCTGTAGTAGACCACTACCGTTAAGTCTTTTTCCCCTTGACTGCCTTGTATTCTAACCCAGAGCACTTCCATGTGCTCGTCCTCTGACTCTGTGCTACCTGAGGAGAAATACACATCCTCATCAGGTAGCACAGAATCAGAGTCAGAGGAGGGGCACTCTGAAGTGCCCTGGGTTTGGATACAAGGCAGTCGAGGGGAAAGAGACTTAATGGTGGGGGTCTACTACAGACCTCCCAACCAAGGGGAAGAGCTAGACCAGGAATTCTTAAGTCAGCTCACGGAGGTAGTTAGGTCAAAGGATGTGGTCATCATGGGTGACCTGAACTTCTCAGACATCTGCTAGGAAGAGCAGACAGCCAGGTCTGACAGCTCACGTAGGTTCCTAGCCCAAATGCAGGACCTCCATCTAACCCAGGAGGTGCACAGCCCCACAAGGGGAGACGCCTTGTTGGACCTGGTGCTGGCCATGGGTGATGACCTGGTGAGGGGGCTGCGGGTGCTCGACCACCTGGGCGACAGCAATCATCGCCTGCTGGAATTCACCATCCAGCGCAAGGTGGCAAAGGCCGGCAGCAAGGCAGCAGCCCTAGATTTCAGGAGGGCGGACTTCAATGAGCTAAGGGGAATAGTCGGGGAAGCACTGAGGTCCCGGAGGGGAGGGGAGGGGGGGGAAGCCAGGTGTCCAGGAAGAGTGGTTGCGCCTTAAAGAGATGATCCTCCAAGCCCAAAGGGAGGTAATCCCAACATGGATCAAAGGGGGCAAGAGGGTGCACAAGCCCCCATGGCTCACCAAAAGCAGGTCTTCTAGGAAGGTCTAGCTAAAAGGGAGGCATACACTCAATGGCAGGGAGGGGCCATCACCAGGGAGGACTATATTGGAGTTGCTTGAGGATGCAGGGGGACAGTCAGGAAGACCAAGGTAGAGATGGGACTGGGACTAGCTTCCTGGCTCAAGGACAACAAGTCCTTTTTTAAATACATAGGGGGCAAGAAGAAGGTACCGGGTAACGTGGGGCCCCTGCAAGACACGCTAGGAAATTTGGTCGTCACACCAGACAACAAAGCTAATCTATTTAACACCTTCTTTGCCTCCATTTTCCTGAGCAGGGACCGTATCAGCTCCCCCTCAGGCCCCAGGGGAGGCGCACCTAGGCCAGGGGTCAGGGAGGTTCTAGTCAGGGAACTTCTGGAGGGACGGGATGTATTTAAATCAGCGGGTCAGGATGATCTCCACCCCCGAGTGCTGACGGAATTAGCTGAGGTCATTGTGGGACCCCTGGCACGGCTGTACGAGCACTCGTGGTGCTCTGGTGTGGTGCCAGAGGACTGGAAGAGGGCCAGTGTGGTTCCCATCTTCAAAAAAGGGAGGAAGGAGGACCCGTGAAACTATAGGCCAGTTCGTCTTACCTCGATCCTGGGCAAGCTTTTTGAAAGAATTATTCTGGCACATGTCCACAAGGGGCCAGCAGGGGAGATAATCTTAGGGGCAACCAACACAGGTTCATTAGAAGCAGGTCCTGTCAGACCAACCTGGTGACCAGGTCACCAAATCATTAGATGCAGGGGCAGCAGTGGATGTAGTCTTCCTGGACTTTAGGAAGGCCTTCATCACTGTCTCTCACCCCGATCTCATTAAGAAACTGGGGGACTGCGGTGTCGGCACCAACACAGTCAGATGTGTCGCCAACTGGCTTGAGGACCGCACCCAGAGAGTGGTGGTGGATGGGTCATTTTTGACCTGGAAGGACGTGGGCAGTGAGGTCCCCCAGGGCTCGGTCTTTGGGCCCGCACTGTTCAACATCTTCATCAGTGACTTGGACGAGGAGGTAAATAACACCCTGTTCAAATATGCTGATGACACTAAGATGTGGGGGGAGGTGGGCATGCTAGAAGGGAGGAATTGGCTGCAGTTGGACCTAGACAAGTTACAGGGGTGGGTGGATGAGAACAGGAAGGGTTTCAACACTGACAAGTGCAAGGTGATGCACCTGGGGAGGAAGAGCCAGCACCATACCTGCAGGTTGGGGAACTCCCTTCTTGTCAGTGCAGAGGCAGAAAAGGATTGTGGAGTCATCATTGACTCCAAGATGAACATGGGCCGGCAGTGTGGGGACGCGGTCAGGAAGGCCAACCGCACCCTGTCATGCACCCACAGATGCATCTCGAGCAGGTCCAAGGAGGTGATCCTCCCCCTCTATGCGGCACTGGTCAGGCCGCAGCTGGAGTCCTGCGTCCAGTTCTGGGCGCCGCACTTCAGGAGGGATGTGGACAACATGGAGACGGTCCAGAGGAGGCTACTCGTATGATCGGGACAACAGGGCAGGCCCTACGAGGAGAGGTGACGGGACCTGAACCTGTTCAGCCTCCACAAGAGAAGCTGAGGGGGAGCTAGTGGCCTGTTACAAACTAGTCAGGGGGGATCAGCGGGCACTGGGGGAGTCCCTGTTCCCCCGAGCACCGCCAGGAGTGACCAGGAATAACGGTCACAAGCTGGCAGAGGGTAGATTCAGGCTAGACATCAGGAGGCGCTGCTTCACTGTCAGGGCAGCTCGGATCTGGAACCAACTTCCAAGAGAAGTGGTGCTGGCTCCTACCCTGGGGGGCTTTAAGACAAGGCTTGACAATCACCTCGCTAGGGTCATTTGACCCCAGGCCTCTTTCCTGCCATGGCAGGGGGTCTGACTCGATGATCTGCTCAGGTCCCTTCTGACCCAACTAGGAAACTATGAAACCCCACTAATGGAGCAGACCCCCTTTTGCAAGGCAAGGCCAAGCATGGCTTAGACCTTGGACTTCTCTCTGCTTCTGAAAATCCCCCTCTGAATTCCTGCAACAGGCCAGGCTTTAACCCCAATCAAGCTAACAGGCCAGGTTGCTTTGTAGTTTTGGTTCCCCATCACATCCGCATTTCCACTCACAAAGGAGCCAAAAGCTGGGATTTGCTCACTGTGGGTGACGGTTATTTTTCATGCTAGCCCCCAGCTGGATCACCCCAAAGCAGCCTTCAGGAGAATTAGTAGAGCAATTACCATTATCACTCACTCCACAGAAGGGTGCAGTAGACGGCTGGGGGTGACTACGTGGGCTGTTAAGCTTTTCAACTCCCTCTGGCTTTGAAAATGGGGCCTGGCCTTCCTCAAGGCTGGTGAGGTCTGTTAACTGCTTCTGCTTCCTTCTTACCTCTGCTCATCTTCCCTGAAGGAAACCGGACTTCCTTGACATACCCTTGGGACATCATCCACAGCCTCCTAAAATGCAGGAAGTGCTTCACCTGAAGCTTACAGAATAATTCCTGTCTCCACTTGACCCCAGTGCAACAGGCTATTAATTATTAGCCTTAGCTGCCTGGCTTTCAAAAGCAACCCCTGCAATTCCTCACCTTTCTATCCCACGACCTCCCACATACCCCGGCTCATGGCTGTATCTCCCGTCACTGCGAGCAGCAGGAAAGAACTTCCAACTCCATTTCCACCCACTTCAACTTCCAACCTATTTCCACTTCAACCAAGGGTTAGGGTTAGGGACAAGCTTCCCTAACCTTCACTTCAACCTCCATTTCCACTCCAACTCTATTTCCACTTCTATTTCCACTCCAACCTATTTCAGACTTCAACCTCCATAGAAGTACCCACTAGTGTTTGTGCTGAAGTTCACATATAATTTTCCACTGTCCGCGCAACATTACATTCTCATTTGAAAGGGTAAAAATAAGGTACAAAGGACGGTGCTGGGGAATGTTGGTTTATCGTGTGACATCCCCTTATGGATCTGAGCTGAAATCAAGTCTGTGACCAAGAGTTGTGCATGAAAATGGAGAGAAATAAAAAAAGGCATGTAAAATGGTGTCGCAAAATAATCTCACATCAGACTTCAGATCAGGAGAACAAATGTAACCTGGTTTTGCTCTGAACTGTCTAAATATATTTCATTCAGTGCCGCCTTATCTCTCAGGCAGACCAGGTTCTTTGGGTGAATCTGATATCTTTTATTGGACCAACTTAAATAGTTGGGAAAAAAAATTAGCAAGTTTTCGGATTTAAAAACCCTTCGTCGGGCTGAGGAAGCCTCTGCAGTTGGTGTGTGCTCTTCCTGGATGGGACGAGTAGTAAAAATATTTCTCATTGTTCTTCACTCCACAGGCGCTAACAATCAGGTTTTCTTCTTAATAGCTTTGATGTTCCACCAGTCAAATGAACTTTTCTTCTGGCCATGTTTCTGTCTTTTAGCTACACCCAGGTCCTCTTCTCCTATTTCACAGCCTTGCGAGTTTTTAGCTTGTTTCAAAATAGCAGATCCAACCATGGAGACCAGTGTTAAGCAGCAGCTGGGGTTTCAGCTGCTGCTTAAGCAGAAAAAGGAGAGTGAACGAGCTGAAGGTTTGGCTCTTCCCTTGTTTTATGCAGCAATAACTCCGGAAAAATCTTTTGTTAATTTTGTCTTCCCAACAACAAGGTATGTGTCTTATTTGGGGGGCATATGGTAGATCTGAAAATATGGTATTTGGGTATATGTTTCAGCACTATCAATACAAGCCTTCAAATCTGCTTCCCCCCAAATCTGCTTCTCCCCAAATCTAAATTACTCTCCTCTGTGGAGTCTCTGATGTTTCCTGAGATGTGCAATCTGACTGAAGCATTTCCCACACTCTGCACATTTATGGGGTTTCTCTCCCGTATGGATTCTCTGATGGGTCATAAGGTTTGAATTAAGGCTGAAGCTTTTCCCACAGTCAAGGCATTTATAGGGTCTTTCTCCCGCGTGGGTCCTCTGATGGCGGATCCGGGTTGAGCTGTCACTAAATCCTCTTCCGCAGTCTGGGCATGGATATGGTTTCTCTCCCGTGTGGATTCGTTGATGCTTAACAAGAGTCGAGTGATCGCTACACCGCTTCCCACAGTCCGGGCACGTGGACTGTTTCTCCCCCGTATGGGTTCTCTGATGTGTGGTTAGGTTTGAGCTCTGGATGAAGCTTTTCCCACAGTCGGGGCACGTGTGGGGTTTCTCTCCTGTGTGGATCCTCTGGTGCACCACAAGGTTTGAACTCCGGTTGAAACTCTTCCCGCAGTCGGGGCAATTATAAGGTTTCTCTCCCGTGTGGATTCGCTGATGCAGAATGAGATTTGAGCTTTGGCTGAAGCTTTTCCCGCACTCGGCGCATTCATAGAGCCTCTCTCCTGCGTGGAGTTTCTGTTGTGCCATCACATTAGGTCTGTGACTCCCATTTCCCCCGTGTTTGGTACAGGTGGGCCTTTTCTCTCCTGGGTGGATTCTTTGCTGGGCTTTTCGTCCTGCAAAGTCCCTGCAAAGTTTCCCATTATTAAAGGATGTATCCCCCATTTTTCTTGGCCTTGCTGAGCTCACTTGACTATCGCTGGCTTTTCCTTGCCGACAGCTCTGTGTAAAATCCCCTTTGGGTCTCTGTGATAAAATCTCATTTGGTGCAACTTCCTCAAGCCCTTCCTGTTGTGGGGTCTCCTTTTCATTCTCCCGCCCATCACCTGCGGGAACAGACACAGAAAATCCAGAAACGAGTTATTCTTTGTCCCAGGGACAAAAGACTCCCTGAGATACAGCAATGTTAGACCAGCATAGGAGCACCCATCGCGCCTGGGAATATTCTCAACCCCCGGCTAAGCTGTACCATGCCGCGTCATCTGCTCTTTACTGGATCTCGTCCCACCTGCAGTTTTGGTCCCTGTGTGTGGGCCAGGTTTACTTTCTAGCTGTGATTGGAGGCGTTCAGGAGCTGTGTGAATGTCTGATTGGGGGTTTACGGAGCTAACTAAGCTGAAGAGGTCTCGGTTTGATGGGTCACTCTATGCCTAGCATGACACTGGCATATCTCACATGGGCATGGGCAAGCTGCTCATAGTAACAGCGAGCCAGTCTACTTCTTCCTGAAGTCAAATTGTTCACAGGAACGTGAACAGTGAATCCTGCATGGCTATGGCCCCTTTCAGGGGGTTTCCATTCTTACAGATCTTACTCTACATGAGCTAAACTTGCACAAGACATCAGCTGTCAGCATGCAAACACTGAAGCAGCCAGGTGGCATGTGGTCACGGTTAGCAGAGGGCGTAGATAAGCACCCAGTTAACAAGCAAAGCACTGTGGAATAGTCTTGCAGACTGTGTAGATATGAAGCACCTTCTGAATGCCCCATACCACGGTGAAGGGAGGTGAACGTCTTCCCAAATTTCATCTGGAGAGGGTGAGGCCTATTTTCCTGAAAACACAGCAGCCATGGAAGAACCTAAGGAGATGCTAAACTATGCACATCAGAGACCCCACGGCTTCCAGTACCTCAGAAGACAAGATCCTTTACCCAACAAGGCCACCGTTTCATAATTTGCCGGCGTGATGGCGCTGTAGTGGACTCTGTGATCAGAGTTCAGCAGCAATTGCTTCCCACATAGCCACCTCCTAGAAGACCCCCAGCCAGTGGCGACACATAGGGGGTGCACAGGGGTGCACGTGCACCCCGTGAGAGGACCGGTGCACCCCCTGACCGGTCGCGCTCACCACTCAGGCAACGGGGAAAGGGGGCAGGCGGGAGTGCCAGTGCCCCCCACTGCAAGTGCCGGCTGGGGAGTGGAGCACCATGGCACTCCTAGAAGTGGCTGCAGCGATCGGCAGTGATCGGTGGTGGTATTGGCTGAGGGGGGACTCATGCATCAGCAAGATTGGCTGTGGGGGGACACATGCCCCCCTGACTAAGGCGGCACCAGTCGCTCATGCTCCCAGTCTATAAAAACACAAGTGTCCCCAACTCAGCACCTGAAGCCCCAGCCCTGGCTCCACTGCTTAAAGGGAAGGAGGGTCAAGAAAAAGGAAGCTGGGAGGGGAGTAGAAGAGCAAAATCCCTAATCTGCTTTCCCTCTCCCCCACTGCCAGCAGCCGGGAGGCCTTGGGGGAGGACAGAGTGCTCCTTCCAGCTACGAGATGAGGAAGGGAGGAGGGCCTTCCTATTTCTCACTCAGCAAATGGCCAGAAGGCGATAAAAGAGGTGAAGATCCTGAACAGAGTCTAGGGGCACCAGCATCTTCCCCGTTTGTATACCTGGATGGGAGAGCAAGGGGCGTCTTGCCTGGGTCTCAGTGGTGGGTGTTTGCTTCCTGCTTCACAGCCCCCCGGTTCTGGCTCCAGCACAGGCAGGCCGAAGAGGGGTTGGGGGAGTTATTTTGGGCTGTACCTTTGCTCTGGTACAGGGGTCGCTTCTTGAACAGATGGGCTACGTACACGTGAGCACACACACGTGTTTTGAGGCGGCTCAAAGGAGCCACAAAATGCACCCTGTGCACGTGATTTGGTTCACCACGCGCATACTTGCAGCACGGAGCCAAATTTAGATACCAGGAACTCCCAATATGAACAAAAACACATGGGGAGAAAAAAATGGGGCAGTGTATGCCACCCAAAACCAGAGCCTGGCCTGTCAGAGCCATGCTCCAGCTGGCGACCATGCTCTGGTCACCTGGATTGCCACTGGTGGAGCCAGAGGCCTCCAGGTAAGGCTGCTGGGGCCAGGCCAGGTGCTGCCCCGGCTTCCCCTGCCCCACCCGGGGCAACTTTCCCTGCACAAACCCCACATTTAAGAGGCGTGCACCAGGGCAAAAAGCAGTGGCATGGGTTTGTGCAGCTGATTTTTCCCCCACTGCAACTCTACTCGCCTGCTCACAGGGACCCTTGAGGTTGTCCTATCTGAAACCCCTGCAAGCCAGGAGAAGAACAGGCCAGACTGCAATGGCTCTGGGGACACCCTGGGCTGTGTCTCATCAGTGGCCTTCCCAAATTTCTTTACCCAAGAAGGGGATCTTTCCCATGGGAGTCGCTCAGACCCTCCAGGGGCATGGAGGCTGGCACGGCGGATGAGGCGGACCAGGCCGGATAAGAGCGCTGCTCCACTCGGAGGCTCTCAAGCAGCATCTTCGGTCCTATCTGACGCCAGGAGCCTCGGCAGGGCTGGGCTTTCCCCTGCCTTTGCCCTTCAGCTGCCGCCAGAGCCAGGCTCCAAGCTGGGATCCCTCCCTGCCCCGGGGGCTACGCGGATCCAGTCCGCTGCACCACCACTCTCTGCCAGGACCCTCCTGCCCTCCCTGAGCGCACCCCCCAAAACTGCAGCCGCGGGGTCTTCTCCACTGCTCTCTGCTGAGATCTCCCCTCCTCCTTCCTGGTGGCTTCCCCCACCCGCCCGTGTCTTAAGGACGAGCTCGGAGACAGCAGTGACAGTACGGAGGCAGGTGGGGAAAAGCAAGATGAGCAAGGAGGGAGCAAAGCGGGGCAGGAAAGTTGCAGGGGCCCACTGCAGCCTGTGGATGCCCTGGTTTGACTGTTTAGGGGAAAGCCAGGAGCCAGGGATGCACTAGAGTAGTGGTTTTCAACTGTTTTTGTACTCTCGACCCATTTGTAAACCTCCATGACCAGTCCCACCCAGTAAATAGTTTAAGTAGAAAACACACAAGTATTTTGGCCCCAAAATACATGTAGCACAGCTACACAGGAGACCCAGGTGCAATTCCTGGATGCTTATACAAATACAGGCATGGAGGCACCAAATCTAGATTCAGTCTGGCCTTTGGATTCTGTCTCAGTGGCCTAAATTGGGGCCGGAGGGTCTGGGCAGCCTCCAGTCCTGAAAAAGCTCCTGCCCAGGCATACGCACCGCAGGTCTGGGTGACCGCTCATGTGTACGTGATCAGAAGGATCAATGGTTGACAGACTTATTACACACTGCAAGTTAAAGCAGTTCAATAGTCTTAATTTTAAAGACAGAAATCCATATCAACAGAAAACAATTAACAGCAGTATCAACATGTGGCCCTACGTGACTCCCAACTGACATTTACATTTTTCCAAGTTTTTCCGTGATTGTTCATGACCTTTTCATATATTCTTCTGATCAGAGACAACCGTAACAGGGCTCAGGGCGCGGGGCAAATCAGTCTGTGCGTGGCCCGGACGTGGTGGCAGCAGGGGGGTGGCAAGTGGTCGGACACGAAGCCGAGCCGGCTCCACAGGGCCCCCCAAAACACAGGGCCTGGGACGGTCGCCCTGATCCCCCCCTCAGGATGGCCCTGCTTGTGACCCCACTTTTGGGTCGCAACCCACAGATTGAGAAATGCTGCACTAGAACAGTGGTCTGCAGTCCCCTGGGGGGTCACAGACTGTCTAAGGGGTCAATGAAAGATGACTGTGTGCCAGCATAATTTTCTCGAACAGCTTGCCTAGGATCGAGGTGAGACTAACCAGCCTATAGTTTCCCGGGTCCTCCTCCCTGCCTTTTTTGAAGATGGGGACCACGTTGGCCCTCTTCCAGTCCTCCCGTACCTCACCAGAGCACCACGAGTGCTCATAAAGCCGTGCCAGGAGACTTGCAATGACCTCGGCCAGTTCCTTTAGAACTCTAGGGTGGAGATCATCCGGGCCGGCTGACTTGAATACGTCCAACCCCTCCAGAAGCTCCCTAACTAAATCCTCGCTAACCTGTGGCCCACGTGTGCCTCCCCTGGGGCCCGAGGGGGGCCCAGCAGGGAGGTGGCTGTTCTGGTCTCTACTTAGGAAGACGGAGGCAAAGAAATTGTTAAACTTGTTAGCTTTGCTGTCTGGTGTGACGACCAAGTTACCCATGTCGTCCTGCAAGGGCCCCACATTACCCAGGACCTTCTTTTTACCCCCTACGTATTTAAAAAAAGACTTCTTATTGTCCTTAATCTGGGAAGCTAGTCCCAGTTCCATCTCTGCCTTGGCCTTCCTACCTACCCCGCTACATCCCCGAGCAACTACAGAATAGCCCTCCCTGCTGATGACCCCTTCCTTGCATTGGGTGTAAGCCTCCTTTTTAGCCAGGAGACATTCCCGGATGCTTTTGGTGAGCCACAGGGGCTTGTGTGCTCTCCTGCTCCCTTTGATCCTCATTGGGATTACCTTCCTTTGGGCTTGGAGGATCGTCTCCTTAAGGAGCGACCACTCTCCTTGGACACCTGGCTCCCCTCCCCTCCGGGACCTCAGCGCTTCCCCAACCAGCCTTCTTAGCTCGTTGAAGTTTGCCCTCCTGAAATCTAGGGCCGCTGCCTTACTGCAGGCCTTTGCCACCTTGCGCTGGATGGTGAATCCCAGCAGGTGATGATCGCTGTCGTCCAGGTGGTCGAGCACCCGCAGCCCCCTCACCAGGTCATCACCCGTGGCCAGCACTAGGTCCAACAAGGCATCTCCCCGGTGGGGCTGTGCACCTCCTGGGTTAGATGGAGGTCCTGCACTCTGGCCAAGAGCCGACGTGAGCGGTCAGACCTGGCTGACTGCTCTTCCCAGCAGATGTCCGGGAAGTTCAGGTCCCCCATGACTACCACATCCTTAGGCTTCACCACCTCTGTGAGCTGACCCAAGAATTCGTGGTCAAGCTCTTCCCCCTGGTTGGGAGGTCTGTAGTAGACCCCCACCGTTAAGTCCCTTTCCCCTCGACTGCCTTGTACTCTAACCCAAAGCACCTCAGAGTGCCCCTCCGCTGACTCCTTGCTAATTATCGAGGATGTGTATTCCTCCTTAATATAGAGGGCCACGCCCCCACCCCTCTTTCCTATCCTGTCCCTCCTGTACAGCCTATAGCCCTTGACATTGACCACCCAATCATGCGTTTCATCCCACCATGTTTCCGTAATCCCCACTATGTCCGGGCTGGTGTCAGCCAGCAGGAGGGTGAGTTCCTCCTGCTTGTTGCCCATACTACGAGCATTTGTGTAGAGGCATTTGAAGCCTCCTGTGGGTGTGTGTACTGACCCTCTAATGCCCAAGAGTTGTGAGAAACGCTGGATAAGCTTTCAAGCATAAAAACCCTTGCTTTTATTTCTAAGTGAGAAAAGGCCCAAGAACTTGTCTAACATCTCTCCCAGCTCTATAGTTGCTCCCATAAGCGATATCACCAAATCAACCACAGGTATCAGCAAACCCACCACAGATATCACCACAGGTAGGGGCAGTCCTGGGGATAGTACTGCCAGGCCTTGGGTCTGCGCAGATGTAGTTAGGGATCTTCTGGAAGGGCTGGATGTTTTCAAATCTGAGGGCCCTGATGCCCTCCACACAAGGGTGTTGAGAGAGCTGGCGGGGTCATTGCTGTGCCCTTGGCCCAGCTGTATGAGCAATCATGGTCCATGAGTCAGGTGCCCGGAGATTGGAAACTAGCTAATGTGGTCCCCATTTATAAGAAAGGGAGAAAGGAGGACCCAGGAAACTACAGTCCCATAAGCCTCACATCGGTCTTGGGCAAAATCCTTGAAAAATTATCAAGGATCACATATGTGGGGGGCCGGCAGGGGAGATCATGCCCAGGGGAAATCAACATGGGTTCATCAAAGGCAGGTCCTGCCAGACCAACCTGATGGCCTTTTATGACCAGGTAACTAAACCCCTGGATGATGGTGTCGCTGTGGACGTAGTCTTTCTGGACTCTAAGAAGGCCTTTGACACTCTCTCACCCCATTCTCATTAATAAATTGAGTGACTGTGGCATTGATGCCTACACAGTTGGATGGGTCAAAAATTGGCTGATGGGGCGCACCCAGAGAGTGGGGGTGGACGGGTCGTACTCGACTTGGCGGGATGTGAATAGTGGGGTCCCCCAGGGCTCGGTCTTGGGGCCTACACTGTTCAACATCTTCATCAGCGACTTGGACGAAGGGGTGGAAAACACGTTGCCCAAGTTTGTCGATGACACCAAGATGTGGGGAGAGGTAGGCACACTCGAAGGGAGAGAGAGGCTGCAATTAGATTTAGATTTAGACAGACTACAGAAGTGGGTGGATGGTAACAGGATGGGCTTCAACGTAGATAAATGCAGGGTGCTGCACCTGGGGAGGACTCCACAGCACACATACAGGCTGGGGAGCTCCCCCCTTGTGAGCACAGAGACGGAAAGGGATCTTGGATCATTAGTGAGTCCAAGATGAACATGAGCTGCCAATGCCAGACCGCAGCCAGCAAAGCCAACCGCACCTTGTCGTGCATCCACAGATGCAGCTCAAGCCGGTCCAGAGAGGTGAAACTCCCCCTCTATGCAACACTGGTCAGGCCACAGCTGGAGCACTGCGTCCAGTTCTGGGCGCCGCACTTCAAGAGGGATGTGGCCAGCCTTGAGAGGGTTCAAAGGAGGGCCACCCACTTGGTTGGAGGGCAACAGGGCAGGCCCTATGAGGAGAGGCTGAGGGACCTGAACCTGTTTAGCCTCAGCAAAAGGATTTTACTTGGCATGTGTGCCTCTGGGTGAATGGTGGAGAAGGGGGTAGGGGTAGACAACAAGGATCAGGCCCCTCATGGCTCCCACACCATCTTCCCCTGGCACGCCAACCTCTTACAGGTTGAAATTGGGGGTGTTTTTGGCACTCTGCCCCAAAATGTTCCCGACCCCTGCTTTAGATGATGTCCTGCTATGGTCCTGCACTCTGATTTGTGTGGGTGTGTTATGGGCATCTTTGGTCATGACCCCAGGAGGATGGTTACAGTTGTGTAAGTGTATTCCCTAACTCTGTAGCCCCTGGACTCCAGAAATGTACAGCTGAAACAGATTAAAAAGTCCTCTCCTGATCAATAGAGCCTTTAATGTTACTGGACTCTGCTTTCTAGATTAAAAGGACATGAAATAGCCATTTCCCCTGTCCCCATAGACTCAGTCTGTCCCTTAAGTACACACCTTTCCCTATGATAGCAGGGCTTCTGCCTGAATGTATTTCCCTCTACCACATGCCAGGGATCACATATGCTGCCCAAATCCCCTCCCAGGCTCCTTGTGGCAGAGCATGCTACACTTTGCATGCCTCGAACCCGCCCGTCCTCACCTTTCTTTCCAGCCTCCTCAAGTCTTTTGCTTTTTCTCCCCTGAAGGACATCTGCAGGCAGATAGTACATTACCAAGACACGGAAATGCTCTCAGGTGGCCTGATTTCCCTTTACCCAGCCAGCATGAGCTTTCAAGGCAGAGCATGGCCCTGGGGGAAGGTCTGGTCGTTCCAAATTGGCTCTTTTTGATTCTATTGATTGTTAGGGGAAGGAAAGGTAGATTTCTTTCTTTCTTTTTTTTTAAATGTGTTTCAGGCCAAATCAACCAAATCAATTATGAATCCTATCAACCGTGCGGTTGTTCAAGTCTGTGTGGTGCTACCACCAGCAAGGATCCTTCCTCCCAGACTCTTCTGCCTGGGGCTTCAGATGCTTCCAAATCCATGGCAGGCATCCTGCATGCAAGCCCCTAGCCTGGAGGCCTTGGACTTCAGATGCACCCTGGTCTCACTGGCCCTTACACAAAATGCTGAAGGAGCAAAAAGAGCAATCCCTCCTCACCGTAACTTGTGCAGCCCAGATCCTTGCATTTGGAGGCATTTGTAGACTTTTGCGGCCGGGATCAGCCTGCCCGCAGTGCAAGGGACAGGCCTTCACCCTCTAACACCAAGTCATTCAAGGCTGAGAAGGGGATCTTCCCTGCCAGGTAAGGCAGGGTAGATATGCACCTTGGTAGACTAAGATATAGAGAGAGCATAAGCTTTCCTGAGCTCCTTCACTTCCATCAGGTTCTGTAGGGTAGGGGGGATCGAATGAGGTGGTTAGGGGGGAGCTACCAATGCAAGGGAAAGGACCGGGGGATGAGAAAGGAGCTTTAATATCCCACCTATCCTCCTCCCCCCAGTTTACATGGAGCTATTCAGCCTTTACCTGCCGGCTCTTCCAGAATGCAAATGACAGTGTCCCAGTTCAGCCCTTTATCAGCTCCTTATCCCCAGGCCCTTCCCCCTGGGGTATCAGATAGGCTGCTTACAATATAGCTGCCCCATCCCTCTGCTCATTCGGCAGCTAACGGTCTGAGAAAAGATTATTCCAAATGTCTGAGATAATGCTCATTCTCTGCCTTATTCTTTCTGTAACAACTACAGACCTGATTAGTTTGATGCTCAGTGTTTTGTACACCAGAGAGAGGGGGAGTTGGTGGCCAGGATGATTTGCTTTTTGTTTAAAAAAAGAAATATGCCCATCAAATTCCTCCTGTGCCCCATAAATGTACCTCTGTCTAACTTTGATGCTTATAATAACAGTTGCTGGTCAAATAGAAGAAGGGTGTCAGGCTTTCAGCTTATCCCTCTCTCATCCAGTGCTTTTAACTGTGAAGTTTCAAATATAAAATTCCAAGATTTTGGGTACGCAAAAAAAACCCCATAAAGTCCCAGCTACATTTAGTCATCACATGGACAGAACATACTAGACTCCTTCCTCTGGAAAACACACCTCCGTCCTCTCCAACAGCACTGCATATATTGGCAAAGTCACCAAATTCTAGGCATTTTGAACAAAATATAGAGCTCTCAGAATAATCTGCCACCCACTTGTTCCCATTTCTCTTGAAGATAGTCCAATCCAGGCACACTTGCTGGCTGTAGCTATATCACTGGCGCAGGGAGAAAGGAATCCTTCATGGTAGGGCAGATGTCTAGCAAAGAAAGACATTTAAAGAAGTTATTTTTTTCCTTCCCATGATGGCAAATGAACCAGTTCCCATGGCATCTCTGCAGAACTGCCAAGCCTTAAGCAGTGCTAAGTGCAATATTTATTATCATCACCACTGAGACAGAGTCAATAATCTCCCCAACTCTAGGGTCCTGGGTCCCAGAAGCATGGTGGGAATAGACTCATAGGAAGTTAGGGTTGAAGGGACCTCAGAAGCTCACATCTAGTCCAACCCCCTGCTCAAAGCAGGACCAGCCCCAATTAGATCATCCCAGCCAGGGCTCCAAGTCCTGCCCCGGGACAGATCTCAGCCCTGTCTCTGCCCCAAAGTCCCCTGCCTCCAGGGTCAGGACCCAGCCCCACACCAACTCTTTTGCTAGAGACTCCAGGTGATCAAGAGAGGCCTTGGGAAAGTGCTTAAGACAGGCAGGACAGGGACTCTGCACACGTGGCCCTGGGAGCCTCAGATCTGGTAGTCCCTAGGGACCTGTTCCATGGTTGGGAACGTGTCTGAAAGAGGGGTCACATTTGTGCTAATAAGTAGTCACTGCTTGGCTTTGCCTGGAAACTCCTCCAAAGGCCAGCTTAGGGAAGCCAGGAGAGACAGGGGAGGGAGACGTTTCCAGGGGACCATGAACAGGCCCCTGCACACTTTGTGCTTCTGGAGATGGACTGTCAGGAAGCAGACTGGGAAAAATAAGACAGATGTTAAGGGAAAAGGAGTAAGGGCAGGGGAGAAGGTACATGTCCATGGGTGACTGGTGCCACCTTAGTCGGGGGGGCACATGCCCCCCCAGTGACCAGTCAGAGACTGGGAGGGGGTGGTCCCCCATGGCCAATTTCGCCACCTGGGAAGTGGCTGCGGCACTTCATCTGGCGCTCCCATTGCCCGGGAAGCGCTCGCACCCCCGTGCACCCGCTATGTGTCGCCACTGTGCATATCCATTTAAGAAATACTGTTTTCTACCTGTGGGGTCCTTTTGAATTTCACAGCAGTGACAACATGAGTCTGGCACTGCTCAATTCTGAGTGCAGGATTTTGCAACATTAAAGTCATTTTTTTTTACTGTCATATTTGTGAATAAAATCCCCTCTACTTCTGCTGCTCTTCTACATAATTCTCTAATATAATGCAGATATAATCCTTTTCCACCTTGCCCCCTTTTCTCTTCAGCAATAAAATATGATTGTATAATTCCTGATTTGTCCATTTATGCATTTTTGGATTTTTATGTAGAACCACCTATTTTTACCCAATGTATTTATCAACGAACATTTTCAGTATACATACTGCTTATTTTTGCTTCTTCTAAACAGCCACGATTCCTCTAAAAATATTCCCATTTTTCCTTTTTTGACTTGACAGCCAGATTGTGTAAATCTTTTAATATTTTTCCTCATTTTATCTCTTGCTTAATAAATATTTGACTAACTTCTTTCAAAGTGTATCATCATTTCCCCCTTCCACTTACTGAATGATTCATGATATTAATACTGTAAGTCTCAGTTCCAGAGGAATATGATTGCCTGAAGCTCTTAGCCCAGCTGAGGCCAAGGAGACATCATGAAACCAGTGATCAACTTCCCCTCCCCCACAAAATATGAAAATCAAATTATTTGCTCCAGTATTAAGGAATGGTGGTATACAGAAGGTACCCTCTTAGACCCAACAAGGGATTAGAAATTAATACATTCTGATTGCTGGTACAATCTTGAATGGTTCAGCATGGCATGGTTAATCCACTTCTGACGGGATTATTTCCAATATCCCTTTATTCCCTTCCCCTTGAACTGTATGGCGCCTTGTAGAAGGCAAGACCCTGTGCAAAATTCCTTTAAAAACAGATTAACTATCCTGAAATGGTATGGAGTTATCATTGCCTTGAAGGTAGAAGGAGAAAGTTATTCATAAAAGAAATAGAAAACAATAGCAAAGATAGACAATTCAGCTGTTCTCTCCCTTCTCAGGGTCACAGGTAGGGAAGGGAATGAAAATATCCTTGACAGAGATGTCCAATCACATTTACGGCAATCAGGACTCATAGTCGAGATGATATCTTTTATTAGACCAACTAGATTTTTGCAAAAAAAAAAAAAAAAAAAAAATTTAACTGCAAGCTTTTGGACACAAACACCCCAAAGGCTTGCAATTAAAGAAATTTTTTGCAAAAATCGTGGTGGTCTAATAAAAGATATCATCTTGACTATGAGTCCTGATTACCTTTTCCTCTAGACCAATATGGCTACAACCTGGATACCAATCTCATTTACGACATTCCTGGTGCTTCTGTGTAGAAAAATAGGATCATAAATCCCAACATGTCGAAGAACACAACTGGCAGTAGCAGAGCCTCTTTCCACCGTGTAACCCAATAGCTCCCTTGTTAGTGCACACAAGCAGTGGGTGGGAGACCTGGGTTCTAGGTCATCGCATCATAGAAAATTACAGTTGGAAGGGACCTCAAGAGGTCATCTAGTCCAACCCACTGCTCAAAGCAGGACCAGTCCCAGCTAGGTTATCCCAGCCAGGGCTTTGTCAAGATGGGTCCTGAAAACCTCCAAGAATGCAGATTCCACCACCTCTCAAAGCTTCAAACCCACAAGGCCTGCTACTTCCAGCTAGGAAGGCCAAGGATACACATCCAGCCTTGCACTCACTACCAACAGGACACTGGTATGCCACACATGCCCCTTGGGCACAGGGCTCAGCTGAAATGCATGCACCCAACATAGGGCTCAATCCCACAAATTGAGTCCCATCCTGGGCTACTGGCAGAGCACTCTGAGAGACACCCATCAGACTCCAGTGGGCCACACAAACCCCGTGCCCACAGGACCCGGTCCCTCCTTGCACAGAACAGGCTTGAGCCAGCATTCCTGCATCTCAGGAGGCCACCAAGCTGCAGGCTAGGTAGGCATTGCCTGAGCCTTTCTCCAAGCTTTATCTTGAAGTCGTTCCACTGAACCTTGCATTCATATTCACTGGATCAAAGAGAGAGTTTCTGTCAATTGTGAGCAAAGGTCTAGGCTGGAACCCACTGCTCCCCATCTTTATGAACCTCTGATTTGCAACCTTCATTCAGGAGCCACGTATCTCCTTCTCTTGGCTGTCCAGTGGGTCGGCTTATATATATATAATTTGTCTCTGAGGTCAAAATAGCCCAAACTAATTCCAAATCCAAGAGTCCAGAACCACAAGTGGCCCTATTTCCAGCAAACATCCTCTACCCACACCTGGGGCTTCAGATGTTTCCAAAACTTTTGGTGGGCGTCCTACTTGCAGGCCCAAGCCCAGAGTCTTGGGGTTCGGATGCCCCCAAGTTTTGCTTGCTCTAAGCCATAAGGCCCTCGGAGCAAGCAAGGGAGGAGAAATGTATGACTAAATAATATGGAATCTAGGTGCTAGGTAAGGGTAGGGGGAGTAGGACCTCATCTGCCACTTTCTGCCCCCTCCTTCGTACCTGAGAGGGTGAGCATGGCCCCGAGCCGCCTGTCCTTAGAGGTCTTCCTCCCAGCCCCAGGAGCATGGGAGTAGTTGAGAATGAGCTGGACTGAAAAGTGTGGCCCTGCAGTCCCGTGTTGGGCCATGCTCCTGTGGCACAGCATGCTGCTCAGGGTGCAGGGTGGCCAATGCGGGGGCTGTTAGAGGCAGTGGGAGAATTGCTGAAGAATTGATCTATTATTTTGATGAAGTCAAAAAAAATGAGTGAAAGCTAAGAGTTGGCATTTTTTGAGGGCTGTCGTTAGACTAATGAGGGGTGCCTCGGGGATAAAAAGGTTGAGAACCACTGAGCTATAGCATGGCATTTAGAAAGCTATACTGCTGTGAGTTAAGTACATCACATGATGGAAATCCTTCACGGCCTTGAGGATGTGGTCCGGTGCTCAGTTATGATGTCAAGATTCTCGTCCTATTTTTTGTCTGAATTTTTCTAGCGTTGGCCACCGATTGTTGCATTATTCTGCCTCCTTGGGCTAGAATAAAAGGTTCTTCACTGTCTATAATCTCTTCCCTAATTAGTTCTTACGCACTTTGATCAAGTCACCTCTATTGAATAAACTCATTAGGCTGGGCGCTCTAAACCTCGCACTGTGAGGGAGGTTTTCCAGGCATCTAATTCATTTGGTAGCTCTTCTCTGAACCTTTTCTGCCGGTAATGCCTGCTCCACTGGCGACACACTGGGGGTGCGTGCGGGTGCACATGCACCCCCTGAGATCAGCCGCGCACCCCCCAGAAGCGCCAGCCACAAAACCAGAAGTCTACTGGCCCAGTGATCGGCTGCTGGGGGGCCCCCGCTCACTCCTCCGTCAGCAATCTGGTGCCCCCCCAGACTCGGGGGCACCAGTCGCCCATGGTCTGCTCCCTTCTTTCAGATTCTCTGCTGGGGCACTGTTTCCGAGTGCTGCTCACTCCCATGTTTCCAGCTGCACTGGGGTGATTTCACTGAGGAGAGGCAGAGCCAACATTTCGGTGATGGCTAGGAAGGTCAGGTGGGTTATATGCATGGGAAGGACAAATGAAAGACAACCTCTGGGAGACCTACTTGGAGGAATGGAACTATTTTATTTGGGAGAAATGCCGCTGTTGAACCACTGCATTGTATAGACACCAATGAAGAAAACCTACCCAGCAAGAGAATGGCAGTACTGTACCTACCCATCTGGTTCTGGACCTGGAGGATGAAGCAGTCATGGAAACCCAGGGGCTGATCGAATCTCAGCCCCTATGATCCAACTATACCAAAAGGGGAGACCCAGACCATGGAGGGGCCTGCTTTGGGAAAGTATTGCATAGTATTTTGTAAAGCCTTATGGGAAAGAAAGCTCCTACAGATCTTCCACCAGATCCTCAAAAGTACATAGTTAATGCCCAAATGTGTGGGCATTAATGTCCCGTACACCCATGAATCTCCTGAACTGAAGGTGCCGTAAAGACACCACCGTATTTTCAGAGACTCTCTGTACCCCCTGGACTTTCACATATCCCTACCCAAAATGATAGCCATACCAGAGAAGATAAAAAAACCCACAGTCTTTATATGTTAACACAGAGCCACTATGATTTTGCTGGGTTCTTCCTGCTCTCCAGCCTTATTGCACTGTTGTGTTGTGTCTGTGTTTCCCTTTACCTGAGCGAGGCCACATCGCTACACCTATGGTAACAGCACCATGGATGCTTAAATGGAGTTGTTTTCAAGACAGGTACTACTCACTGAAGTGACGCATACAGAAGTCAAGAAACAATATAATGTATGACACCATTTCACTAATGCCCTCTGCTTTTAGCCAGCATGAGCTCTGGGGCAGATCAGAAGAGGTCTGGCACATCAACATTGCAAAATGAAGGTTAATGTTAGCCACTGTACGCGTTTAACTCTTGACATGCAAAAAAAAGCAAAGCAGAGGTTGCGTTTAGATCATAGTACCCTGTTTCATTCATATTCTCTGTCTTGAGGCAGCATGGATGTCCATGAAGTAAGTCATCCAAAGCGGGATACACGAGCATTTCCCAAAAGAAAGATTTTAAGGCAACACACTTCCCCTCATTTGGGTTACTGAAGATGCCTTTGTTTTTCAGTGCTTTTTGTCCTGATCAAAACAGATTGTTGTACAAAGGGTGGTGATAAGTTGTGCTCTGTGTCCACAGGGGACAGGGCAAGTAAGAGGCAAGTAAGAGGCTTATGCTGAAATAAAGAAGATTTAGGTTAGATACTAGGAAGAACTTCCTAACGGCAAGGGTGTAACACTTTACCTAGAATATCTGTGGACTCTCTGACATTGGAAGCTTTGAAGAGCAGGCTAAACAGGTGGTTGGTGAGTTTTAACTTTATTAGGGATGGATTCGGGGACTTCTGGAAGTCCTTTCCAGCCTCATTTCTCTGAGTTTATGGCTGTTTTGTTCCTCTCCCAAAAGCAACAGAAGTTTTGCTTTGCACGCTCCTCCGCCAGGGTTTTTTTCCTCACTGCCTGATGCCACTTGCTCAGGACTCTGGGAAGCTTTCCCTCTGGCGTCTCCCCAAAGCAACCCATGGGCTTTCACTTCCAGCAGCAGGTGCTATATCCGTAGCCCCGCTGTCTGTTGAAATAACAGTCTCAGGCTCATACCTCAATCATTCGTTATATCAGAGGGAGGAAGCGATACTCAGAAGGCAAGAGTGGAAGTAGTAGTAATAGTACCACCTCCAATTTGATGCCACGTTCCCCAGAGCCGTGTGGCAGGCTCTGCTTCTGCTTAGCTTTTGTACCCACAGGAAGGATGGTGGGGGGAGAGGCGTATTGGCATGTTATTCAGGTGGAAAGGGAAGCTGTGAGGATGCCCCCTCTGCTAGCACCATCCCAACCTGAGTGAGATGGGATAGAAATGGAGGAAGCACCTGGGGCTTCAGTCAAAATCACACCTGTTCCCTTCACTGGCCCATACTTCTCCGTATGCTGATGCCTCTTAGGGTCTCTCTCTCTCTCTTTTTTGCCTCCAAGCTGCCTTTCTCTTTTCCTTGGTCCAGGGAAGAGATCTGGAGTGGAAATAGCCCCAGGTTACATAACACGATGGCTCACAGTGCACTGAATGAGCTTCTGTGCACGCATATGATGCAATGAATGAGCTTATATGCATGCATATAGGCATACACTATTTTTACAGCTATGAAACAGGAAAACCATCATTAAAAGCAAAGTGTGAAGCTGAGTGAAGCATGTTGTTCTCTGAAGGAAATGAAACTTTAGTTTGCTCCCTAGTCATGGCTGCAGCAGCAGCACAGCTCAGTACATGGTGCCAGATGAGAGCTGGTTGGCCTAGGGCACTGTTTCTCAAACTGCTGTGTACGTACCCCTGGAGGCATGCGGTGAACTTCTGGAGGGTTTGAGAGGAAGGACTGGGAAAGCAAAAGAAAACAAAGAGAAATACAAAGCTATGAAGAAGAAGAAGAAAAAGCAAAGAGCAATGATCCAATGTCCCTTAGATCAGGGTCAGTTTTGATTAAAACCATAGCTTCTGACCCAGCCACTTCTATAGACCACCAATCTCTTCCAGCCACCCGCGTGGCCTTGTTTTGTGCAGAAGGCTGCTTTCTCACCCCCATAATGCAGCCCCCGCTGGAAAAGGTGCTGCTGAAAAGCATGGTGAGTCTGAATTGCAAAGGCTGCTCTCTCTCCCCCTTCACAGCAGCCTCTGCTTATGGTCTCTGCCAAATTAGCCATCTGCACAGAGCAGGGACAGCTGGATGGCAGGAGGGGATCAGCAGCCTGCGGTGTGACTGGGTTACAAGCTGCAGGCAACGTCAGTACAGTGTTGCTGCCCCCCTGATGCAGAGGGCAGGGCTAGGATTCAAAATGCAACTGGAAAATAAGTCTGAAATAAAGAGGAGTTCTGGAAGGACCCTGCCAAGCATCACACGATCACCTGCACAGATACGAACCGGGGATTAACTGGCAAAGCTGCAATGCTGCAGAACAGGACTGGGGGTTATAGCGGCGTGCAAGCTGCGCGTGTCACCAGTGTTACCTTGTTGCAATAGCACACTGGGATGTGTTAGTATACTTGAGACTCGAAAAGGAGGGCCCCCAGTGTGGCATGTGGGACACAGCTCCTCTCCTCTCCTCTCTCTGCTCCAGGACACCAGAAGCACCTCGAGCGGTTGCACGGCCCCGTCTCAATCCTCCCAGTTGTCCGTGACGCAGGGAAGGGGCTTGGGCAAGAGCATGGAAGTCTCCTCCTGAGCTTTCCTGTTTCCCTCCATCCCCACAGCCCTGGGGCTGCCTCTGTTTCCCCTGAGCCCAGCCTCAAGGGGTGGGATTCGCCTGCAGGTGGGAACCGAGTGCTTGCCCCAGCTCTTCCACTGTGCCTGGGCTGGGCAGCCAGCAGCCGGGTAGCGCTTTGTGCCTGAGGCCAGTCACCCTGAAGACACTGAAAGGTTAGAGGGGGTTGTCCAGCCCCTGGGTGGCTGGGGACCACAGCAGGCTGCACGTTAACACCTCGGGCTTGGATGTGGTCCATGGGCCACCAGTTGGGCAGTGCCGGGTTAGAGGACTCAAAGGTCAACGCATTGCATGAGCGACAATTCAGACGCTTCCCGAGACTGGGAAGCTGGGAGTGAACCTCGTGCTTCTAATTTTGCTGTTGCTGCTTTTCCATTGGAGTCACTGAAACGGTGGCTAGGGGTACTCCTGATTTACCCCGGGGGAGAGAGGAGGAGCCACCTCAGGCCCTTTCTAGTCATCCTTACTCATCCTGTGCGCTCAGCCCCGGTGGGTGGGCGGGTGAAGGGAAAGGACAAATGGGGGGAAAAAGGAGTGAGGGAAAGAATGGAAATGACTCACTTGGGGCTGGGCAAGGCCAGAAGATGGCAGCAGACCCCGAGACAGGGAAAGGTGGCAGCTGTTGTGCACGCCTGGGCCGGCTGGGAGTGGGAGTGCACGGATCTGCAGCGCACGGGCTGAGGTTGTGTGATGGTTGGCTGCTAAGCTGTATATGGGTGACTGCTAAACGGCAGAGGGGGTGATTACTCCTGCTCTATGTTGCCTGGCTCTGAATGGCACGGAGCTGCTACCCTGTTGACACTGGCCCTGAATGGAAGAGGGCTGCCCTACCGTATGGACCGGCCCTGCAAGGCGCGGCGCTATCTATTGGGTGACTTGGCTTGGACAGGAAAAGATCATAGTGTATACAGACTACCTGCAAGTGGCCCTGGGGTTTGCTTTGTATGGACTGCCTGTCTGGTCCTTCTCCAGGACCCATGGGAGGGCTTGGCAGCTGCAGAAAGGTTGGGGTGGAGATGCTGGGGTAGGGGCACTTGAGTCAGGGGCTCTGTGGGAAAGCTTCTCCCAGGCGCTAGAGCATGCGCCACTGTAAGCTTCGCTTCTGCTTCTGGGAACGGCATTGCTAGCTCTTCCAAGCCACAGTCAACTTTTCTGTCTCTGTTGCTGCCCCAGGGTCGAGTCCTGCCAACTCAGCTGCATTTGGAGTAACGCTACAAATCTCTACGGTCGGCCCCGCAGCGAACACGGCTCTGGCCCTAGCTGTGGCTCAGTCCTGATTCGTCATGGCTGGGAAAAGCCACAAAACAGGAGCATCTGGAACATGCTCTGCCCAGCATCACCATGGGGCTTCCCCGTTTCCATGCCAGGTTGCAATTCAAGTGCTCAGTCATACAATACTAGGGCTGGAGGGGATCTTGGATCAATTAATCCGCCCCCTGCACTGAAGCAAGCTGGGCTTTTCCGAAACTGTCCCAGATGCCACTCGTCCTCTTCTTGACAACCTCTAACGAAGGAGATTCCCATGGCAGGTGGTTACTTTGCCTCTGCAGGGGCAGCTTGCTCGGTACCTCTACAGTACCTGGTGCAATGGACCCCTGATTTCACCTGTGAAGTTTGTGTGTTATAACAACACAGTCTCTCTTTATCCCCACTGAGGGTCTGTCCCAGAAACAGATTATATGGAACAGAGGAGACATTGTGGTGCAAAGCACAGGGTGAAATACCAGCCCCACATTCACCTACCAGACGCCAGACAGACATCTGGTTCCACTCTGTTGCTGGACTGCAGCGTTAACACGGGCAAGGGAAAGCCGTTGCTGTCTGCTCAGCTTCCCTGTCTGCACAGCTGAGACAAAAACGCAGCAGCCTTTGAAATGGGCTGCCGAGGCCTAGTCATGCTTTCTGGTAGTGGGCTTTGAAATTCTCAGACAGAGAAGGCATTTGAGACACGTAAAGGACTATTTATTATTGTACAGCTACACTCAGACTTACCTGCCCCCTGCCAATTGGCAGCGTAATTGCAGCATAATCCCCATTTCTTCCTGCCCCCTCCCCACTCCCCAACCAAACCATCTGGGGATTGGCTGTCCTTTGATTTGCGCAGCAGCCCAGAACCAAATGCAGTCTGCATGTCTGGCTGCATTAAAATACAAATGTAAAACAGGGCGGACAGGTCCAGCCTTCAACCACACAACTCCAAGCCAGGCTGGAACAGAAGTTATCTATGGGCACTAATCTCCAAAGATTTATTTAGATGCCTCTGTAGATATGATGATGTCACTTACAATTTCTTACACAGATCCCTACCTTTTGGCATTAGGCAAAAAAAAAGGTCATGATGTCTTTGCTCAGAGTTGTAATGAAAGTCACTTGGACACCCACCCACCTTTCTCTCTCACCTGTGGGTAAGGTGGGTTTAAGGGTCCATAGGACAGGGCGTGCTGAACTAGTCTAGAGGGACCACTCCCCCAGCAGAGACAAGATCATTTTAAGCGGCTACTGATGAAGTTCAACATTTCTACACAGGTCTTTTCCAGGGCTGCAGCTGTGACCTTGGGTTTTTTGCACCGTGTTGCACTAACATGACTGCACCTGCCTGATTCGGGTGCTGATGCCAGGTCCAAAGGGGGAAGTGGGAGTGGGGGGCGGGGGGTGTTTGTTGACCTGCGCTGTGCTGTCTTTCAGTCGAGGAAGCACCAGCCAACTTAGCTGCACAGATGTAATTACATGATGACATCCACAAAGAGCTGTTGTGATGGCATCACGTGACAGCCCAACACCTTGGTTGCGAGTGGGAGGTAGCCATCTCTTACAACACAAGTTGCTGTTGACACATCCCCTGTGGCATCAAGCCCTCACAACCCTGTCGAGACAGGATCAAGCATGCTTCGTTCTGCTGCGAGTCAGAGGGTACAGAAGTAACTAAGGCAGCATAATTTATAGGACAGGAACATTAGATGCTACTTGTTTTCTCCTCCTAGCCTTCAGCTATTCAGAATAGAAGTTATTTGGGCCAGAGTCCGGCAACAGAAGGTCCTGAGAGGTGATGCGCAACAGCACTTTTTGTACCTCTCCATTATAAAAGGATGGGCTCAGATCTAAAACAAATCTTCCCCTCACATTACAAATGTTCCCTTCACTGCTGTCGTTTTTAGAGCACAGTGTGAAAAGGGACCTGAAGAATGGTGTGCATTCAAAAGCTTGTCTAACTGCATCCCAGCTGTGCAGATGGTCCAATAACAAAATATTGCCCAAATAAATCCTTGCCTCTCATATTACTGTCCCTGGGCATTTTTCACGTCGGATTCACCAAGCCCTGCTGCTTCTTGCGTGTTACAGCAGAGGTACCAGCAACCACGAACCATGGCAGTCCCTGCCTCCTCCTTTATTGAGCAGGGCTGATGCAAGATCAAACCAGAACAAATTCCCTGTGATCAGCTCCATGCCAGCCAAGCATGACACTGCTCCCTGCTGGAGCACAATTGGTCTGTGCCCAGGGTCCTTGCCCGTGCCCCATTTTAACATTTAATCATTAAGTGACTGGCTCTCTTCTGCTTTTCCCCAGGCTCGGGCAGGGACGAAAAGGATCCCATCACAGAAGACACTGAGTGATGGTGCTTTGAGTTGGGGGGGATGTTTAGAGCATGACATGGCCTACTAGCTATGCAAGAGCATGCTCTCACATGAAACAATTCCCTTTAACTCTATTGTTTGGGATGTGAAAGCTGGGTATCAGGGGAAATCCATATGAACACACTGCAAAGCAGAGACCAAAGACATGTTGAGACGGAAAAGATCCGGCTTTTATTTTGGAAAATAACTTCTGCAGCTTAAAGTTCTCTTTTGCAGAATGAAGTTTTGGACATAAAAACAGCCTCTCTCTCCCCCCCGCCCCCCCACCCCCCTGGTTATCCCCTTCCAAAATTCCTTCCTCTCCTCCCCTCCCCATTTGTTCCACTTGGAATGGCTTCTTAACAAAAGTGTAAAAAGACACCGGGATGAACTTGGCACTGGGTGATCCCAAACTGGCCCAAGTATGTGGCTCCCCTGGTAGCATCACCAAGAGCCTCTCCCCCTCCACCCAAAAACAGAAAACTGCTGGAAAGTCATCCCAGACTAACTGAAAGGCCATCAGATGGGGCAAGCATGTGGTGAAGAAAAGAAAAACGCAAGCAGATTTCTATCGCCATCGCCACAACAAAGGAAGGGTTTCAAACTCCGCTTGCCTCAGCAGCAAACTTTCCTGTACGGGTAAAGGGAGCTGCTGGCTTCCTAAAGAGCTGCAGTCTTTGGTTGGGGGGCATGAGGAGGGACTGGAGCCATCTCCTCAATTGAGAAGAGCCACCCAGCTGGTGGCACCTACTCCACTCCTGCAAAGGGGCAGTCAAGCTTGGAGGAAATGCTAGGCCACATTGCCCTTACTTGTGTGGGGAAATAAAAAAGGGTGTGCAGATCTGGTAAAGGCAGGGAAGCAAAGGCTTTTCCCCCTCTGCTGGACTGGTGAAAGGGAGCACCCACTGTTTGGTGCTTCATTGTGCCTTAAAGCCAGGGTTGAAGGCCTTTCTGCATCATGGAAGAGAAGTGCCACCAGAAAGCCATGTTGGGCAAGGGTGGCACAGCTCACAATGAAGTCATGTGCAAAACACACGGGGGTGGAGGGGAAGGTTCAAAGTGCCAGGCAGGATGTAATGGAACAGTTCACACAACTCCCTCTTCATGTCCAGGACTCTGATTTCACCTTGGTGGATTCTCTGAGATCCCTCCTCCAAATAGATCTCCTCAAGATAGATCTCCACAGTAACATGCAAGGAGAAGGGGTGGGGAGAATACAAAACACACTGCACCACTCTGGATGGAGCTCATGGGAGCTGGAAGAAAAAGGGCAATCTGCTGACCCACCGCCTCCTCACTTGTCAGGAGATCCCGTCCACCAGACATTGCCCCCACCGGCTGGAGAGTAGGGGAGCTCCTGTGCCACCTCCCCTTTGCCAAACGTGCTGCAGAACGCTAAGGAATTCAACCAGTAACTGAACTGGATCAGCAACTGGCTTCATATTTCTCTTTTTCCTTTGGGGGAAGATACAAGGAGATTTAAACAAAAAGGGAACAAAACAGTACAACCAACAAACAGGAAAGCAAAAAACAAAGTGTTACCCTTTGGTGTGGTCTACATTTTGGCCAAATGAGGTCTGAATCCTTACTCCCCTTTTCCAAAGTGACTCTTGAATCGCTTAGCAGAACCCCCCACCCCCGAGGCCAAAATGGGGGTCTGGAGAACCTCCTCCCCTGTACTCCATCACTTCCCGGTGGTCTCCTCCATGGCCAGGTCTCACGTCTCACCCACCCCATTACTATACCATTTCCCCTCTACTACAGCAACAGAGGATCAGTTATGATCTCTCAGGGGACACAGGGTGGAAGCCTGTGCAGGAGGGATGAGGCAACTTTGAGCAAAAACCTGACTATGGAGAGGAAAGAAATTCCCAATGAGGATTAAGGCAGTCTGCAGTTTGAGACTCCCCTTTCTTTCCTAGGGAAAACAGCAAGCTGGGGCTCTGTGCCCTGGCTTTGCAACAAGCCTCCTCCTTACTATGGGATTACATGGGGGAAGAGGCAATCGCTGAGGAACACCCATCGTGAAGAGAGGAATGGCTGTGCGTAACGAGGGGGAGGGGGTTCACTGGGTGGAGACAGCTCAAGATGACCAACACACCCCAGAACCACAGGGCAACCGGAACCCACTGTGGAGGTCAAAAGGCAAGGGGCTCTTGATGCTCCATTCCTGCCACCGACTGTTAGATGAGGCCCAACAAAGAGAAGATTTAGAGTGCAAGATGTCCCTGCATTGCTGCTGCACCATGGAGCTAGAGAAGGTTACAGGACGACCAATGTGGGAGGGAGGGAAGAAAATCAAAGGATAAGTGGTTACTTATTACTCTATCCGAGACAGCACTGGTGATATGGAGCATCAAGAAGGCTGTGATGGACAAGACAGCCCCTGACCTCTACACAATGCCCCTCTATAAAAAAAAGATAGCCCTGGCAGGACCACCTGGAGGTCCTGTTATCTCTGCTGCTCCACTCCCACTATGGATTGCCAAAGCTGATCCCTCAAGGAGGTCCCTGCCTACACACACTCAGCCCCCAACCAAGGATGGCCATGGGAAAATTACTAAAGAGATGTTAAAAGGGTTCTGTTTTTCCATTAATCTATCCCAACTTCTGGAGTCACCTTCATGCTACCCCTCACCCTGTTCCTCCTCTGATGGATAATACCTATGCTGGAAGGAAGCCACTAGTTGTCCAGTTTGGTTCGGCTCTATCAAACCCTAGCTCGCCCCGGTAGGTTATACATTTCTGGGCATGATCGAGGATTCTGAATGCAGCCCATGGAGAAGCCACCAGGGATGTAGTAGAGGGGAGATTACCACACCAGAGAAGGGAGAGGCACTGGGGCAGAGGGCTGTGGAGAGTATCCTAGCCCATGCCAACCAGCCCCGTCTACAATGGGGTGTCACAACAATTCCTGTCTCCCCACTCCCTTACCCTAGTTTTAAGTGCACAAACGCGCCTGCCCTGACCCGGAATGCACTCGAATGCCACTCATAAAACAAAAAATACAAAGTTTGTGTGCCCCCTCCTCATTCTGGAGCACGCACGCACACACACACTCGCGCACACACAGACACACATGCACACACATAGACACCCATCCTCCCCATTTCGTAGGGTCCCAACATGCTGAAGGGCCAATGTCCCAGGAAAGACTGTGCTAACTCCAGCTAGGGTCATAGCCTGTCCAGTCAGAGGGGGGGGCCAGGTAGACACGCCGGCCACGGTAGAGAAAGCTGACAATGCCACGGTAACCAGCACGGGGCACGCCTGACTTGAGGTCGTCCATAACACCCAGGGCCTTGGCAAAGGCCTTGAAGGAGTCACGGCTGGTATACTGCACCCGAACAGTGCCCAGCTCCTGGTGCTTGTTTCCCTGAAGCTCCTCAACTCGCAGCTCCGGGGCACTATAGACCTTGGGCAGGAACGAGTGCTCGTACTCCTCCTTCTTGAGGTAGGAGAGGTCCATCTGGGTGAAAGGCACGAAGCGGTCGTTGAGCTTGATGAACTTCAGGTACTGGTCAAAGAACTGCCCGTGGCTTACGCCCTTGCGGCCAAAGGTCATGGTGCGCGAAACCTCAGGCCTTACGCAGGAGCGGTCCCGCCGCTGCTCCGGCTGCCTCATCCAGTCGTCCCAAAAGGCCCTGGGCCACTTGGGTTCCAGTTCATCCCACAGCTCTGACAGCAGTAACCAGCCCAGGCCAGGGAAGAAGTCCGTGCGGTAGAGCAGCTCTGCCTGCCTTGCATCCACCATCTGCTCCTTGCCGTTGTCATTCCAGGCAGAGATGCACCACAGGCTGGGGTCGGCCAGCAGCAGCGGGAAGGTTGCTTGGAAGTACTCAAAGAAGTCTGGTGCCACCTCCAGGTCATCCTCCACTACAATGACTGCCTGGTACTGGAAGGTGCGAAAGACCTGGCTCAAGGCCCAGCGGTAGTGCCGGGCAATCTTGTAATAGCCTTGGAACTTGCGGTGGTCAGTGGGCACAGCAATGTCGCTCAGGTCCGGCTGCTTGATGTGCATGACTGCATCGCCGTAAGAAGCAATGACCCGGGCTGTCTCCTCATGCCCGCAGTCCTGGCTTACAAGGATGGGGAAGCGCTCCCGGGAAGGCCGGTAGTGCAGCAGCTTGTCCAGACACCGGCGCACTGTGCTCCGGTCGCAGGCAATCACCAGCACGGGCAGGATGGCATCTGTCGAGATCCGCGGGCGGTGTGGAACCGTACCTGTTGCAGGCACAGCCCCAGCGTTGGAGGGAGCAGCTGGAGGAACCCGACCCATCTCCTCTGCCTTTTTCCTCTTCTTGCTCCAAAGGGCACTATAGTGGTGGATCTGCCTCAGCAGGTCTTTCTGGCGCTCCAGCTCCTGCTCAGCGTCCTGGGCCAGCCTGATGACCTCCTCAGTCAAATGGCTATGGTCATCAGAGGAAGCCGGAGGCCGGGTCCAGAGGAAGAAGAGGAGAAGGGCGTTCCAGGCCACAAAGAGCACCACGCCCCAGAGGACCAGGCTGCTCTTCTTCAGCATCCTTCACAGGCAGAGACCCCCTGTCCACTTGTGCTTTCACTCACTGTTCCTCAGGCGTTACTCCACAGCCATGGACCTGCAAGATGGACAGGGGAAGGGGAGTCAGTGAAGGACAAGCAATGGCCCAAGACTGGATTCTGGATTCTTTTCCTGTCATTTACACTTTGTTACCCCATATTTCACTTCACTTCATTGCTCCCAGTGATAACCCTTGACCTCTGTCCCAGCTCACCACCCTCCTGTGCTGTAACGTCTTCAGGTACCTGCACCAAACAGCAAAAAAGCTCATGGTTACCACTTGGCCGAGCCAACATATCTGACCCAATGGCTGGTCAGTATTTAGGCAGTGGGTGCAGGTGGGGTAGAGGAAAAGGAAAGATCAATACCCTCAATTTCCAATGCCAGCGTTTATTTCATTATCCTACAAATTCAGGTTTCTCCGGATTCTATTATTCAAGCGAGAACAGGGGCAAGAGAAAAGTGCTCGTGGACGATGCCCACTTCTGGACAGACATTGGATTTTGATTGCTTCTCCTACACCAGCTGTGGGTCAGCACTGTGCTGGCTTATATTCCTGATGGAAGCAAATCTCTTCCCCTCACCTGGCTGCACCGCCAGACCCCTCAAATCACAGCACTGACATCCGCCCAGATCTTACTGGTTCCATGGGCATTAGACATGTGCAGCAATGCTGGAGCCCATAATCCTCCTTGTTTAGTTGCTGCATCAGTAGCTTTGTTAATCCTCTTCCACCTAGTCCTATATTTAACCCAACAGACCTGTGTACGTGCAATCAGTTAGGGTTTAGGTGTGATAAAATGCTATCAGCCTTGTGCACACAGGAGATGGTCACTGTCAAGGCTCTTGAGTCCTCATTTTGACTCCTTGCCTCTAGGATGTTTCACTAGTTTACACCTAGATCAACACTATTGGGCCAGGTAGGCCATCCCTTCTCCTCAATACTGATGCAGTGCCTTTGGTGTAGCCTGTGTGTGTGTATGTGGTGTGGAGGGGCAAGAGGCATGTTTAACAGCCACATGCCAACATTGTATAGGCAGTCCGGAGATGCTGCTATCTCTTGCATATAGCAGTTGGGTAAACAGCCACGCAGTTACACTGTATGGCAATCACTCACCTTGTACTGAAACTTGGGGGAATCTGTCAGCCAACTGACAGCTGTGGAGCAACAGTTTAGGACCCATTACAAAGAGTAAAGAGAGACTGTTTTTCCTCCCTAAAACTGCTAGGCCCAGGTCAATGCTTGGAGAGAAGAGCACCTCTCTACTGAGTGTCCCCCTGCCGCCCTTTCCCACCATGCGGAAAAAGAGGGGTCAGCACCAATTCAGAGGGAACCGTGTTACTTCTTGAGCCACCCTCTCAGATTTTCCTCCAAGAACACCCCTCTCCCACAGAAAATTTAGGCAGGAGAGGAGGAAGAACTTTCTCACTAAGGAGGTGGGCAAACATTGGAACAAGCTAGTTAGAGAGGCCGTAATGGACACTTGTCTGGGATGGTTTAGACAGAGTAGAGAAAGATGCACCTGCCGACTCTGCTGGGAAACCCCTCCTTCTGACCTCTGCCTCTTCCTTCCAACTATCTTCCTCAAACCCCGGGAAGGCTTAAGCTCCTTCCCTGGACATACAAGTATAGACAGCCATGGCAATAGGTGGCTGGAGAAAGCAGGAAAGACAAGCAAGCAGAATTGCAGGAGGGCCGGAGAAAATTGTGGCTTCTGACACTACAAGCAACAGGATAGATTTCCTAGGTTTTGAGAGGGACAAGTTTTTCTTCCCAATGTCAGAATACAGATATGGGAGGAGCAGGGAGACTACATGGGGCTGCAGGGCTAGAAGTCCACGCCAACAAAAAGGGGGCAGGGGGAGAAGAGGGGAAACAGGCAGCCAGAGCAGTAGTATTCAAAACTGAATGCCCCAGGGCTACCGGGCACTTGGGTGTTTGTGGGGTGAAAGTGCCCCCCTGGTACCCAAAGGAGGGAGGATGCTGACCCCACTGGCTATTGCACAGTGATCCTTAACTAGAATAAAGGTGGGGTACATTTCATGTTAGACCAGCGGTTTTCAATCTGTGGTCGCGGACCCCTGGGGGTCTGCAGACTGTCGAAGGGGTCTGCGAAAGATGACTGTGATCAAAAGTACATAAATACCCACACTTCCTATTCAAGGGGGCTGCATCTCCATTCAATGTTTTTTAGGGGTCTGCAAGTGAAGGAAAAAAAAGTGGAGAAAAACCACTGTGTTAGACAACACAGCTCCGTCAGAAACAGAGCATGTGTCATGGCTGGGTTTAGGAGGATGGAAGCAGCTGCCCCTGTAAGGGCAATTTGCAGCTACAGCCTACCCTGGCCCAGGTGTGGGGGCAAAGAAAGGGAAATGAAAGAGGGCAGCCCCTTACAGGTAAGGTGCAGGGAGAAGAGTACTAGTGTTATGCAGTGCTGGACCCTGGCTCTGTAGGCCCCCCTCAGCCACAAGCCCAGCTAATTGTGTTTGCATGTTTGAGGCTCATTTACTAACGGGCTAAAAGTCACATTGGGAATTTGGCAACAAGCTGAAAAATTCAGACAACAGTTCCTAGCTCCAGGATTGTTTTAGGAGTGGAGCCAGGGACAGGGGAGTGCTGCATTGTGGGTAGGCTGCCTAACTTCTGGGTCACTCCAACTTGGATTTCACAACCTGCAAACACAGTGAGCCATTTCTCAGCCAAGGCCCATTGACTGTAACCCTTTTAACTCTTTCCATGACTACCAGAGAAATCCTGCCATCCATCTGTGCAGAAGAGAGTCCTCCTCTTCCTCTCTCAGACACGGGGTACCATCTCCTCTCCTTCTCCAACGCCAGGTGCTATTGCCTCCACCTGGGATTCACCAACAACTCCAGCTCCCCAACACTCAGATGAAGATTCAAAGCAGAGGCAGCTCAGCATTAACATTCAAGGGGCTCTTTCTGTCCAGTGGAGCTGACCTCTGGTAGGTGGATGGGAAAGGTAACAGGAGAGTAGTTCAGACAGCTCCAGCCATTCAATAGCTCCAAAGCAAGGCCTGATACAGCAGTAAAAAGGCACTGAAGTTGGACATCTTGGATTTATCATCCCGGATAAAAGTTTGATCATTACCCAACCTGCCCCAGATAACCCAGGTCCCCTTACACTTCAGGGAGCAACAGTCTTCAAGGTTGTGGCAAAATAAGTTTGACCAGAGCCGCCAAGTTGGTTAAAGAGGTAGGTGAAATGTGGATGGAGAGGAGTCGCATCCAAGCTGGTTTCAGTCCTCTCCTTCCAAGAGCATCCCCAGAGGCCTCATGAGCGAAACACCGAGGAAGCAGTAAATGGGTCATTTTGGCAAGGATTAACTTTCAACCTACAGCCGGTGGGATGCATCTGGCAGGGGGAGGGTGGGTGGAAACTGGCGGCATGGAGACGTGTTGTGCCACCCATGTCTTCCACAGTGGCTGCATCTACAAAAGTGATGGACCATGCAGTAGCTGGCATTACCGCACAGCATCATCGCCGCACAGTTATTTTTAGGTGCTACTGTGTGGTAGCTCACTATGACTGCACCACAGCGTTTCCTGTAGATGTGCCCAGCGTTCACCTCTGGTGCAGAGCCTGCTGTGTCTGCTTTTACCCTTGCTGCACAGGGGCTGAGAATCAGCAACGAGCATAACCACAGGCAGCTGGCCACATTGGCAAGATTGCTGATCCTGGAGTTAGACTAAAGGATCAAAACTCATTTGTCTGCCAAAATGCCTCTGCTGAGCAACCAGGCAGCAGCGTGACACCGTATCAACTTGGGGAAGGAAGTGAAGAGATATAAAGATGGCATGCGGGAGAGCTGGAGTTAAAGGAAGCAGAAACACGTGCGTCAGAAAGAAAGCAGGGACACGTGTCAGAATCAAGAACACCCCAAACGTGATATGAGTCGGATGCCAGGGTTCACACTGACTCGGGGATCTTTAGTAATCCCCCAAACTAAGGGTCTTGGAATTAAATCCCAGCTGAAGCAAGGGGGGTTGTGTGGTGCTGAGTCAGACAGGCCAGTGACGGGAAGGCCCGCTGGATCTCCTCTGGATTCTCAGTTCCTCTCTAGATTTCTCCACTGCTCAGCAAAAACCACTATGGGAGTTGCCACAGCTGGAAAAAGTAAAGCCAGAGAAAGGCAGGCGATCCTGTTGTTCCCCTCGCCATTTGACTTGCCTCCCCTACTGCCAGAAGTCCTCCCAGCTCTCCATCCCCACACAAGCTAGCACACTCTGTGGTCATGCACCCTCCTCCCAGATACCAACTTCTAGCCCCAGACCCAACCGTTGGTGGATCAAAGCAGGGATGCACCGAGATTATGCAGCCAGATGGGAGAAACAGGAGCTGAAGGGTCACACACATCAAGGGGATGGAGCTAGAAAGAAGACCTCCTTCCAAGAAACAGCCAAGTCCTTGTGGCCCCGCTGTCAGGAGAAAGGATTGTTCCTTTACTGCCTCCCAGCTCTCCAGACACATCCCCAGCACTCGGAGAGTTAACACAGTTGTGCCTCCTCAGTGGTGGGCTCCAAACACTCCTGTCCCAGAGATCTGTGCTGCACAGGGACAGGAAGGGTTTGCTCAAATAAAAACCACGTGTATTAACTGGCTGTGGTTCAAAGAGTTAAAAAAGAGAGAGAGAGCGAGTGAGCATGTGCAAGCAGAAATTCCCTTTACCATTTATTCAAATTAAGTACAGATCTGGGAAGGGTGTGGGTGGTTGACGCACGACTCGGGCTCAGTGCTGCACAGGGGCTGGGCTTTCTTGCAGTACTCACAGTGAGATGGATCAAGTCTGGGGCCCTGTGCACCGAGAGCACAGCTGTGCTGACCCCACCCCTGCCCCTACAGCTTGATGAGATCAGCTCTTTGCATCAGGGAAGGTCTTTTCAGAGAATCATTGAAAAATGAGGGTTGGCAGGGACCTCAGGAGGTCACCTCTAGTCCAACCCTCAGCTAAAAACAGGACCAGCCCCAACTACGTCACCCCAGACAAGGCTTTGTCTACCTGGATCTTAAAAACCTCTAAGGATGGAGAGTCTACCAGCTCTCTGGGTAACCTGTTCCAGTGTTGTACTACCCTCCTAGTGAGAAAGTTCTTCCTAATACTCAACCTAAACTTCCCTTGCTGCAACTTGAGCCCATTGCTCCTTGCTCTGTCACCTGTCACCACTGAGAACAGTCCAGCTCCATCCTCATCCGAACCCCCTTTCAGGGAGTTGAAAGCTACTATTAAATCCCCTCTCAGTTCTCTCTTTTCCAGACTAAATAAGCCCCCCTCAAAAGTCACGTCCCTCAGCCTGCAACTATTTTCATTGCCCTCTGCTGAACTCTCAATTTGTTCACATCCTTTCTGTAGTGGGGGACCCAAAACTGGACACAGTACTCCAGATGTGGCCTCACTAGTGCTAAATAAGGGAAGTGATTCTTCCCCTCTACTATGCTGGCAACATGCCTACCAGTGAGGCCAAGGATGCCGTTAGCCTTCTTGCCAACAAGGGCACACTGACGACTCATATTCAGCTTATTGTCCACTGTCACCCCCAGGTCCTTTTCTGCAGAGCTGCTACCCAGCCAGTCAGCCCCCAGCCTGTACTCCTGCATAGGACTGTCCTGTCCTAAGTACAGGACTTTGTACTTTTCCTTATCAGACCTCATGAGATCGTGTGCTTATATAGCACCTGGCACCACAGCACCTCAAGTCTAGGTCAGGAGCTTCTAGATGCTCTTGATAAACACTAAACAACATTTGGGCCCCTCTGCCTCTCCCCCTCCCCTGGGGCACCACTGTCAAGCAGGCTGCAAGCTCTCACCTCTTCCATGTGCGTCAAATCCTGGAAATGAGGCAATGTAGGTATACAGGACTCATGCCAACAAACAGGTCCAAGTCAAAGAACCTGAGAGTGGTGCTGGGCACATACTCAAGGTCACTTTGAGGCAGCTTTGCTGCCACGTTTTAAGGAGAGGGGACGTGTAGAGAGCGAGTTAAGCAAGCTTTGTAGCAGCGCTCCCCAGCACAGTTTGGAGGCAGCATAGACGCCATATGCAAGTCAACCAAGAGAATCTGTGAAAGAGCAGATTAAACCCCCATCTGCTATGCCAGTCTTTTTAACTGTAAGATTATCTTAGTGAAACTATTCAGTTCCCCCATGAAACTATTCCCTGAAAGTCTGCCCAAACTGCTCAGGTCTCCCAGTTCTTCACAGGCAGTCTCCCAACCTCTTCATTAGCATACAGTAGGCTGGTAGACTTCCCCTTTGGAGCAGAGCAACCCCATGCTGGGAGGGGAAAAGTTTGTTGGACTGGTTTGTAACTTGTTTGAGACAGTAATAAAGAAGAATGGAGCCCCAGGCTACGTCATAAGCCAGGTTACACCAGCCAAGAAGGCAGTTCAGGTAAGTCAAAGCCCTGAGCAAGATGGCAAAAAGCCAGAAGAACTATAAAGAACCTCAAACCTTGGTGGAATTTGCGTCGACACCTTTATCCGCAAGTTTAGATGGCAAGTAATGCTGATGAAAAAAATCCTCGAGAGAATAAGAACAGAGGGGACTTGTGATCATTTATCATAGGCCTGATAATCAATCATCTAAGGAGTTGCATTCCTCATACACTCACCTTAGCAGTTTAGACCCTGCTGTGTCCAGCCAAAGCACCACCACCACATACACCATGGCAGCACCAGGCTCAGAAGAGAGGGCGGCACTGAAGAGCCCCGAGGCAGCGTTGGGACTGAAGGATGGGCAGCGCTGAAGCCTGGCTGGGCCTCATACAGCACCCGGACTAGCCACGTAGCGAGGCAGACCCACGTATCACTATACTGTCATTTGAGTCTTAATCTGCAGCTGCTTTTCACAGCCTTGACTAGCGTTCCAGAGCCCTAAGCTTTTCCTCCTGGTGCCAAATCCTCCTGGGATAGGAAAAGCACCAGCCAGAGAGGTAGGAGGGAAAACACTCCATACTGACCCTAATACTTCTCAGGAAGAAGCAATGATTTTGTTTCTCCCTCATCTATTTACATGGGAAGTGCCAAAGGGTTAGAGACTACAGTGTGAGGCTGGTAAACAGGGTCCTAATCTCAGTAGGGCAAGGACTTCTCTCTGTGGGTCTGTGCAGCACCCAACACAACGGAGCCCTGTTTAACAGTCCAAACTGAGAACAACGCCACTGTACAAACGACAGTACAACTTAATTGCAGGCATAGGGACGTTATCACAATTGCACAGGAACAGACGTGACCTTGCACACACACACACAAGCACATTTTTTAAGCAATGAAAGGCTACAAGTCCTTCAGGCCTCCCAGCCTGCCCCTGACAATGTTCTTGGCTCCCCTCTCCTGTACATGGAAAAAGTTAGGTGTACTTAGAAAGCTTCCACCATACCAAAGTTGCCGTCCTCTCTCCATCATGACAACATGTTGGGACGGGGGCACCGCTTTCGCCTACGTGAGTCCCGTTTTGTCGGGTATCAAGGCAGGCGGTCGTCTGGATCCCAGATGAGCCAAGTAGGTCTCCCTCTCTCAATCTCTCTCTGTCCTCGGCTGAATGTCAAGCCCGGCTTCCAACTTCAGTCTGAGAGACAGTCTCTTTCTGTGCCCGTGATACAAGTCTGGTCAGAGGACCCTGCTGTCAGACACTTGGGCTCTGTCCCGGTTCTCCCACCTCCCTTCCTTGCCTCTCTTGGTGCCAGTCACTGTTCAACAAGGCGAACGACCCAAGTCCAGCCTTAGAAACTCTTCTCTCTCCAATGGCTCTAATCGCTTGAGTCTCTCTCCCTGGTATCCGATTTCCAGCCGCAGGGGAAGGCGGGCAGGCGGGAGGGAGGGGGGAAATAGCAGTTCTCCAGAGCTCAGCTCTAGGCAAGTCAGGAGGGCAGGGTGGAGGGGACGGGGACAGGAAGGAAAGCCAGCCTCTGCGTCCTGCTGAAGTTTTAATGCAAAGCAGCTTCCCCAGCGCTCAGACCAGCCCAGTCATGTTTCGCTGCCTTAGTGCTCAGGAAACGTGGCCCTCCCATGTAGGCTAGAAAGGAAGGAAGGCAGGGTCAGAGGTTGCTATGGGGCGGCTCTCGATCAGGAAGTCAGGGCCCCCCCCAGCCTGAAACAGAGCAGACTTTAACCCTTGGACACCCAGAGCTGCTAGGAAGATGAAAAAGGAAGGGGAAAATAAAGAAATGAAAAAAAACCAACATGATTTTTGGGGGGGGGGGGGGGATGAAGAGGAGAAGGACGGAGATGAGGAGAGCAGATTCAGCTCTCAGTCACCTTGGTATAACTCCACCCAGGTTTGAGATCAGCGGGGCCTCTCCTCACCAGCCTGAAAGGCAGAGAGCAAAGTATGGCTCAAGTGCAAGAACCAGAAGGGCACATAACAGTGGGTCAAAGGCTCAGAGTGAAACTTCATTGAGGAAGGGTTGGAAACTGTCACTGGGGAGACAAAAAACTTTCCAGATGATCAGAGGAAAAGAAAAACCCCACAATTCCAAGAAGTGGATTTTTAATGCCACGTTTCTTTACGTACGAGTGTTAATCATTAACAGTGACTCCTACCACAGACCACAAGAACAGAGAAGGTCCAGAAGGCAGATGAGATGCTGGGACTTCGACCTCCAGAGAATCGATTTAATCTGATACTGCGCTGGGTCAGACCTGGCTGGCACGGGGATGACAGCTTTTCCCAGATAGGAAGCACAGGCTTCAGTCCATATCAGGGTGGGGAAGGGGTATTAGAAGTTAGGCACAAAGGATCTCCCATATCCATGCTTTGTTAAGGTTTTCATAGCATTTGAAAATTATCTGGGAATTTCTGATACAAGCCTGGGCTACCATGATTTTCCTCCAGACTCCTGGATGTGGAAGGGTAAGAGAGTGGGGTTCAGATGCTAACCTCAAAAACATGCTCTAACCCTGGCCTTGCCCAAGCCAAGACAGATCCCTTTGTATCACAGCCTGTGAAAAGCCAGGGCACGGAGAAACAATTCAAGATGGGTGTATCTAACCTGCCTTAACGCCCCTCCTTGTCCCGCAAACCCAGATCTCAGCTCAGCTTTGGAAATTCAGACGTGTGTGCACCAAACTTCCCAAGAGGCAAACATTTATTAGTTGTACCACCTCAGAGCCAGGATTCTGAGTTAACCAGGGTCAGGCCAGGTCAATTTGGAAAGAAAACCTCCAGGAAAGGCTGCATGCTTTGGAGGAAGGGTACCAGCATAAGGCATTCCATCACCGTCTTAAATCAGTGCTAACTTCAGTGGTCTCCCTTTCAAATGAGACCAGAAATGACTGCTTGCCTCAAGTGAGTGCTAAAGGTAGGCAGGATCCCCCCCCAACACACACACCCAATGTCCTGCCTAGGTATCAGTGCGTCCCTTGAACTCACCCACCTCACTGCAAGGCAGTTTGTCCCAATGCATTTTCCCACGTGGGTTTATGAGGCTATCAGCCTGTGAAAGATGAGTGTCAGAAGCTGGTGGAGTATCCAGATGGTGGAGCTGAGGACGCAAACCTGTCCACTGTACTGTGGGTATGCACCACTATGAGAATCTACTATCATCTCCCAATGGGAGTATTTTCGGCTACACATTTTATGGTGATGGGGGGACTACTCTAAGGCTTTCCCCCTAGCTTGCTCCTATGGCCTTTTAGCTAGGGACAAGCAAGACTAGGGGGCATCTGATCTCCAAGGCCTCTGGGTTTAGGGCTTACATACAGGATGCCTGCCATGGATTTGGGAGTATCAGAAGCTCGAGGCTGAAAAATCTGGGAGGCAGGATACTTACCAGGGGCAGCGCCACACGGAGCTGAACGACTGAGCTCTGCTCAGCTTATATCTATATATCTATATCTACACACATACGTCATTGTTTCAACTAGGATTCCCCTGTTTTTTCTGGTCCTGTTTCCTTACCCATTTGCAGTGGTTACTATGCCCTGCCTCTGAAGTGGCTGCATTTCAATGTGGAAGAAGCAATTTTTGTGCAGTCACCTCTGGGGCAAGGTATTTCAGTGCTAGGTGAGAGATTTCTGTTAAAAGGGAAAAATAAGATGGTGGAGGGAGATTTGGGGAGCCTTCAAGATGAAACGTGAGAGGCACACACACGCCTGTATCAGCAATCCTGATCATGGTGGCACAACAGCTGAACAGGCAAGCTGAATCCCACTCAGGCCTATGTCTCAGTGCCAGAATGAGCTCAAACCAGACAGGATGGTACAGAGAGCAATGGGGGTCACTGTCCATCTCCCCATATCAGGGGTTTATATCAGGTCTGTTCAGCATCCCACAGCTCACACCTGAAGATGGATGGATATGTAAAAGCAAGCTGGAGGATCTCTGTCCTCCTTCTTGAAAAACTCATATCTTACTCTGGTGGCTCTGCCCTGCTATAGGCTGCAAAGCTCTGCTTCCTGGAGCACCCAAGCTGCCTGTGCTCACCCTTGCTGCTGGTTTCTAGCCCCTAGGCAGCAAAGGTAAGTGCAGGCACAAGAGAATATCAGGGAGGGCTGTGGACGGGACAGACAGCATGGCATAGCTGCGAGCTATGCTGGATATTCACAGGCCAGATCCAACCTCTTTGTGGGCTGTAGGTTGCTGACCCTTACCATAGGGATTTGGGGCTCTGCTCCATGCTGATGAAATTGTTAAGCAAAGGCAACAACAGCTTATGCTTTCACAGTCCTCATCCTCTGCTGAATTAGCTCAGGCTCTGCCACTCTCTTCCTTTTGTGTTCTCATTCAACTTTAACGCTGCTCCCTAACCAGGCTAGATGGCCCAGACAGGAGCACAAGATAGAATTTGGGTTCTATTTTCACTTCATCCTTTGGAGGGTACAGAAAACAGTCTAAATAACTCAACTGCTGAAACCTCAGTGATTTACCGTGATTCCCCTTGTGTGCCCAGACAAGCTCTCTTACGATACTCTGGGAAAGAAGCAAAGCAACCGAGTTTGCCCAAGCCCCACAGGATATACCTTCCAACCCACACAGCGATGCTGAGGGTACAGCAATTTGAGTAGCATTTTGCAATATGCCTGCTCACACCTAAGCAAGGTTCATCTTAATGCCTGGGCTCACAGGGCCAAAGTCCCTCTGCAATGAAGAGGGACTCTGATCTAGTTTTCACACATTGTTCTCACCTGAGCGGCTCATGGCATTGGCAGAGACAAAGGAAGAAATGCTTTTTCTCCTGCACTGGGTCCTCCTCCAGGGCAAAGGCTGGTTGATTAGCAAGGGCCCATGCAGAGAGTTTCGCTATATCTGTACCAAGGCTGAGAAGGGCACAGAACCCTCCAGGCAGTAGATCTAATTGTCTTCGGAAGAGTAGACTGGGGCTGGAGATGAACTTAAAACAAAATCAGCTGCACCTGAAGAACCACCTACCCCATGCCCAAGAGACTTCTGCGTGTTGGGGAGGGTGGGGAAGGGAAGCAAAAAGTGAGCAAAGAGGAAACCAGGAAACCAGCGAACACAGTTGGTCTCCATGATAAGGAGAAGTTGTTTCCTGTGTTCAGATCAACAGTCAAAGGGATGCAGGTGGGAGACTTTGAGAGGTTCAGACCAGGGAAGGGAACTAACACCGGAGACGACAAGAACCTGCACAAATGGTAAGCTCCGCAGGAGCTTCAGACAGCAACAGGCCTTCTGGGTTACTGGTCTAGTGTAGTGCCCTGTGTTTATAGGTAGTTGGTAACCCACAGGATTACCAAATCGCCACTCTGAGCCCTCACCTGCAACTGGAAGGAACAATAACTGAAACACCAGGAACATACGACATAACATGCCACAGATAAAAACTGGAGAAACAAGAGCATTGGCAATGTCCTGCCACTGCAACAACAAGAAGATGATTAGATTTTTTGAGCGTACATGAACCTAAGAAAAAGACTACACCCCATCCTACGGAGGAAGGCCCAGAACCCCATAGTTTCTGCCAGTCTGACGTAAGGGAACAATGGGAGCAGTATAACTAGTAGTTAAAGCAGGGTGGATTTAAGAGCAAGGGCATCGAGGGTGTATTTGTGGCTGTGCCACTTATCCGCTGGGGGATGGGGAAAGCCACACCCTGAATCACATCTTGTTTTGGTCACCTGAAAAGGACGCTAATTGTTCATTAGCACAGGTTTCTCCAGACCATCGTAAATCCCTTTAGTACAAGGGCAGGCAAAGTCCAGCCTGTAGGCCGGACTGGGCCTGTGGTGGACTCCACTTCCCAGCAGCCACTGCTGCGGCTGATTTCCATGGAGACCCCAGGAGTGACAGCGCAGGGACAGGGTTTCCATGGAGACTGGCCCAAGCAGAGCTGGCAGGGCACTATCACAGCCTTGCTGCTCCTGGGGACTCTGTGGAAATCAGCTTGTTTTAAAATAAATTTAAATAAAAATTTAAAAATAGGGAAATTTTGCCCACCCCTGCTTTAGTGGCTTCTCCAGTGGTGGATAAAAATCAATGATTTAAAAAAAGAAAGAAATAAAAAGAATTAGATTTTTTATTTCAATCATATTTTGACTCAATCATCTCTTTTGATTTTTTGTTAAGATTTTTTCTTAAAAAAACAACACTTTATATAAAGACAGTTTTAATTGAATATATGTTAAAGCTTAAAGATATCATCATGGAATAGAGATCATAACTTCTAATCATATGCTATTTGAGACAATATATTCATTTAACCTTTTTAGAAGTTTTATGAATAGGTCACAACAGGCCATAGACTATATTAGGGGCCCAATCTTATGGGCTTCCCAGAAGCCCGGCTATAGGTTAGTAAAGATTAGAGAAACCCACTCTACCCAATGGGACTCAGTGCTCAGTCTAGATCCCATTAAGCATCTCTGTGATGCTTAGTTTTAGTTCTCAAACGGTGGATTTGTGCCTCCAGATATCACAGGCAGACAAGGTTCTTTGGGTAGATGTGATATCTTTTATTAGACCAACTAAATAGTTGGAAAAATTGTTTGCAAGCTTTTGGGCACAAGCACCCTTCTTCAGGCCTAAACTAGAGATTAAAACGAGGATTCCTGGCCCATGATTTCAATCAATTTGATTTAAATCAAATCTACCTTGGTGGAGCATAGCAAATACAAGGTCCCCGAAGGAGGAAAAGGCACATGAACTCACTCTACACGCGGCAAGCTGGAAGCCGGTCTCTTCCTGCCCTCTTCTCCATTACACTCATTTTAATCTAGGCCAATCCCCAACAAGAATAAACCCCTTCAAGAGAAGAACACAGTCAGGAGCACGGCCTATGATCTTATGCTGGGTTAGTGCGAATCTTCTGGGAAGGGCGGTGGCAACAACTCCCCTCTTGCACAGACACACCCCAGGTTCTTTGGGCTGATAATTAGGTGCTTTTACCTAGCCTAGGCCTGCTGCTGCAGACTCATGGCTGGTGCTTACACAGAAGAGGAACAGACACCAGGATCCGGCTAGCTCAAGAGGGCAGGGGACCTTTCCCTCATTCTAGCCCCAGACTGGGGGCACTGGCTGGCACATGGGGCCACTTCAACCCAGCCACACACATGGAGCGCCTGGGAGCTATTCTGCACATGAAAGCAGTTTGTGGAGTTCAGCCAAGGTTAGAGCACACAGGGACGCAGCATATGAACCTGGAAGAGATAAGCAGCCCATAGGAAACAAATTCCTTCCGGGGGGCCGGGACGGTGGGAAACAGATGAGGGAGGGGCTAGTGCCTTTTGGCTCCTGTTCCCAGTTGGGGGCTTCTGGCAGGGCCCCCCTCCCCACCCTGTTGTGTTGGTGCCCAGGAAAGGGGCTGCCGAAGCTGGGAACTGCCCTAGCATTTCAGGATGTGGGGTTCCTTGTGAAACTATTTTTAAAGCAGCAGACTGGTTTATAAGTGGGATGGGCAGAGGGAGAAACTGGGGAGCCAGGGAAGGTGCCCTGTCAGCATGGCTCATAACACTCATACTCTGACACATGTCCTGAAACGGCTAGGTAGCTTGATCACGGCCAGCACGATCCAGAAACCTCCTTCAGAGCTGCGCACCGTTCCAGGGGAATCCAATACCTCAATTCCTTCCTGTCACTTGTAGTCCTGCTGCCCAAGCGATTCACTAATAGGCACACCTCCTATAGGCTAATCAGAAGGCAGTGAATGGTAGTACAGGAAGAGCTGAGTTATCTGGCACCTTACAAGCCGGCATGCTCTGTTAACTCGGATGCCAGCTGGTAAGGGAAAAGTGAAACCGGAAGTGCCCACCGTGGCAATTCTGGTTTCGCGGAGGCCCCACGGCTTGGGGGAAAGCAGTCTGTGCTGCCAAGCCCCCATGGCCCGGGGCATTGCAGCCTGTGCAGGTTTCCCCTCCCTGTCCCTCGGGCCCCATGGGAGGGGCAGTGGCCCGAACAGGCAAATATGCCTGTTTGGGCTGCTCAGTTAACTAGCATGTGTTGTTATCTGGCACCCTCCATTCCCTGTGGGTGCCGGATAACAAAGCTTTTACTGTACCTTGGCTGGGTAGAGGCTCTAAAAAAAATCATCTCTCCCTGTCTTGTGCCTGACTTCAGACTAACACAGTTAACTACCTCTGTCTACTATAAACCAAAGAGCAGGAAAGGGAGCCATCCTGACCATCATGTATATTAGGGGCTGGGATCTGCTCTGCTCAACTGCCTCAAGGTGTCACAGATAAAAAGAGACTATACTAGCTATTAAGCATGCAAAGCAGTTGGGCGCTGTGCCCAATTCTAACAGGGAAAGACATAAAACACAGAGTGTATTGCTAAATGCTGGGAAGATCCAGGCAACTTCCCCATGACGACTCAGCTGGAAGACATGCTTGCTTTAATTGATTCTTTCTGGGATGTTTTCCTGAGCTTGATGGAAGGAAGAGCCACCAACTGGGCTACACATACAACAGTAGGAGAGGTTTAGTCTTCACATACAAACCTTGGTGACAACTGACCACAGCAAGAGGTTCCTGTGCCAGCTAACGCCACTGGTGTGAGACAACACGCCACTCCTGCCTCTAAGAGCCGCTTTAATTAAAGTGCTGCATTGTCTCATGTATCAGTGTCCCTGCGCTTCAAAAGGGTGGCGGAGACGCTTGAACTAAAGTTTCATAGATTCACATATGTTGGGGTCCAGAAGGGACCTCAATAGATCATTGAGTCCAACCCCCTGCATAGGAAGGAAAGAGTGCTGGGTTCAGATGACCCCAGCCAGAAGCCCATCCAACCTCCTTTCGAAGACCCCCAGGTAGGGGAGCGCACCACCTCCCTTGGGTGCCTATTCCAGATTTTGGCCACTCTAACTGTGAAGAAGTTCTTCCTAATGTCCAGTCTAAATCTGCTCTCTGCTAGCTTATGGCCATTTTTTCTTGTGACCCCCCAGGGGCGCCTTGGTGAGTAGAGCCTCACCAATTCCCTTCTGCGCCCCCATGATGAATTTACAGGCATCCACAAGGTCGGCTCTCAACCTTCTCTTGCGGAGGCTGAAGAGGTCCAGGTGCCCTTGTCTCTCCTCGTAGGGCTTGGCCTGCAAGCCCTTAACCATATGAGTGGCCCTTCCCTGGATCTTCTCCAGGTTATTCACATCCCTCTTGAAGTGCGGCACCCAAAACTGCATGCAGTACTCCAGCTGTGGTCTGACCAGTGCCCGATAAAAGGGAAGTATCACCTCCTTGGTTCTGTTTGTCATGCATCTGCTGATGTATGACATAGTGCCGTTAGTTTTGCTGATGACTTCGTCACACGGACGACTCGTGTTTATCTTGGAGCCCACTAGGACTCCGAGATCCCTTTCCGCTTCCATGCTGCCGAGCATGTCATTTCCCAGGCAGTAGGTGTGCTGGACATTTTTTCTCCCTAGGCGCAGCACTTTGCATTTCTCCTTGTTAAATCATGTTCTATTGTTTTCTGCCCATTTTTCCAACCTGTCCAGGTCTGCCTATAGTTGTTCCCTGCCCTCCGGTGTGTCCACTTCTCCCCACAGCTTTGTATCGTCCGCAAACTTGGACAGAGTACACTTCACTCCCTCCTCCAAGTCATTGATGAAGACATTGAAGAGTATCGGTCCAAGGACCGAGGCCTGTGGGACTCTACTGCCCACGTCCTTCCAGGTCAATACCAACCCATCCATCACCACTTTCTGGGTATGACCCCCTAGCCAATTTGCCACCCACCGGACTGTGTAATCATCCAGTTACAGCCTCTTAATTTGTTCACCAGTATAGGGTGGGATACCATATTGAAGGCCTTCCTGAAGTCCGTTTGTTCAATGAGCTTTGATTCAAGTGACCCTGCTGCTGTTTTGAAGCACAAGGACGCTGATACATGAGACATGGAGGCTGGCTGGAGTCCAGTAATTACCATGCTCCAGCAGACTCAATTAATCAAGTCTTGTCCAACGCAGTGTAAGGGCAGCCTCCAATTCCCAGCTATCCCAACATTAACTTAGTACACTCGGCAGACTTGACCCAGATCACCTTCCCAACACAATTCTTTGTAGGGCAGAGAGGAGCACCACTTACATGGTTTAAAGTTGACAGTGTCCCCAAGGCTGGAGAGACATTGGCCCTTTCCCTATCCTTTGAGCTCTGGACACAGAATTCCCCTGGATGCACCTTGTTGCAGACCAGGAACAAGCTGACAACAACACTGTCAAAAGCAACAAGAAAGTATCTCTTTCTGTCTTGGCCTGCCACTCCTGGGAAAGAGAAGAGACTAGAAGACTAGAGAAGACTGAGAGGGGAATTAATAGCAGCCTTCAGCTACCTGAAGGAGGGTTAGGAAGAGGATGGAGCTGGACTGTTCTCAGTGGTGACAGGTGACAGAACAAGAAGCGACGGGCTCAAGTCGCAGCAAAGGAAGCTTAATTAGATATTAGGAAGAATTTTCTCACTAAGAGGGTAGAAAAACACTGGAACATATTACCCAGAGAAGTGCTGGCATCTCCATCTTTTTAAGCCCTGGCTAGATAAAGTTGTGGCTGGGATGATCTAGTTGGGGCTGGTCCTGCTTTGAACAGGGGGCTGGACTAGATGCGACCTCCTGAGGTCCCTTCCAGCCCTTATTTTCTTTGATTCTATGAAAGAGGAAAGGCATGACCCAAGGAGGTAGGTGTTAATGTATCTGGAGAGAGAAAGAGAAAATAAGAGAAAAAGAGAGTGAGACATTAACTAGAGGACTGAGGGGGCTCTGCAGAGTTGTGTGAGGTGAGGAACAGAGCTGAGATAGCAAGGAGGTTGCACGTCAGGACTGGGGGGCTTTGGTAGAGCCGTATTGTAGGGTAGGCTGGGATAGCAGGACACTGTTGGAGAGGTTTAGGGGACACCAGCAGAGCGGGGTGTGCAGGGAACATAATGCCAGAAAAAGCAGTAGAGACTGCAGATGAGGATTGAAGAGACTGACAGAGCTAATGTCTTTGAAGCCCTCGTTATTCAGCACTTTCCATTGACTACTGCAGGCATGAGAAACTTCCCCTCTTCACCTCCCACCACCCGGAACAGCCTCCTTGGATTTCTCTGACACGCCAACTCGCCATTTGTTAGCAAACCTTGCCTGAAACCCCGCCCCTTCACCTCTTAATAACAGATGGAGGCACATTAAATCACTAAAGCCTTCTGAGATAATAATTTAAGCTAATTTTGCTTGCTGTGGTCATGATACACTTAGCACACTCAGCTGCCAAAGCATTTAGAAATGACAAACATACAATTCTGGAGCAATCAAGTCTTTTAGACCCAACACTGTAAAGTTACTAATGCAGAGGAGGTGGCTGATCTTGTAGTAGTAAACACTGGCCAGTCTAGTTGGGAAATCAGGATCAGTTCTCAGCTCTGTCCCAGATTCCTTGCGAGAGCATGGGCAAGTCAGTGAATCACTTCCTTGCTGCCCACTCCCTGTAAAAATGGGAAGAATGACCCTTACTTCTGTATAAGCCTGTGATATTTAGGCCAAGAGCTTTGCAGGGCAGTGACTGGTCCAGGGGCAGGCAATTGTTTTGGGCAGAGGAGTGCTTACTGAGTTTTGGCAAGCCATCGAGGGCCGCATGACAGGCAGCCCAGGGCAGATACATATTAATTTTCTAAATTTTTTAGGGGCCCTGCGGGCTGGACAGAATGGCCTGGCAGGCCACAACCGGCCCCCGAGCTGCATTTTGCCCACCCCTGGACTGGTCCCTAATTGCTTTGTAAAGGCTGTACCCAGGACATAAGAGCCTGTAGGTCAGCAATTCCCAAACTGTGGGTCACAATCCCAAATGTGGTTGCATCATCAGCAGATGGGGTGATGGTAAACAGATCTGGGTTTTCCAGAGTGAGAAAAACGCAGGAAAAAGTGGGGTTTCCCTTTGCAGACTGGCAGAGTTCCAGCCTGCAAGGGGCTGCTTGGGGCTGGAGGGAGCAGGGAAGGGCCGTCGGAGGCAGGGGGTGCCACATGCATGTGTGCGCTCAGTGGGCAGGACCTTGCGCAGGAGGGAGTGCCACGCCATGCCATCATGGCCGCTGAAGTGAGGCACAGCAGCAGCAGTGATGTGGAGTTGTGCCCCCCCCACTGCTACTGGGTGGGCAGCCGGCGCTTCACCTTGGTGACCACAGTGGCATGGTGCTTCCTCCCATGCTGGGGCCCACCCGCTGAGCAGCGAAGCCCCTGGAGGGAGGGCAGCAAGGTGGGGAGCCCTGAGCCCACAGCAAGCAGTATACACCCCACTCCCCCTCTGCCCAATGGGGTCTGCTCTGGCCATGCCACCCATGGGTGGGGGGAGCCAGGCTTCGTACTCTGCTCTGGCTGCACCTGCCACTGCCTCCCACAGGCAGCAGCCAGGGCTCAGTTACTATTGGGGGGTGGACTGGGGGATGTGGGCCCTGGAACACCTGTGGGGTGGGGGGCTGTGGGTTGGGAGTATGAGGCCATGCTGAGGAAATGGGGTCATGCTGAGGAAAAGTTTGGGAAGCACTGCTGTAGGTCCTGCCATGCATACAGAAACCCATCTTATATTTATAGAGTGCTCTTCATCCTAAAGCTATCCCAGCCATGCCATCACGTGCAGGCCAAACCATTCCAGCACTTAGAACCCCCAAAGTGCCATCATACAGCACTGCTGCCTAAACAACTGCTTAGTAACTACTAGCTAGGGTAATTGAATTAAAAAAATATATATACACATGCACACAGACAGAAACACACACACACACACAAAATATAGGCAGTCTAAATCTGCCAGTGCTTTTGAATAAATCCATCCATATCCACCACCCTCCAAACACACACACACACCTTTCATAAGTTAATTTTATAAAATGAGAGACATTTGAGACTACTGGAACAGAATATTCTCTTAGACATGTTCTGGGGCTACTGACATGGAAAAAGAGCATTAGCATTAAAGAAATGCATAGATGGATTTGAAAACGCATCCCTTGCCCCCATGGTAAGGCTTAATAGCCTAACTTTCAAGATCTCCAAGCACTCTCAGCTCCTGTTAAAGCATGGAGGTAATCAGAAGCAGGGGTGGTAAGCAGAAGAGGAGAACAAGCTTTGATCGAACACAATATTTAGTGCTGCCTCCCTATTTCTGTAAAGAAAGAGTCGCTTTCTCATCAACATTGTGTGGGGTTCAAATTTGAAGCCCACTACACAAAATACCTTCTTTGCTTTGTATTCTATTACTATTATTATTAGGTACTGATAAAGAGAGAAGCCTGGGGAATGTGTGTACTCCTAGCCACCAAAAAACCCCCAATAATCCCCCAGTAAACTATTTCCATCTCAGGCAAGATAAAGCCTGAAGACATTTACAAAAAGCACAATCAGGCCTCAGCATCCCCCATACACTGTAGGATGGGTAAGCCTTATTACATGGGATATCAACTGCAATACAACCTCAAGGAAGGGGGCCTGCATGGGCAGAGAAGTGAGGTACAAAGCTTTTCCCCGCACTACTGATCCAATTAACATTATTCCCCCATCTGATGTTCAATCACTTGTTCATGAAACAAGCAGGTATGGCCTCAAATTTAGATCCTAACAGGGATGCACTCTACAGGAGCTTGCACTAATGTCATTTTCAGCAAATAAATTAAAGATTCAACAAATGACCTTGAATTTCTTCTCACCCATCTAGTATACCAATTCATCAAAGGGCTGGGGATATCAGTGTGCATAGATGTAGTTGGCAGTACTGCTCCTGAGATGTACCCAAAATGAAGAGGAAGACAGACAGAAGCCTTTTTATGCAACACAAGTGACATCCAATGACAGAAAAAAATGACATATTTTGATTGCACAGTGCACAGCAGGGGGGAATTAAACCTGCTGCCACTGTTCCTCTCCAGCAAAACCACCCTTGTGGCCATTCCTTCACAAGTTAGCTGCAACGTGGTGCTGAATCCTTTAGCGAGGCATATGGCAGACAAGAGGCAACTTTAAGTCAGCTAGGCAGGTTGGGGGGTGGGATCATTAGCAGGCAGGGGAACAAAACCAGATTCCAAAGTGCCACTGATGGGATATTTCAGCAAAGAAGATTGTAAAACTGTGCCTCCCTGGAATAAACCACTGGGCCCATCCCCTTCAAGTACTCCAGGACCCCATGTGAGCAAAATGGGACCATCTAGAGCAGTGGTTCTCAACCTTTTTAGATTTGAGGCACCCCTCAGGAAATGCCAGCTCTTGCTTTTCACTTGTTTTTTAGCTACAGAAAAATAATAGAGCAATTCTTCTGGTGCAAGTAACTCAGAAAGACCCCAACAGGTCAGAATGTTCTTAACACTACGGATTCCTATGTGAAATCTGTGGGTTTATATCTTGTGAATTAAGTTTGTACACCTTACAGTGCTAATATTATGTGGCAACCAATGGCACCCCTGAAAGGATCTTAAGGCACCCCTGGGTACCAAAGAACCCCAGTTGAGAACTTTGATCTAAAGAAATAGAAGCATCCACTCCCATCTGTCAGGCAGTGAACACACCACGGGAAAGCACAACACATCACACACCTAGGTGTGCAATATAATTCCATGGTAGGACACCTATCAATCACCTTATGCCTCGAAACTCATGGGGGTCTATTGCTGATGCATCTTAGAAACGATTTGCTTATTCCTAGAAACATCTCCAATCCTTCAACTTACAAAGCCACTGGCCTCAAAATCCTGCATCAGCAGCAGCAGCATCCATCGATTAAGCATCCAAATAAGTTCCTTTAAAAGGCAACACATCATCTTTTGCCAGATCTTTTGCCAAGAGTCTCTATTGTAGACTAAAGGACAAGAGATTGGAAAGAACAGGAAGAAAAACTTAGCATTTTTAAGTTAGAAAGTACATCATAAGCAAGTCTCACCTGATCTGTTCTGGCTCTGGGGGATTGGCATATGAACGTCTGGCTCTTTCCTGGGGGAGGGGGGTCTCCGGGTTCCCCCCTCCCCCTTCCAGAGCCCTGTGTGAAGACTCAGTGCAGGAGAAGAGAAGGAACAGGTCTCTCCAGCCACTGAATAACTTGTTCGGCTCCCCGTTTTCCAGCCTGAAGCAAACACTCACACTGCAAGCTTTCCCCCGTGCAAGACACAGGTGAGTTCTGTACTTGTCTCCCCAGCCCGGAGGGAACTTCAAGCACCTTCCAAGAAATATCAAGACATTGTGGCCTTGTGGGTCTCTGAGGAGGACGACAGAAGCGTAGGTGTGCGCCTGGCTTTTACTGCTCCCCGCTGATGCCACTCCAGGTTGCCTGCAGGCCAGGCTGCACCACTGCCATAATTGTTCAGTTGCTCTACTTGTCCTCACACATCTGTGTCTCCAGAAAGCGGTCACTTGCAGGCCACAAGTCAGTGTCCCTCCATGCACCACTGTTTTCAGGCACAAGCCAAGCTCCTGATGTCCTGTCTCGTAAGAGCCCTTCAGCTCCTGGTCATCTACTCCTACCACTGGGAAGCAGGTCTGGTGTTGTTTCCTTGTCTCTGTTCACGTTCTCTTTAGCTAGGGTCTTGCCTCTGTATAACACACACACTTGTATTAGAAAAAGCCTCATGTCCCCAGCTGTTCCCCATGCAAACTGACAAGCTCACCTTACCTTCTCATTGGTAACAGAAGATGAGTGCCACCTAGACCCGCTTCCCCTGGCCCTGCTCCCCTCCCTGCCACACGCACACAGAAGCCCAAGCCTAGCTGGAAGTCATCTTTCTGCTCTCTATCCCCACCCGAGTCCCAGCTACTCTCTCACAGGCAGGGCCGAGCATTCCTGACAGAGTCACGCTTTCCACCCCATATCGCCCCAATCCCACTGCTCCTATGCCACATGCACCCAGCCTCCCTCTCCCCCAAGTGGCCCATTCAACCCAGTGTCTCCCTCCACATCCACTCTTGTTCCTGCTGCCACGAGACCCCCCCAGCACCCCACTGCCAGATTCCCACCCCCCGAGCACCCTCCCCCCGGGCAAGACTCCTTCCTTCCTCACCCCGGGGACCCCCACCGCCAGGCCCCTCCCGGCCTCTGCCCGTCCCCGCTGCTCTTGCCTGCCTGCTGCGTCTGCCAGGAGCGGGAGGGGAGCCTTCCTCCTCGCCCCTGCCTGGGGGGGGAGGGGCATCTCCTCCCGTCTCGTCCCCTCCCGCCGGGGTCCCGAGGCAGCGGCGGCGCCCCCACCCCGACCCGACTCGCAACAGCCACCAGGTTCCAGCCACTTCCGCCTGCTGCCGCCGGAAGCGAACCCATAGCAACCGAACGTCCCACCCCACCAGGCCCCACCCCCGCTCCTCCTCTGGCTGCACTCGCGGTGGAGCGAACCATTCGGGACGCGGGAGGGGGGAGCGGGAACCCTGCATGCAGAAAAAGCGCTAGTTTGACTTCCAGTTGATCTGCTGAGCCGCTGCCCTATTTCGTTGTGGCCTCTTTGCCCTAAAGCATTCCTCTCGCTTCGACCTTCTGACAGGTATTTGATGCTCCCTCTCCTCCCCCCACCCCTGCAAGTGGAAGGCTCTTCCGCCTCCCAGTGAAGAGCGGGGGTTGGACCGTCCAATTCTGTCCCTAATGGCGGGAGGGAGGTAAATTCACTTCATGTCTCCGACAGGAATGAGAGATTGTTTCTCCTCCCCGCGCTGTGGCGTTTCCCGCCCCTTTCACCACATCAGTGCAGGCAGGAGACGGAGGCTTTCATCATTTCTTCCCCATCCCCCCCCACTGGTGGGAATAGTCTGACCCTGGGGGCGGAGAGACGCGAGGGAGGAAAGCCCCGGCTCCACCCCCGCAGCGCTGACCCCGCCCCCTTATGGTAACCCCGCCCCCTTTCCAGGACCCCTGTTCATTCCCGACCTCCCTCGTCTGTCGTGGTCGCCCTGCTGGTCCTTGGTCTGTCTTCACCCCCTCCCCCTGCAGCCTTGCATGTGCTCATGGTTGTGCCCGCACACGTGCGTGCATGTGCATGGCTTCAGTGGGGACAGGGCAGGTCCCTAAGCCAAATCCCGTGCTACTGTCCACTGGACCCAAAGAGCATTGCCAGTCTCCAAACGCCTGTTGCCAGGTTGGCCAGGTGGGTTTCTAGCTGCCTAGCCCTATGTGTCTGCCCATTCAGGTGCTTCGCTGTATTATTATTGTTACTGTTATTGTTGTGAATGTTATCATATTGTTTTGGACACCCCCCCCACCTCCCCCCCAGCGTTAAGGCCAGAACATGCACACGCATGCACCCCTTTCTCATGTTAAGACCAGAAAGTAAGAGGCCTGACTCTTAGCCAGTGTTGTCAACTCTGCATATAATAAGTGGAATTGGACCTGTTTTGTATTTTGGTTTTTTAAAGTTGCCTTATTTTTTGGAGAATTGCAGCACCCCCACTCCCCTTGCAAATGGGTTGGGTTTGGTTTTAAAGGCAGCGTCGCTTTCTTTTCTTGCGCCCTCAGCTCTTCCGTGTGCTCTAACCATGACATCTCCTTCCTGTCATAGACCTACAGCTAGAACCCGAGAATCCTCCCAGTGCCATTGCTCCTGCCCAGTGGTTCTCAACCATTTTTTGTACCACGACCCATTTGTAAAGATCGATGATCAGTCCCAACCCTGTGCCCCTCACTCCCGACCAGCTTCCCGCCAGGCCCCCAGGGTGCAGGGCAGGGGCTGAGTGTGTGGCGTGGCAGGGTGTGGGACATGGGGGCCCCCAAGCAGCCCCTTGCAGGATGGAACTCTGCCAGCCTGCGAGGGAAAAGCCACCGTTTCCCATGGTTTCCTTCTTTTAAAGGAGAATCCATTCTTAAAGTTTGTTCGCAACCCTCTCATGTATTCTTGGGACCCAATTTTGTGTGATGACCCACAGGTTGAGAAATACTGGTATAGCAATTATGGTTATTGTCTTGTAAGTGCTCTCGTATTGTAATATATGGTTTTGGTTAATTGGAATTAAACGCAACCCCTGCCCAAAACTTCCCAGTGTTAAGACCAGAACCAGGAGACTTGATTCTCAGCTCTTCTATTTGCTCTAACCATTACAGCTCCTTCTGTCGTAGACCTAAGGACGGAACCCAGGAATCCTCTCTCCCAGTGCCATTTCACCTGCTTCCTTTGCTACCTTTCAGATGCATACAAGGAGCAATTCCCTGCTAAGTAAGCCTGTCCATCCCAAAGTGATCCGCAAGTCCTTTTCCAAGTAATGCAAAGATCACATGCTAGAAAAAAAATCCTTTGCTAAGCGCTTTCTCAGGCATGGACTTTGTTTTCTTCTAAACTGGAATGTAAATAAGATTATTCAGGCAAATACTAAAAGTCACAGTAGCAAGGGATCACGAGTTTCCATGCACCTGCATATTTCTCCACGAGCCTCGGAGATTATTGTCCAGCCCTGGCAAAAAGCTGGTTCTAGGCTTCCAGGGCATTTTTAAAGAGCTAGACTGATCTGCAGCATGGACCCGGCCTCTAGCAGAGAATTTCATTTCTGTTCCTTTTAGCTCTGCATTTATTCTGCATGTACCTCCATGCATGCGTGTTTGCTGCAGTGCATGTTTGCTACATATACAGTATTTAACAAATTTGTGGCATCTGTTTGCTGAATGTGCATATTTTGTCTGAAGGATGTACAGTCCTGCTTGCTGCTTGCATAGCACATGTGCTATGTCACATGGCAGGGAGGCTGCAGACATAGTATGAGTTTATTATCCCTATACTCTATGCTAGTTGAATGCACTATTCTTGCCAAACGCATACATGATCTGCTCACTGTATACGTAAGGCCTTTCCCCGACAAATGGAGTACCTCTTATTTGCAGTATTACTATATATATTTACTATGAATAATGTCATTTGCAGACATTGTCCATGCTTGTTATTTTTTATGTGCTGCTTCGTCAAATGGCTCGTGTTATTTACCTGCAGAGTGCGTGTTTGCCGGATTGTGCAGCAATGGGGAGAGGCCCCTGGGCTGCCAGATGGATGACCCCATTGTAGACCATTACAAGAGTGATTCAGAACCCTCTGCAGCACACTCCAGGACAATCCAGAGAGCATAACACAGAAAGCAAATATAGGTCTTCTCTGGCTTGGGCATCCTGTCAGCTTAGATCTTTTCAATAAACCATTGCTTTGATCGTAGGTACTGGCTGCTTTGCAGCTTCAAGAGCTGGGAGCTGTGTCTGCAGGCTCCAAACCTCACTAATAGGAATCACGTTGGCTTCCTATTAAGCAGAAGCGGCAAGAAATTAAGGCAGTTCTTACCCACAGCTTAGTTCTCTGCTAGTGCTCAATAGGACCCACGCCTCCTTCAAACGGCAGAAGGAGCCATGCTCCTTTTGCCAGGAGAAAGCCATTCTCTTGCAGTTACATAATGGCTTTGTGTGCAAGGCTCTGATGTCTACATGCAATGGAAGGATGCCCAGCTCTCTGCCATGACTCATCCATGTGGGCCGTCATGCTTCCTCCAGAAAAACAAATACAGGGAAGTTGGCAGCTTATTAACCAGAATGCCAAAGGTTGGATCATGGTAGTACACACATACTCCCATATAAAAGACCTTTTCTTGGGTATAAAAAAGGGAAAAAATCCTGAACTGTAATGAACTTCTAATACTTAAGAACTCATTGTCTACCTAAGTCCAGATTTTGTAGAAAAGCTGCTTCTCAGTTACAAACCTAGCCTGTCACTGCTTAGGGCAATGACACCAGTCAGCTTTAAAAGGGGAACCAACGTTAGGCTTATAAAGCAACTTTAAATGTAACCATAACAGTGGTGAATCACTCTCACAGTACTTTCGATAGACCCAAAAGGCCTGTTCTCCAGATGGGATGAGCACCCACAGCTTCTATTGACATCAGATGGAGTTGCAATTATTCAGCATGCTACAACCAGGACTTTCAATTCTCTCTTCTTGGATACCAGTGATTTCTAAAACTGTTGTCGGCTCCAGGGACTGAGCCTGGAAATTTCTGTTTGGGACCTGGCCAAATGCATAGAAGACTGAAATATCTATGCCTAATGATGCCAACAAGCATAAGGCTGTGAAGTCCCTTATTTATAAGGGGCAAATCTGCCCTGTCTTCTGCCTAGCTTCAGATTATGTAGCTAACTATCTCTTGCATAGACATTGCATAGATGGGGTTGACTGGAGGGAAGTGAAGCAGCCTGACTTAGTTTTGTTCAGGGGAAAGAAAGGGCAGCTTAGAGGGCAGAAGCACCGGGAGGGCCTTGCTCTGAAGCAGTGTAAAGGTTGAATTCCAGTGAATACCAGAGCCAGGCAGTATTTGGAAATCCTATTGAAGGTTTTGCTGAAACAAACTCTCATAAGCAGCTACAAAGAGCTTTTAAGCTTAGAAGGGATCTTGGACCCTTTTCATCATGTGAACCTAAAAGTGAATGTGTTGATGTCTCCTCTTAGCGTCAGAACAGTTAAGCTAATGAAATCTCGCTAGAGATTCTTCATTCATTTGATGTACCTGCTTTAAATGAAATCTGCAATGTGTCACAATTTCTCAGCTACTGAAAATCTGTATATGGCTTTCAAGTATGTTTGTCAGTTTATACCTGCTGAGAACCAGCCCCATGTAAGGCATAAGCTTCATCTCATGAATTGCTATTATTAATGAAAGATGAGACTTAAGGAACACAGAAATGGCAATGTAAGGTAGATTGTAAAGAAGGCAGCTTGTTTCTGCACTATTTATGTATTATCTTACAGCAATTTAAGTAGATGAAATGTCACTTTAAACACTCCAAGAAAAAGCAAAAGCTCAAAAACCTTAACTCTGGCTCAGAAGACAGCTTTCAGCGAACATGTTACTTCTCTTTCTGAGTTCTGTAATCTTACGATTGAAATACTGAGAACATTAGAGGTGGTGTAACTTTTATTTGCAAATACCATTAAGTGATTTTAGGTCACTACTTATTAATTATAGAGAAAATGGGGATACCTGCAGGGATTGTATATGACTGCTTGATAATTTATGCGAAAAATGGCAAAAATTAGGGGTAAAGTTAGTTTCAGAGAATTTAACAGCTCCATTTACCTCTTACATAATCTAGAGTGAGGATTCAGAACAGTTTTTTTTTTCTCCACAAAAAATCAAGAAGAGGCTCAAGTTTGAATGGAACCAGGAAAAATCCAGAAACTTAGGGAACTTTTTATCCACATTCAAATTAAATAGAGATGGAATACCATTTTGGGGTTTAGATCAATATTCAATACTGAGAGTAATATCTGAAAGATTTTGTACCTGTGTGTGCATGTGTGTTACCTTTGCTTGATGGCTACCAGCACTGGGAGATGATTTCCAGGCTCCCATCTCCTTCGTGTAAAGCCAGCTTCCTGTACGGGCAGAACCTTAAAGGCCGCACATTATCTACCGGCCTGCCTTGGCCTTCCTGTCTCTTAAGATTCATAACTGCAGAGATGGGTGACCCCCATTTTTCCCAGTTCCAGAGCAGGCGGTGGGGAGATTGCACAGTATCTGGACCATGGTCCCAGGCTGGCTGTGGCTGGTGGCTAGAAGAGGGCAAACAGCTGCACCCAGGTCTATGGAGCCCCGCTATGGCTTGTTGTATGCAGCTGCACCCAGGTCCATGGAGCCCCGGTATGGCTTGTTGTATGCAGCTGCACCCAGGTCCATGGAGCCCCGGTATGGCTTGTTGTATGCACGCACTTGCCACTGGCAATGAGCTGTGCTGGGGGTCTGTGGACCTCGGTGCAGCTGCTTGCAGCTTTGCGGCTGCCTGCCATAGCCAGCCTGGGACCATGTCCAGCTTGGGATGGCCTGAAACCATGGATTAATTACCCTGGGAAGTCTGGGAAGCCATTAATCCATGCTTAATAATATCCGAATTAATGGTTTCCCCAGGCTTAATCAGGGTAATTTAGCTGTGGTTTTGGGCCATCTGGAAAAATGTGTGAAGGGGTGAGACTGCGGGGACCCCTAGATTAATCAGAGGTGGGGAGGGGATGGTTCAGCCAGTGAAAGTGGCAGCTGGCTCCAGGATCTGCCTGCAAAATTGGCTGGCCAGACACTCTTGCAGCAGCTAGTCAGCAGCCGTGAGCTACCATGGGGTGAAGCCAGCAAGCCTAATCAGAAAGGAGCTGTGAGCAGCTGGGGAGGTTACCTGGCTGGAAACAGAAAGGGTCTGGGATATATAGGCCCAGGACTGAACCACAGTGGTTATTTTGACCCTGTTGGAGGGGAAAGAGCTCTGAAGCTGGGAGCCTGCAGAAATCTGCCAGGAGGTCTCTGGAGCTGATGGGGGCCCTGCAGGTATGGCAGGGATGTATGTGAACAGAGTGGGGTAGTTTGTGTTGCAGCTGTTCGGCTTATGATTTTTGTTTATAGCTTAAACCGGTGGACCGGGTGGGCATCAAAAGAGGGGGTATGGAGGTCCCAGAGGGCCACGGAGGCATGAGCTTGCTGAAGCTGGGTACAAGCTTCAGTTTTGCCAAGAGGGCAAGACTCAGGGCCAACGGCCCACCAGTAGAGAAAGCAACAGAGATAGACAGGGCCAAGGACCCAGTCCCTATAAGAGGCAAAGTTGGGGTCAAGGACCCACAGTTCATGATGGGCAGAGAAAGGGCTAGAGAGCCACAGCCCAGAGAGACAGTGTTTGGAGGCCAGAGGGACCATGAGTCTGTGAAGGGTGGAGGTACGAGCCCAAGAGGGTGAGACAAGGGTCGGAGCCTGAGAAGCCAGGCCTGGTGCGGTGGGTCAAGGCCAAAGGGACCAGCCAGAGAAGTGGGGTTGGAAGCTGAGAAGTCCAAGGACCCAACAAGGGAGTGGAGGTCTAAGGCAGCCTGGTGGCATGGGGCAAGGTGCTCACTTAAGTATGACTGGAAGCACCCTCAAGGCATGGGCATGGCTGTAGGGGAAGTTCGGAGCCTGTGATTAGCCCCTAAGGCAATTGATGTCCTAGGGGACATGTATGAGCCTGGTTGGTATATTATGTGTGAAGTCTGCAGTGAGTCCCAAATGATCTGAGGAGATGTGCGGGCAGGGGACCAGCATAAAGCTTGCTTTAGGGCCCTGGGACAGCCTCCCTTTCTAAATTTTATTAAGAGCATCAAGGCATGGCAGGTTAGAGCAGAGGCAACGCATAGTGTGGTGGTGCATCCCCTACCAAAATGCGCTGTCGACGCTGGTGGCAACACCTGCAGGTGGTTGCTGCTCGCCAACCTTGCTGCCAACACTGCCAGCAGTGTCTGTGGGCAGTCTGTGATCCCTGCTGGCCACTGCTGATGCTGCTGGCAGTGTCTGCGGGTGGTTGCCAACCCCTGGTCAGCACTTGCCTCTCACCAACTCCACCACCGACAGTGCTGGCGGCATCTGTGGGAGCTCTCCTGCTTACCACTGCTGTGCTCCCGCCACCACCATGCCCTGCAAGGTGCTGAGCTCACATGCCGTTCATGGGTAAGGGTAGATGGGGGTATCTAAAGCCACATCAGAAGAGGAGCAGAGAGTAACCATGAACGGGGTGCCATGGCTGCTGCTGGGGCACCTATCCTATTACATCATGTCACCATAACTTCATTGATACTTGATTCCAAGATAAATTAAAGCTAGATTTTGTGTGTACAATGAGGATATACCCTGAAAGATGGAGGAGTTCAGGAAAACATTTTCAAAAATATATAGGCATACAAGATTGTTAGCAGTATTTACAATATCACCTATGCAATTTAAATGTGTACAGATCCCATTAACAATCATACTAAATGACTATCTGAATTAGCTGCCAACCTGTCTTGAAAATCTACCTCCTAACCCCTGTAATCTACATCAGTGCTCTTCCACCTCCAGAACGGTGTTCACCCTCATTGTTTTGAAGCATCCGTGCATCCTTCACAAAGAAACTTCTTCCATAGCTCCTCACTAGAGACCCACACACAAATCCCCCTCTCAGGCGTACTCTGAGTCTACACTTAACAAGAGGACCCAAAGCTCCCCATTTAGATCATGGCCTCATTCTGCCAGATGCTTCACAAACACAGGAAGAGACATTCCCTGCATCAAGCTGAGATCAGAGCCTCCCTGTACTGGGTGCTGCACAGAGACATATGGGACTGCCCATAAAGAGCACTGTACGCTGGCAAAGGATGAAAGGCACAGAAAGGGAGGTGGTGTGATTTACATGAAGTCATAAAGGAGGCCCATAGCTGTACTTCCTCTTCCTAGCCCCAACACTAACTCTTACTCAAATTGTCCTAGCTTGCTTGGATAGGGCTTCATTGGGGGGTGGAAAGATGGTAGTAAGAGCAGCTATGTTTGCTAAGCCTGCAACTGAAGTGGATTGGAGGTAGAACTGCTTTCCCAGAGTATAGACCAGGGAGTCTCAACTGGGGAGCCTTGAGAACCTTTCAAGGATGCCATGGGGTGTCGCCCGGTGTTAGGAATATTAGACGTGCAAATATGATTGCAAAATAAACCCAGAGATCTCCAATCCTGAATCCATAGTGTCATAACACTCTGACCCATTATTGTCTTTCTGAATTCTTTGCAATTGAGAATTGCTCTATTATTTTTCGATAGTCAAAGAGTGAGTGAAAACTAAGTGCTAACATTTTCAGAGGGACATCGCAAGTCTGTCAAGGGGTGCCTTGAGTGCAGAAAAAATTGGACAAGTCTGTTAAACTAGTTTAAATCTGCCTGGAATGGTTCAAAAGTGGACCCCACTTCTCTGGCTGGTCAAAAACCCTCATCACGTTTATAGGCTCAGCAGTGCTATGCTCGCTAGCACCATGGCCAAAAGGGACTTGGGGGTCATGATTGACCACAAGATGAACATGATCCATCGATGCGATGTTGCAGCTGGTAAAGCAAACAAAACTCTGGCTTGCATCCATAGATGCTTCTCAAGTAAAACTCAGGATGTCATCCTCCCGCTGTACTTGGCCTTGGTGAGACTGCAGCTGGAGTACTGCATCAGTTCTGGGCTCCACAATTTAAAAAGGATGTGGAGAAGCTTGAGAGAGTCCCGAGGAGAGCCACGCCATGATTCCAGGGCAGGAGAACAGGCCTTATGATGAGAGGCTGAAAGGCATGGGACTCTTCAGCCTGGAAAAGTGCAGGCTCAGCAGTGACCTAGTGGCTGCCTATAAGTACATAAGGGATGTACATCAGGATCTGGAGGAATGCCTGTTCACCAGAGTGCCCTAAGGGCTGGCAAGGTCCAATGGTCACAAACTCCTCCAAGATTGTTTTAAGCTGGACATAAGGAAAAACTTCTTTACTGTTCGAGCCCCCAAGGCCTGGAATAGACTCCCTCCCGAGGTGGTGCAAGCACTTACTCTGGACTCTAAAGAAACATTTGGATGCTTATGTTGCTGGGATCCTTTGACCCCAGCTGACTTCCTGCCCTTAGGGCAGGAGACTGAACTCGAAGATCTCCCAAGGTCTCTTCCAGCCCTAATGTCTATGAAATCTATGAACTATTTAGTTGGTCTAATAAAAGATATCACACCTACTAAAGAACCTTGTCTGCCTTATTTTCCAGGTCCACTTTAGAACCATTCCAGGCAGATTTAAATTAGTTTAACAGACTTGTCCAATTTTTTCTGTGCTCCAGGCACCCCTTGACAGACTTGCGATGTCCCTCTGAAAATGTTAGCGCTTACAGTTTCGTAGTTTCTAGGGTTGGAAGGGACCTGAGTAGATCATCTAGTCCTACCCCCTGCCATGGCAGGAAAGATTACTGTGGTCAAACGACCCCAGCAAGGTGTTCATCTAACCTCCTCTTAAAGACCCCCAGTGGGCAGTCGTCTGGGCATCTCCTATAGCATTGCTTCTCCCCCTTCCTCCCCTAAGGGCGCTTACAGAAGTTATTGATCATGCTGTAACTTTAAGCACTTTACACAAAGCATTTAAAGGAACAGTGGCATCGAAAGTCAACAGATGTTCAGGGTTTGCTGGGGGCTCTGAGCCTCCATCCACTGGCTGAGGCCAGGAGGCAGGCAGTTCTGTAACCTGCTCTGGGAGGTTGATAGCGGGGCCAGCTGGTGTCTCTGGGCTCGGTCCCTTGCCCACCTGGAGGCACCAGCAGCTGGTTGGGCTCCCAGAGTCTCTTTCAGGGAGAGGACCCCTTGAGCGATGACATCTGGCACTGGGGACCCTCTCCCTGGGGGTGGGGATGCTGGCCAGGGCCTCCCTGGGCTGTGCTCTTGGCGGCGCAAGAAGGAGACTCTGCCTCCTCCCTGTGGCAAACCAGGGGCATGACATGTAACCCTCGCAGCAATAAAAGCTGCCTATGGCAGTCTAATTTAGAATCCCTTCACTTCTTACCTGATTGAACAAGGGTTACTTTTCCATGCAATTGGCCATTTTCAAAGCACTCTGCAGCTGTTCATGTGCATTATGGCATGGCTGCAGAGCACTTTCAGGGGTCACATCGCATGAAAATTGTCACTTCTGTCTGCACCCTAACTGGCTGCTCTTGTATATGGTCAGAACTCGACTGCCGTTCCCCCCAACACTTTTGCTGACACTTGTTATCAGTGAGCTCCCTTGCACTGTTTATTCAGTAAAATCTATCTTTCTGACAACCAGCTTTGTTCTCTTTCTTCTTAAAACTCCATCCCCTCATCATTCCCCCAGTCTCTGGGAATGCAAAAGTATGTTTCCAAGCACACACATGCAACCAAGTCAGACAAGCATGCTGCAGAGTTTGGCCAAGGCCCGGTTACTGACCCTTACTGGACTCATGTTTAGGAGAAAAGGGAAAGCAAACAAAATGAAAATGCCTCCAGTCACAGGTGACCTACCCCTGAAACTCCCAATGCATGAGTACAAACACTCCCTGACACACTTGTCCACTGCAAGGTATGCTGGATGGGTGCTCACTTGCACCCCCTCTGAAAAAGCTGTCAGCTGCAGCAGCCTCCTGGGGATACTGGGGTTGTCCCTCCACTGAGCTCATTTCAATCCAGACACACATCAACTTGCAGACTGTAAAAACTGCCAGGCACTACTGAGCTGGGCTGGAAATAATGACCTAGAGCAGAAAATACAAGTTTCTCATTCTTCAGACCAGGTTAGAACCATACCTCAACTGGAGGAGTGGGCTCTCTATCCCATTTGGCCGCAACTCCAGCCAGGCAGTCCCTTTTCATTGTTCTGGCTTATGTCCTCTGCATCCAGAACTGCTTTCCTATTATTCTTCTTAGGGCCCCATGCACGTCCTTGTTCCTCAGTGTATAGATCAGGGGGTTCAGCATTGGGGTGATGAGACCATAGCAAAGTGAAACCAACTTGCTCTGGTTACGGGGTTTGTGGAATGGGGGCTGCATGTACATATAGGTGGCCGTGCCATAGAAAAGTGATACCACCATTAAGTGGGACGTGCAGGTATTAAAGGCCTTGCGCCTGCCCTCAGCTGAGCGGATCCTCATTACAGCAGCCCCAATATGGCCATAGGAGACTAGGATAAGGCCCAGAGGCATTGGTAACAACACCACAGAGGCGACAAGCCGCCCAATCTCATTGATGGAGGTATCGGCACAGGCCAGTTTGAGCAGAGCTGGCACCTCACAAAAGAAGTGGTCAACCCGGTTCCGTCCACATAAGGGCACCCGCAGCAAGAGGCTAGTCTGCACAAGGGAATTGGTGAGGCCACTTAGCCAGGAGGCAGATGCCATCAGCCAGCAGAGGCGGTGGTTCATGATGCTGGTGTAGCGCAGGGGCTGGCAGACGGCTGCATATCGGTCATAGGCCATGACTGCCAGCAGGACACACTCGATGGACCCCAGGCCAAGGAAGACGAAGAGCTGCGCCACGCAGCCGGCCCAGGAGATGGTCTTGAGAGTGCTCCGGAAGTTCATCAGCATCTGAGGCACAGTGCTGGTGGTGTAACAGATATCCAGGAGAGAGAGATTGCTGAGGAAGAAGTACATGGGGGTATGGAGACTAGGATCCAATCGTGAAACCACAATAATGGCCAGGTTCCCCAGCAATGTCACGATGTAGGTTATGAGAAAGACCACAAAGAGCAACTTCTCCAGGTACGGCTTGTCAGAAAGCCCCAGCAGGATGAACACTCCCTGGGAGCTCCCATTGCCTCTTTCTTCCTGCTGGGAGAAAGGACAAAGGTAAGGATGAAAGGAGCAGCTAGAGAGAGGAAGGGAAAAATTCACTGACAGCGCTGTGTTTACTCGGAAGGGATCGTTCCTACTTGTGGCATTTTATAGACTGTCAGGCCCACTTGGTGCGAGCGGTGGGATCTCTGTGCTGAGGGATAGTTTTGTTACAGAAAAGTGGATCATAGAATAAGAGTTGTCACAGATCTCAGGGGTCATCTACGGCACATACCATATCGACGCACGTGTAAGTTGAGGTGCCCGCCCTCAATTCAGTATGGAGTGAAAAACTTCTTGTCTGAGACTCAAGTACAGGCCAGGCAAACTGCTGTGGCTGTGGATGGGGTCAGCGTGGCTCCTGTGGCAGGTAGGGGGTGCATGGGAGAGTGTGGGGAAGGGTGTATGTTGTGTGTGGGTGTGCTTGGGGATAAGAGTGGCAGGGAGGCAGGCATGGAGGGGATATGAGGGGGACAAGGGGCTGGGGCAGGCTGCCTGTCCCCTAGTCACTGCTTCCGCTGCCACTACTTTTCTCTGTGACAGTGGTGGGAGGGATGAATTTGAGAAGACCCTCCATAATTAGATTCTAGCCTAGAAAATTAAAACAAATTTATAACTTTCCATGTCTACAATCTAATAATTGGGGGTCATCTTAAATTCAGGGCTGTCTTAGATTCAAGTAAATACAGTAATAGGAAAATGGGATCTATATGCCTGAGAATGGATAGCTCATAGATAAATGAATTTGAGTTTATTGATGGTAGACTAGGACACACATGGGGAAAAAGGAATTTCATAAATGCTAGGATCACAGATTCGTAGATGCTGGGGTTGGAAGGGACCTCAACAGATCATCGAGTCCGATCCCCTGAGTAGGCAGGAAAGAGCGCTGGGGTCAGATGACCCCAGCCAGATGCCCATCCCAATTCTATGAATTTGTCATAGAAATATGGATACTTACACTTTACGCTGTTTGAGAAAGGGGCTCTTCTGCATAGATCCTAACCGACTGAGATTATGAGAAGCCTCAGCCCTAAACCACAATTATAACAACAAGTGTCAATGAATGCGTTTCTCAAGGGTGAACAAGCGCAGAGTGTCAGAGGCATGTTGGCACTGTAGAGCCTAACTGCTAGGCCCCTTGCCTCAGAGGAGAGTCCTTAATTTGTTTGTACTATTTATATGCTGTCCTTCCCAACGAAGGCTCAGGATGGTTCCCCTCACTCCCCACCCACAGCCTCCCAGACCCTGCTTGTGCTTCTCACTCCCCCGCATAGCCCCCCAGCCCAGCTGGGGCCCCTTGTCCCCCACCCACAGCTCCTGCCCCCCCAGCCCTGGTGGAGGGCCCCTCGGCTGCCAGGGCTATAGGGCCTGGGTCTCTGACACAAGGCAGAGGCTGCTGCAGTGGTGCAGAGCACATCGGCGCCTCCCTGCTACTGGCTGCAGCAGGGTTGGGCAGAGAGGACCAGCTCCCTGCTGCGGCACATATGCCCCAGGGGAAGGAGGGACCCATGTCCCCCAAATCTGTGCATGGGGTGGGGGTGGGGTGGGTGCATGCTGAGGCTCTGGTTCCTGCCCTGCTGCCCTCATTTGGGGTCTCCACAGCCTGGTGAGTGTGACCGAGTGCTACAGGGCAGAGCACAGCCGTTCAGGAAAGTTGCTTGCTGCTGCAAGCTCCACAATGCCCTGGTGACACATCTCCCGCATACACGGCAGCGGTGAGGGCAAGCACCCCATACTGCTGCCCGCAGCGCTCCCGTGTGTGCAGGGGACACATCTCCAAGGAAGCGCGGAGCTCGCAGCGGCAAGCAGCTTTCCTGTGTGGCCCTGTCTTCTAACTCATGGCACTTTCTATGAATCGCCATGAGTTAGCTCTGGGAGCTGCACTTCTGTCTAGACCCAGGGGCTCCTTGGGGATGGGTAAGGGGCGCAGGGGGCAGAAGCAGTACTTGTAGCCCTCAGAGGAGCAGTCACAGGTACTGCTGGAGTAGCTGGAGCTGTCAGAGGGTGCCAGGCAGTGGAGGACAGCATTTACCCGTAATGGGATTTCATGGTGCACTTTTGTTGCCCTTTTGGCTCTCAGCCTTTGTGAATCACTGAGCTATACCAACAACATTATTCTCACTTGGCAACACATGGTCATTCGCAGCTAATGCACTAAATGTATTGGTGCCTCTGCCTCCCAGGTGACTCAGTTGTCTTCTGATGGCCAGCCCAAGGCCGGTTTCACACTCTGGTTCACTAGGGCACTTGCCTGTATTCACTTGCCACATCTTGATCTTGATAATAAATGTGGGATACAGCCCTCAGAATACCAGCGTGATACTTTAGGGTACTTGTACATGAGATGGGGGTTTAATCCTCAGGGTTTTATTCTTACAGTTTACAGTCTATTGTTTCAACTTTTCAGTCACATTATGGTGAGGGGCCCAATCCTTTTTAAATTTTCCCCACTTGGGCAGCCTGCTAGCAGGCTGGGTGCTGCCTCAGCTCAGAGGCAGCACTCATCTCAATTTAAGCTGGGGCAGCACCCGGCCTACTAGGAGCCCACCCGGGCCCCGCTGCTGTGGAGAGCAGGGCCAGGGCTCCCCACAGCTCAGGGACTGCTCAGGCCACTGGCTGCTTGCCCCTCAGCCATGGGAGCAGTGGATAGGCTCCTCCTCCAGAAAAGAAAAAAAGGATCAGGCCCCTCGCCACTTCTGCCTTCAGCAGGTCTCTGTGGGTGGCAGAACGTGTGGGGCTGCCTGAGAATGGGCTGGCTTGCCCATGGGGCAGCACGAAGATGGCAGAAGGGCAGCTGGGTGTGCTGGCAGCCAGAGAAGGCATCAGGGATGGTGCGTAGGGTGCTGGATGTCCGCATGGGCTATTAGCTGGCTGGGTGCTGCCCTAACTCAGAGGCACCTGGTCTAATGTTTCCCTCAGCCCACCCAGACTTTGTCAGGTACATTGTCCCCGCCATGTTCTCTGGCTGGGAGCACACCCAGCCGCTTTCCTCCCACCTCCCTGCACTGCCCCAGGGGCAAGCTAGGTATGCTGGCACCTGGAGAAGGCAGAAGGGACCACAGGATGCTGAAAGTCCGAGTGGGCTTGAGGAAGGATTGGATTGGGCACCTCTGAGCTGGGGCAGCACCTGACCAGCTAGTAGCTTGCTTGGGTGGTCCCATGCCCCATCCCCACCACCTTCTCCAGCCTTAGCACACTCAGCCACCATCCTGCCACCTTCTTGCACTGCCCCAGCTGCAAGCCTGGGTGACCCCAGGCATCCTGCTTGCCGCAAGAGCCTGCTGAAGGCAGAAGTGTTGAGGGGCCCGATCCTTTTATTCTGTGGAGCATGCCTGCCTCTCCTGCAGCTGGGAGGTGAGCAGACAGCTGCATCGTAATTTGTAATGTTGCAAACTAAACTATGTTGGGATGTAGTTGTAACCAAGCAGACAGATTTAAACCCCCCAAACTGGTACACGTGTAAAGTGTGCCGCCATTAAGTCACACAAATGACATGTTCATCACATGTACGTTGTGATGACTGTCACATGTTCAAGCGCCCTTAGGTGCCTATTTATCATTGAGCCACCTCTCTATGACCCAGACTTTGTTAAAGTCTGACTGTTTGGAGAATGTCTCTCCCCTAAAATTGGCTCAGCCCTTCTCCTTTGCATCTTGTCCCCGAGCAAGTTTAGTCTCTCTCCTGCACTTTCAGTCTGCTTTAGGCTTAGCCCCTAGGCCAGGTGTCTTACCTCTGAGCAAGCTCTTATTTCTGTATGTCTAGGACCTGTCAGTAAAATAAAAATGATTAACTTAGAGCAGTGACGCTCAGCCTCCTGGCCCTGGGGACCAGGTGGCAGAGGCAGGGTGGATCCAGAGGCCAGAACCTCTGGGGTTGGCATGTTGGATCCAGCTGTGAAGTGACCCCTTTGGCACCAGATCAAACCCTGTGCACAGTGGATATGGCTGTGGGACAACCTGCACATGTAAAATCTGACCCATGTGCTGGAGAAACGCTATGTACCCAAGGTCTAGCCATGTGCCCAGAATGACCCCACACATACCAGATCCGACCCCTCGCACTAGAATGACTCTGCATGTCGCACCGTGTTATCCCACCTGTGGAGCTGCCCACGGCTTCGGATGCTTAATGGCAGGGGAGTGGTGGCAGCTTTAATTGCTGTGGCCTCCAGAGCCATGGCGATTTATGCTCCCACTGTTCCCCCACCTGCAAATCGACACCTGCAGGCTGGACGACGTGGCCCCGTGGGCTGCATTCAGCCTTCAGGCCAGAGGCTGAGCATCACTGATTTGGGGTTAAATCTTGGATGACACATTACCGCACAAACATTAGAACCAAAGAGAATTTGTCACATGAGCTAATTTCAGTGACCAACAGGTATCTCAAGAGACTTCAGCAGAAACACACATCTCAGTATGTAGCTTCATCCTCTGAGCCTTGAAGACGACATAATTTGTATATTCCCCTGAGATTTTTTTAGTTACTCATAATTAACTACCATGCATCTCCATAGTAATTTTTGGGGTCATCATAGAAACAGTGTATGGCATTAAGGAAGTTTATAGTATACAATAGAGCTGTAGTTCCCTCCCTAAATAGGAAATGGTTTCTAGAATAAATATTTCTTCTGCCCTCAGTAACATCACAAAGCAACGAGCTCCACGCATGTTAAAAATATTTTAACATATTTGTATTATATTTGTTGTCTTTAAGCATATGGTTGTCATGCCTGAATTATCAATCATTCTCAATGACTTACTAATCATTTTTATGGCAGCACCTTAGTGGCCATAGTTTAATGCTGTTGCATGAATTTCAGAGAATTCACTACCTGTTTTTATTATCATGCAGAACCAGAATCAAAACACAAGGACATTTTAACATTGATATTTTGCAGGTAATTCTTGATGCCAGAGCTAAGCTGATCTCCAGGAAAGTCCAGTTCTATCAACTGCATGTGGATGCTGCATATTAGTTTGCTCCTCAGCGCTATACAGGAAAATATTATACAAACTGGGAGTTCCTAAAATTCAAAGATTGTAAAAGTTCTCCTAGCTAGAAAAGAAATAACATTTTGCATAGGGGAGGTAGAGAGTGGAAGTGTTTTCCCCTCAGCCTGAAGAAGAGTATAGAGACCTGAAAGCTTGCAAAGAAAAAACATTTTTCCTATTATTTAGTTGATCTAATAAAAGATACTTGTCTCTGATCCAAGAGTTTTGTTTGTCTGTATTAGACCAACACAGCTATAATATATATCCCTGCAACCGTCTTTAATGCATTTATCCTCTCAAAGCCCCTGTAAGGCATGGGGGTGCTGTTATCCCCATTTAAAAGAGCTAAAAAGCAACTGGACAAACTCCCAAGCTTCTGGACTCTCTGAGCAATACTTACTGTCCTCCTGAACAAATGGTTGGAAAGAAAAGCCTCTGGACTCACCTCCATTTGCTGCCTGCTGGCTACCTGGCTGGTTCCTGGCAACTAGGATGCTCCAGTTGCAGCGCAGTCTGGCTTGTGGTGCCTGCTGCCCTGTTCTGACAGCCCAAGTCTGCTTTGGCACGGAGGGAAATGCAATTTGGAGTGGTCCAGCTCAATTTCGAAGGGTCTTTTTGGCAGGCAGGGATAAAATCCAATCTTGAGCCCTTCCTGTGTGCCAGCACTGCCTCTGCCTGACTCTGGGACGCTGCCTCAGCTGGCGCTTTGCTTCAGGAGAGTCTCACAGAGATGGGAGTGGGGCAGCTGTGGTGGTTGAACAGATATTCATAACCTGCATCTTACAGCTATGGGATCCATCAATCTGGCTCAGCGTGCGAGAGAGGGGAAGAGTTAGCTTGAGGGAGAGGGTTCGAAAGACAGACGTGATGGAAGAGATGTATGCTTGAGGTGGACGGATGGAGAAAGGAGAGAGAAAGGGAAGGATGCATGTGTGCAAGGGCAAGCCAGCAACCTATGCAGCCAACTCCTCTGGTCTCTGTTCCTAGTTCCCCTCCTGCTCTTGTGTCCCTCTGCTGATTAGGGCCGGGTATGCCTTTTATCTGGGCAGGTTCAGGTCTGACATCCAGCTGAATGAGTGCACATCTCTGAGTGCAGGAGGCTTTTCCTCACACCCCGCAGCACCCCACCCCCAGTTCCACAGGGCCCTGTGGGGTGCGAGCCAAGCATTTATGGGTTTTGGAGTACAAGGGGTGGTTGTTTCACCATTGCCTCCCTAGAGGGATGGCACATCTGTCCTGCACCACAGGCAGGACAAGAGACCCCAATGGTGACATCAGTGCTCTAGTCTGCAGGGAGGTAATGGGGTTTAATGCATTACAAGTAGGGGCTGGGAGTCAAATTTCCAGGGTCATATGTTGTGCTCAGGCAGAGTTTATATGTAATGGTTAAAGCAAGACAGACTGAAGGGTCATTACTCCTAGGTTGTATATCCAGCTGTGGGAGGCAGTAGGCCCCAAGGTAAGATCATCATTGCCCCATGGCTCATCCCATACAAGAAGCTGACAGCACTCTTTATGCCACATGTCATGGCTGATTAGGGCCTGGGATGTGGCACAGTGGTCACCATTAACATCTCAGCTTCTGGGTTGTACAGAGAATGGGAATTACAGCCGTTATTAAGGATACTTATTGTGTGTGACCACCTCTGATAACGCCATACCAGGAATGGACAGGTCATCAGAAAGTTTTGTGCCTGATTCAGAAGTGGTTTTAATTGAATCCAGAAGGAGTGAAAACTTAGAACAAGTCAAAGATGCAAGAGTGACCAAGCATGAGAGCAAGTAAGAGAGACAAGTATCTTTTCTTGCTATTTAGTATTACTGATCATTAGGGCTGTGCACAATTGAAGCAGCTGTTTCATTTCAGAGGTGTTTTAGCCCATTTTGGCATCTGAAACACTGAATCTGAAATGAAACGGAAGGCTGTGAAACATCTCCAAAGCAAAATGAAACCATTTGAAACTTTTTGCGTGTTTTGGAAGGTTTTGGAGGCGTGTTTGCGGGGACATAGAAACTCAGAAGAAGGAGGGGGCTGGGGGTGTGTGTGAAAGGACTGCTTTGATATTGATATCTGTAGCTGGCTAGTGTCTGCGATCTGTCCCTGAGGTCCTTCCAATCCCACTGCTCTGGGGGAGGGATGGACAAACAGCATATAAGGCTCTGTGTGAAGTCTTTCTGTCCCTTTTGTGGGCTGTCCGTCCGCAAGCAACAGCATGAGAAAGGCAGTGGCTGTCTGCAGTGACTGGCTTCCTAGTAAGTCTCTTGCTAGTCTCTGTTCTTGGAAAGGATTGCATATACACCTTTCCAATATGTTACAGATAGAAAATATGGCAAGCAGATAGAAGAAGATATAGTAAAGACATAGGAGATATCTATTAAAATAAGCAGATAGAAGAAGATATAGTTTAGTAAAATAAGCAGATAGAAGATATCGTAAAGTCATAGCAGATATAGTAAGCATATAGAAGATATATTACACACACACACACACACACACACACACACACACACACACGTTTTCCAGCACAGCAAACATTATGAAGTGTGCTGAAAGGCAGGTGCCAGATCTTCTGGCAGGGGAGCGAGAAGGAGCAAAGTGAGAGGTGTATGTCCCCCACACCCAAACTTAGACACACCCTCTTCCCTAGCACGCATGAGGCTTCTGCTGTTAGTGGCAGCGAGGGGTGGCAGCAGTGATTGCTCCTGCCCCACCTCCACGAACACTAGCAATAAGAACAACCCCCAGCACCGCCAGCATGACAAACACCAGCATGACAGTCTCCTCCCCTACAATTTCATTTCCCAGTGCGAGGCTCCCAGTGCCAGAGGAGGAGCAGATCTGGAAGCAGGGAGCTCAGGGCCATTGCCAGGGAAATTCTGGGGCAGGAGCAGGAATTGGAGTTTGTGCTCCACCCCTCAAATTTCCCTAGAGCCAGGTCTCCTTCTCCAGAAGGCGCTGTGGAGGAGGTTGTGGGGCCAGGTGGCTCAGCTTCCCCCGTCATTGTGCCTGCCTGCTGAGGAGGGGGATAAGGCAGGATCCACACCTGCACCCCAGAAGTGAGGGGGCAATGTAGTGTGGGATCATTTTGAGGTGGCAGATGATCCCAAGTACACTATCTGCCCGCACTGCTGATGCAAGACCAGCTGGGGCAAGGACGAGAACCACTGCAGAACCACGGGGATGCTGCTGCATATGAAGAGGCACCACCCCCTTGCCCTTGCTCCTCCTCGGCCTGGCACTGGTGGGAGCATGCCCAAAGCAAGTCCCCCTCTTGCTCCAAAGCCCCCGTTCCCCAGAAGCTGAGGCAGGCCACCCTGGAACAGCGGGGGAAAGGCAGGGACAAAGCGGGGCTTCTTTCCAAGGCAAATGAGGTGAACCAGAGCATTGGGGAGATGCTTGCTTTAGATGGCCAGCCCTTCTTGTTAGTTGAGCAGACGGGTTCAGGCGACTCATGGTGCTTGTGGCCCCATCATACCGCATGCCCACACACACCACCTTCAGCAGGATGGTGGCACCCTCCCTGTATGAGGCATGCAGGGAGTACTTGAGGGAGGAGCTGAGCAAGGCAGGTCTACAGATGGCCTTACATTTCACCTCAGACATCTGGATCCAGAGACAGGCATGCAATGCAGGCAAGAAAGCCAGTCAGTGAAAATGTAAATTGAGGTGCCGGGGGTCAGGGACAGGTCAGGGGGGAGGGGAGGAGGTGGGGCGTGGAATGGGAACGTAGCAGGTAAAAGTGGAGGGGTACCTGGGGAGTTGTGTCGGGCAGGTTATAGTGTGTCATTAATCCAATGTCTATATTGAGCCCATGAGTTTCTGTATGTAGGAGGTTGATGAAGTGAAGTTCATAGACTCGTCTGTGAAAAGTGGCTTGTAAATTTCCTTTGAGGAACAGGCCTGAGAGATTGGAAACAGAGTGGGTTTCTTGTGAGAAATGTGCCCCACAGGTAGGTATTCTTGTCTGTAATAGATGTCCGCTGTGCGTTCATTCTGAATTGGTCTTCCATCAAGGCCTGGCAGGCAAAAGAGGGGCGGGCTGTTGGCCCAGAAACAGGTGGGTGGGCAGAGATCTAATCAGCACCAGGAAGGCCCCCTGTTTCTGGCTAGCATGCCTGCTGTTTTCATCCTGCTGTGCCTACACACACACACGTGTCACGAGTTTTGCTTAGAACAAATTGAGGTGCAGTTTCACAGAAACCCCTTCACCTTGGCAGGCTTCATGCCCTCAGAAGGGGCTAACATCCCTGCAATCTTCATCCGAATCAGGCAAGAAATGACAAAGTTACAGGTATTTTAATGATTTCCTATTATAGTCTAAGGCTGAATCACCGAAACAGCTTTGAAACTGCGAAACAGATTCGGCCGAATCAGAACGGAACAGCGTTCTGAAACACTGAACCGAATCATTGTCCTCCGAAACGGTTGAATCTGAAACTGAAATGAAACATAGCCCTTTGCACAGCCCTACTGATCATTCCAGATGACAGAGCTGGTTGGGGAGCAAGCTCTCCAGGCTGTTTTGCACCGAGCTACGCAACCATGGAGCTGAATGGGGAACAGGCTCTCCAGCCCCACCCCACAATCGTGGAGTGGGGGCTGGGTTCTGTCCCAGTCAGGGGCAGGTCCCAACTCTGCAGCCCAGTTGGGTGACTGGGGAGCAGGGCTCTGAAAGTACTACAGGGGTGGGGCAAATCCCACTCCTCTGCCATGGTCCACTAGTGGGGCAGCTAGTAGTGAGCCCCTGGCTGGGTGATGAATCCCTGGCCTAGGGCTCACTGCTAGCTGCCCACAGGTGGATTGGGGTGGGGGCTGAGACCTGCCCCTTCCCTGCAGCTCTTTGCAAGTCTCCTGCCCCAATCAGAGAGCCAGGACTGGGAGTTCCCTGCTTCCAGGGCAGGGGGAGCAATGTCCCAGCCCTGGTCAGGAGACAGCTGTCTCCTGGCCCTGTACTCCCTGCTAGCCCCCAGGCTAGTACCTAGGGGGATGCTAGTGCTTCCCCTTGAGGAGGTAGGCACGCATTGCAGGGCCTCAGGAAGTGGGAGCATTTCGCTGCCATTAGCAGCAAATCTGCTCCTGCTTCCTGGAGCGCTTACTCACGAGTAAACTGTTTCTGGATCTAATGCAGGTGTAGACACACCCAGTCTCCTGTAAACCAGGAGTAACACTGCTGGAGCAAATGGGGAAGATTCTTCTCTCCTTTTTCCTTCCTGCAATGTAGATCCCAAGTGAGTCCACTGGAAATTCTTCACTTAGGCTCAGGTCAGTCAGGAGTGTTCAAAGAGGGAGTAAATATTGAAGGTTTACACCAATACTGTTTTAGCCCTGTCCTGCCCCAGTTTTATGAATATTTTGTGAAGATTATCTGCATCCCCCCCCAGTCACTGTTTATGTCTTAAGGAGCAGTATTACTGGATCATGGAGGCATCAGTTGGGAAGAGCTTGGTAGAACTTTTTTTGTCATTGGGAAGCAGGGCGCACTGTGCTTCTTAGCAGGCCTTAACCATGCTCCTGACACCTCTACTGCTTGTGTGTCATTAAGCAAAACAGGTGAATGACTTAACTGAGATCTCCCTTCCATCTTGTCCCTGTGCTAAACTCTGTAGGTTGTGACAATATCCAAACATGGGAATTATCATATTGTGTTGTCGGGTCTATGTTATTGAGGGGAAGAAAAAGAATAGTGTTACACTGGACCCTTTGGATAAGCATCAAGGGGGTGTAAAAGTAAGTACTGTGAAGGTTCCCCTTGGGGTAGTAGAAGAGGGTTTTTTTCTGAAGACTAGGTTCAAAGCCTGATCATAGAATTGATGTCGGCACGTGCCTCTGTGCCGAGGAGGTGTCTGCTCGATTTTAAAGGGCTTGTGTGCCCGGTTCCCTGAATGGTCTGCATTAGCTGCAAGGGCATGGGGCCAGGATGTGGGTTATGGATGCGCTAGGGAGCTGCTCACAGAGGCAGGTTTCAGACTGCATTAGCACATTCTTTAGTTCTGGACAGCCACAGTGTCCAACATTTCAGGCTGCATCAGCTTACCCCTTTATTTCTTACTTGTCAGGGTTGTGGGCTTACTTGAACATGCAGCTGTGGAATACCAGTAGACACTATCAGGTAACATGAACTCCCTGTAAACAATGTTTGGGGGCATTTCAGTTTCTTGTTTTTTTATCTATAATATTTTTCTCAGCACCCATTTTTACCATGGTAGAAATCTGTCTCTTCATTTGCCTCATTGGAAGAGGCAAAGTTGGCAGATCTACAAATGCTATCCTAGTAGCTTAGCCCTGAGGCTCTTAACATCATCTCTCTACCTTGGGTACTGACAGCAGGAAAGCCATAGGGGACCAGCTGTATGAGGACAGTAATGCTAGGAAGACAAAGAAACCCTACTAGAGCAGGGAAAAGTGGGGAACAGATGGTGGATGAAATTGGACCACACACAGAACCTGAAACATAGGAGGGGGACTTAGGACTACTGCCTTGGAGAGGAGGAATGGGGACTCATAGAGCCTCCACTCTGATGGAGGGGTGACAGGGACACCGGGGATATGTTTTAAGGGGGAATGGGAGACTGGTAGGGGCCACTGGTGTGTCATATTCATTCCTGCTATAAAATGATAACGTGGGAATTCCTTTTTTATCCAGTAGATAATGTAACTACACAGAATAGAAATGTTATGACCATGCCTGGGGTCTCCCTCTTTCTTTCCTCATTTCCAATCCCTTTCATCCCAATAACAAACGTACAAAGAAGGACCACGCTGAATAGCAGCAGGGGTACTTGGACCATTTTTTTTAGGACTTGAGAAAACCAGTTCAAGTTTTTATTTCAACTCTAAATATAGCCAGAGGACGTTTTCGGTTTGGGGCTTCTGCCAACAGATGGCACTTGCAGCTGGTAGGAAAAAAATCAGACTTCCAATACGTTTCAACAACCAAAACCAAACCATTTTCTGTAGGAAAAAAATGCCAAAAGAAGACAAAAACTGACTGATAACTGCTAAAGGCCCCTGGGAGGACCTGGCTGAGGACACAGTTCTGGTGGAGGAGGGAGTGTGAAGGGATCTTTAATGACCAAGAGAGGACGGGACTTCCACTATGGGCTTTTGCAAAGGCTGTCAGCTGCAGGAGCCTCCCCGGGACTGACACTCCACCAGGTCATCTCCTTCTTGTCTCACACCACTTCTCAGGCGGTAGCAAGTGTTGGGCATCACCATGCTGGAGGTCATTACCTAAGGGGGAGAGTCTTGTGTTTCCAATTCTGCAACCTCACTACTTTCCCTAACTTTTGCCCAGATGAGTGTCATCCCCCGTGTTTAGGGGAAGGCGCTCTAGTCCATTCACATGCAGCACCAGGACTTTTCACTTGCCCTTGCTGAATTTCATCTGGTTGACTGCAGAGCATTTTTTCCAGTCTATGCAGGTCGTTCTGGGTCTGAGCCCTGCCCTGCAGGATGTCTGCATGCTCCGCTCAACTTGGTGTCATCCACAGATTTGCTGAGCATACACTTAATCCTACTATGCATATCATTAATGAGGGTGTTGAACCGTACTGGAGCCCAGACAGATCTCTAGGGAACCCCACTTGATACTTCCTTGAGCCTGTTGACTACTTGTTGAGCACAATGATACAACCAGTTACGTTTCCACCATACAATACTTTCATCTAGTCTGTATTTCCTTAGCTTGTTAATGAGACGGCCATGGGAGACAGCTTCAAAATGCTTGCTAACTCAAGGTATATCATGTCCACTGCTCTCCCCTCATCCTCAGAGCCCTTCACCTTATTACAGAGGAAATGAGGTTGGTCTGGCATGATTTGCTTTTGGTGAATCCATAGTGGCTGAATCTGACCACTTTGTTCTCCTCTAGGTACTTGGAAATAGATTCCTTGAGGATACAACCAGTTATGTGTCCACTGTACAATATTTTAATCCAGTCTGTATTTCCTTATATTGTTAATGAGAATGTCATGGGATACAGCTTCGAAAGCCTTGCAAAGTCAAGGTATAGCATGTCCACTGCTCTCCCCTCATCCATAGAGCCTCCCCTTATTACAGAGGGAAATTTGTTTTTCATAGTTTCATAGGTGTTATGGGCTGGAAGGGACCTTACAGATCATTGGGTCCAGCCCCCCTGCACATGGGCACGAATGACCCCAGCAAGGTTGGTGTCAAGACACTTTTTTGAAGATCGCCATGGTGGGTGAGTGTGTCACCCCTGCAGGAGACTGCTTCTCTGGTAGGAGCCTGGGAGGCTGCTTTTGGTGAATCCATGGTGGCTGAACCTGACCACCTTGTTCTCCTCTAGGTACTTTGGAATAGATTCCTTGAGGATACCTAAGATGGACAGTATATTTGCCCCTTTGCAATCATCTGTGTCACAGGGCGGGGTCCTAGGAGCAGCCGTGATCTCTCCTAGCGCCCCCTACCATGCCAAGTCGGTGTCAATGCACCCTCGTTCTCGCCCACCACGTCTTTGATGTCATTAGTGTTATGGGAGGCTGCCTTTTCGACCTCTTGGATACGGTACCCCTTATCTAGCCCGGTCTGTGCCCTGTCTCAGCTGACTCCATGCACTAAAGCCTTAAGGGGTACGTGTGGCTCCTACCACCCCTGATACAACGCCCCAAGCCTCGCAGATTTCCCGGCCGTTGTCTAGTCAATCCCTTACAGCGCCCTCACGGCGCCCCCTTGCTTCCCTTGCTGTAGCCCACATCCTCACAGACGCTCCCTGGCCTCTCTCGCGGCCGTCTTGCCTGCGCCCTCTGCAGGGCTGTCTCTCACGAACCCGCCCGCACTGGGGCCCTGCCTCACAATCAGGGCTCAGGTGGCCATAGCCGTGCCTGGCCCCAAATCCCCTCCCTGGGGCTTCTCACCCGCCTTAGGGCCTTTCTCCGTGCTTGGGACGCAGACGGCCGTAGCCGTGCCTGGCCCCCAATGCACTGTGCCCCTTCTCTGGGCTGGGGTCAGTGCACCCCTAGATGCAGTGCCCTCTCTGGCACCGGGGGTCCCACACCGCTGTGCAGCCCCTATGAGGCCTCCTCCAACCCCGATAGCCTCACCCAGTCCTCCAGTGTAACAACAAACAACCAAAAGCATTAACGCGAGCCCATCGGCTTCAACTCAGAACTAAGCCCCCTGGCTAAACGCAAACCTCTAAGCCGCCCGGCTAATCATCGATCAAACCCTTACCAGGGCTTTCTCCACCCAGTCCTCAAACCGAAGCTGTTCAGGCCATCAAGCTTCTCCAGGCTGCCTGCTCTAGCAGAGCTCCTTCTCCCTTGGATGTTAGTGGGGAACTGCCTGCTTGGCCTCAGCCTAGGCTGTTTATATAGGCCAGGCCCTGCCCCCTTCCGGTCAGCTGACCGAACTGCGCTTGCCCCAGCAGCCAGCACCTGTACCTTTTCCTAGGAGCAGGGCATGGAAGTGTCCTGCGACACACCTTCCCCCTTAAGTTCATCACTCACTAGGAGCGACAATCCGGGGCCTCACCCAGCCTTCAACCAGGTCTCGGGGGGACAACTAATGGCTCTGAAATCACCTCAGCCAGTTCCTTGTGTTCCTAGTGTTCATCCCATCCAGCCCTGCATCTAGCTCAGAGGTGGGCAATTATTTCAGGCGGAGGACCACTTACTGAGTTTTGGCACGCCATCAAGGGCTGCATGACAGGCAGCCAGGGGCAGATAAATATTCATTTTCTACATTTTTTAGGGGCCCTGCAGGCTGGATAAAATGGCCTGGTGGGCCACATCTGGCTCACAGGCCACATTTTGCCCACCCCGATCTAGCCCCTCTAAGTAATCCGTAACCTGTTCTACTATTACATTGGGTTTTTGACTCATGCCTTATTTTTACTGTAAACTGCACTCATCATCATCTGGTAGCTGCCACTATTTCTGATGCTGGATTAAAAAAACCTTTAAGTAGTTCAGGCTTCTCTGCCTCATCCGTAACTAGATTGCCATCTGCATCCTGTAAGGGACCAATGGTTTTTTTTTGGTCTTCTTCTTCCTCTTGACAGTTTAATTACCTTTGTATGCCTCTTAGCAGTTGCATCTCAAGTCATCCTTTGGCCTTCCTAATTTTCTCCCTTCACCCCCATCTGTTACTCTTATGCTCATCCCTAATAATATGGCAAGTTTCCGCTTTCTATAGGATTCCTTTTTGAGTTTCAACTCATTCAAGAGACCGTTGTCTAGCCAGGCTGGGCTCCTGGAGCACATCCCTTTTTTCACCTGGGGGGCAGAGAGAGAGGACTTCAGTTCTTTTGAAGGATATTTATAGATTGCAGCACCATCTCTGTGCTAAACCCCCACAACAGGAATAGACAAGTCAGTAAAAAGTTGGTTGCACCTGATTCAGAAGTGATTTGAACTAATCCAGAGGGAAGCAAACTCAGGGGAAATGCAATGCACACAAGACACACAGCATGAGAGCAAATATAAGGAATGTGTGTTTTCATGCTGTCCGGTGCCACTGATTGTTCCCTGGGGTACTTAGCCATTGCACATCAGGAATGATCCTTTTGGCATAATATGGGCAGATCCTGTTTTCACTGATTGTAGGTTAGTGAGGAGTAACCCCACTGGATTAACAAGAGCTGATTCCTTCCTTACACTCATGTAAACCAGGAGTAACACCACTGGAGCCACTGGGACTGATTCCCTGCCATCACTCTTCCACAGTGCAGACCTCCAGTGATTCCACTGAGAAGTCCCCACCCAGGGGTATGTAAATGTTCAGGTTCAGGCTTTAGCTTCTGCAAACGAGAAAAAAAAAATGTCCAGTTGACGCCATCACCCCGTCCTATCCCAGATTTAGGAATATGTAGTGAAGATTGTCTCTATCCCCTCCAGTCACACTCTTCATATTAGGCACCCTGTTAACGGACTGTGTAAGCACTAGTTGGAGGGAGGTTAGCAGAATTAGTTTTGTGATCTGGGGAGAAGCTGGGTACCCAGGCTTTTTGGAAAGGCCCGAGCTACTCTCCCTATCCCACCTACCTCTTGCGTGCCATAAAAGAAAAGAGGAGAATGTCTTCATTAAGATATCCCCTCCATCTCATCCCAGTGGTAATTTTCAGAAGCACAGCAGGGCAGGGCAGGCCTGTGCCTGGGGCACCTGCCAGCACACAGAGCAATGCTGGTTCCTGCCATCCTGGCTGCAGCAGTGTAGACAGCTGCCACTGCAGCAGCAACTGCTTTTGCACCTCCCAGTGCAGGCAGTGCCCAGGGCTACTGGCCCGGTCACCCACCCTCAGTGACAATACTTCTAAATTTTGACACCAGCAGCACACGGGGGTTATCTCCTTAGTATTGGGGGATCTGTGCAATGAAGTGAACGTAGAGCAGTGTTGTATGAGACCCTGGGGAAATGGGCTATAAAAGGCTGTGAAGAGTCCAACCAGTGTAGCAAGCGGGGAGCAGGTTCAGTGCCTAAGCATAGAACTGGTGCAGGCAGATACCGCCTTCGGTCCTGTCCCCAGTTCCCTGTTCTGCGTTAGCTCCAGGGACTTGGCTTATGAGTGTGCTAGCGAATAGCTCGCAGAAGCAGAGCGCAGACAACATTGGCATGTCTTCAACTCTGAATGACATTTGGACGTTTCAGATTGCATTACCTTACCCTTTGTTCTCTAGTGTGACCGGTTGGCAGATTAGGCGAACTTGTTGCTCTGGAAGGACATGAGGCAGCATCAGGCAACATTAATTCCAGGTTAGCAATATCTGAGGGCATTTCTCTGCCTTTTCTTTAAAATCAATCAATAAAAATACATATATTTATTTATTTCGATTTCTCAGCACTGTTTTGCACCACAGCCCAGTTCCTCCTCTCCTATACCATTGGCTCCTGGACACTGGCTATCTTAGATACACAGTGCACCAGCTCTGTGGTCTTCTCTTCATTGCCTCTGCATCATATTCTCATCTTCCTGTCTGCCTCTCTCTTGCTCCTGAGCCATCCTCTCCACACATAGGCAGGGGTATGAAAGGAGCCTGCAGGAAGAAGGTGTACGACCAGTTCAGTCATATGGAGTCTAACATGGAGTTAAAAGGGACGTTGTTGAGGAGGAAAGGTGAAGCATGAGAAAGGATGGTCCAGGCCAAGAACTGGGGAGATTTGGGTTCACTTCCCTGCCCTGTGAAGAGAGTTTCCTATTTGGCCTTAGCCAAGTCAAGAAACGGGTTTATGAATGACTAACAGTCCAAGTTTCTTAGAGCTGCTTGGGTTTTGTGGAACCCACTTCCTGCACAGCGCACATGTAGTAGAAACCTCACTCCCAAGCTGGGTGCTCTACCTACTTTTATTTTTTGCCTCTGTGGCGGTGGGCAGAGGGAGCTGCCGCACTGCGGAGGAGAGGAGGAGGTGGGCCCGACAGAGGGGCTCCTGTCTTTCCTCAGCTGGCCCCGCTGCTAGTAAAGTGCTTGTGCCAATTATTTTTCCCCCTCTGTGGAGGTGGGAGGGAGGGAGCTGCCACGCCGGAGGCTGCAGGAGGAGGCAGTGCTGGTGGAGGGGCTCCCGTTCTTTCCCAGCTGGTCCTGCCCCCGGCTGCCCAGCCTGCAGCCTATTGGCACGTGTGCAGTTGGGCAAAAGTGTTACAGACAGACAGACACACAGACGGAGCCTTTTATTATATATGCATATGCATATACTGGACATGTTACTTCTCTTTCTGAGGTCTGTGGTCTTATCAATGAGATACTGAGAACATCAGAGCTGGTGAAACTTTATTTGCAAATACTATTACGTGATTTTAGGGCACTACGGGTTAATTACAGAGAAAATGGGCAAATCTGCAGGGATTGTACAAAACTGTTTGATAATTTAAGAGAAAAGTGGCAAAAATTAGGGGCGAAGTTAGTCACAGAGAATTTAACAGCTCTGTTTACCCCTTCCATAGTATGGAGTAAGGATTCAGAACAGTTTTTTTCCCCTCGGCAAAAAATCAAGAGGCTGAAGTTTGAATGTGAACAGGAAAAATCCAGACTCTTTTAGGGAACTTTTTTTATCCACATTCAAATTAAACAGAGATGGAATACCATTTTGGGGTTTAGATCAATATTCAATACTGTGAGTATAATCTGAAAGATTTTGAAGCAGTGTGTGTGTTATTCTTGCTTGATGGATGCCTGTGTTGGGGGATGACTTAGAGAAGCTCCCATCTCCTCTGTGCAGAGCCAGCTTTCTGCATGGAGAGAACCTTAAAGGCTGTACATTGTCTGCCTGGCAAGCCTCGGCCTTCCTGTCTCCTGAGCTTCATAACTGCAGGGATGGGTGGGTGACCAATATTTTTCCCAGTTCCAGGGTGGGGGGTGGGGAGGTTGCACAGTACCTGGACCATGGTCCCAGGCTGGCTGGCTGTGGCTGGTGGCTGGAAGAGTGCAAATTGCAGCACCCGAGTCCATGGAGCCCTGGCATGGCTCGTTGCATGCATTCACGCACCACTGGCAACGAACTGTGCTGAAGGTCCTTGGACCTCAGTCGAGCCACTTGCAGCCTTCCAGCTGCCTGGCACAGCCTGCCTGGGACCATGGTCTAGCTTGGAAATGGCCTGAAACTATGGCTTAATTCCCTGATGAAGCTCTGGAAACCATTAATCCATACTAAAGAATGTGTGAATTAATGGTTTCCCCAGGTTTAATTAGGGTAGGTGCAAGGCATGGCTGTAGGGGAGGTTTGGAGCCTGTGATTAGCCCTAAGGCAACAGGGCTAAGTACAGAGAGTCAAAAAGCCTGAGGCTCACTTGATTCAGTCTTTGCAGGCTGGTCTAAATTGCACAGATTAAATTTAAACAGAAGTGAATAGACGAGTACCTCTGATTCAGGAAATATGCCACATGCCTACAGTAGTTCAGGCCAGAAGCTGGGGGGGCATTACAGCATGGCTCTCTGGCTGTGTGTTCATTTCCTCTTTCTGCTGCCCCCAAGGTCTCTGGGATTTGCAGTCCATAATCACAGCAGCAGGACTCTACAGGGTTGCTCATCACCTCCTCTTCCTGTTCCTAGGTCCCTTTGGGATTTGTAGTCCACAGTTGCAGCCAGCAGGAAGTTTGAGTGGGGGAAGGGGTGTTTAACCCCGTCCCTGGCCCCATATCCCTGCTGTGGTTTGCCTGGCGAGGGGCATGCCCCCACCTTGCAGACTAGGCTGCCTCCCCATCTGGGTTTGTGCTCCCCCATCAGCCAGCCATCACTGCTCCAGCTAGGGAGCTGGGGGGCAACCCTGCTCTCTCGAGCCAACAGCACAGCCTAGCTCAGGGCTGCAAAGCATGCTGGGATGATGGAGGACTGTGATTTAACTTGAACAAGGAAGGGGGTTGGGACAGAAGTTTCATAAACTGGTTTGACTCAAATCAATGCAGTCCGATACTACATTCACCCAGGTTTTTCTTAAAATCAGTTTCAGTCATTTTAAACTGTTTTTTGTGCGCTGAGCTTCTGCTCCGTTACATGTGTAAACCAGTTTTTGATCACTTATACTGATTTATGTGTAACTTCTGTCCCTAGCCATTAAGTGTGAGGCTTGGAGTAAGTCCCAAAGGATCTGAGGAGATCTGCTGGCAGGGAGCTTCCCTTTCCAAATCTTACTAAGCACATCAAGACATAACCAGCAAGAGTTGATGGAGGTACCTAGAGCCATAGCAGAACCGGAGCAGAGAGTGACCATGAAGAGGGTGTCACAGCTGCTCTGAGGCACCTACCCTGTTGCATCATGTCACCATAATTTCATTGATACTTGATTCCAAGATAAATTTAAGCTAGCTTTTGTGTGTGCAATGAAGATATACCCTGAAGGATGGAGGAATGCAGGAAGATATTTTCAAAAGTATATAGGCATACAAGACTGTTAGCAGTATTTACAATATCAGCTATGCAATTTAAATGTGTATGGATCCCGCTAACAATCATAGTAAATGGCTATGTGAATTAGCTGCCAACCTGCCTTGAAAACCTACCTCCTAACCCCCTTAACCTACATCAGTGCTCTTCCACCTCCAGCACGGTAGATGAGTGCAAATTGCAGCACCCGAGTCCATGGAGCCCTGGCATGGCTCGTTGCATGCATGCACGCACCACTGGCAACGAACTGTGCTGAAGGTCCTTGGACCTCAGTCGAGCCACTTGCAGCCTTGGTCTAGCTTGGAAATGGCCTGAAACTATGGCTTAATTACCCTGATGAAGCTCTGGAAGCCATTAATCCATACTAAAGAATGTGTGAATTAATGGTTTCCCCAGGTTTCATGAGGTAGGTGCCTTGCAGGGTGAGAGGTGCAAGGCATGGCTGTAGGGGAGGTTTGGAGCCTGTGATTAGCCCTAAGGCAACAGGGCTAAGTACAGAGAGTCAAAAAGCCTGAGGCTCACTTGATTCAGTCTTTGCAGGCTGGTCTAAATTGCACAGATTAAATTTAAACAGAAGTGAATAGACGAGTACCTCTGATTCAGGAAATATGCCACATGCCTACAGTAGTTCAGGCCAGAAGCTGGGGGGGGCATTACAGCATGGCTCTCTGGCTGTGTGTTCATTTCCTCTTTCTGCTGCCCCCAAGGTCTCTGGGATTTGCAGTCCATAATCACAGCAGCAGGACTCTACAGGGTTGCTCATCACCTCCTCTTCCTGCTTCCAGGTGCCTCTCGGATTTGTAGTCCACAGTTGCAGCCAGCAGTAAGTTTGAGTGGGGGAAGGGGTGTTTAACCCCATCCCTGTCCCCATATCCCCGCTGTGGTTTGCCTGGCGGGGGGCATGCCCCCACCTTGCAGACTGAGCTGCCTCCCCATCTGGGTTTGTGCTTCCCCATCAGCCAGCCATCACTGCTCCAGCTAGGGAGCCAGGAGAAAGGGGGCGACCCTGCTCTCTCACAGCCTAGCTCAGCATCAAAGCATGCTGGGATGATGGGGAACTGTGATTTAACTTGAACAAGGAAGGGAGTTGGGACAGAAGTTTCATTAACTGGTTTGACTCAAATCAATTAAGTCTGATACTACATTCAACCAGGTTTATCTTAAAACCAATTTCAGTCATTTTAAACTGTTTTTTGTGCGCTGAGCTTCTGCTCCGTTACATGTGTAAACCAGTTTTTGATCACTTATACTGATTGATGTGTAACTTCTGTCCCTAGCCATTAAGTGTGAGGCTTAGAGTGAGTCCCAAAGGATCTGAGGAGATCTGCTGGCAGGGAGCTTCCCTTTCCAAATCTTACTAAGCACATCAAGACATAACCAGCAAGAGTTGATGGAGGTACCTAGAGCCATAGCAGAACCGGAGCAGAGAGTGACCATGAAGAGGGTGTCACAGCTGCTCTGAGGCACCTACCCTGTTGCATCATGTCACCATAACTTCACTGATACTCAATTCCAAGATAAATTTAAGCTAGCTTTTGTGTGTGCAATGAAGATATACCCTGAAGGATGGAGGAATGCAGGAAGATATTTTCAAAGATATATAGGCATACAAGACTGTTAGCAGTATTTACAATATCAGCTATGCAATTTAAATGTGTATGGATCTGTTCACCCTCATTCATTTGGAGCATCCATGCATCTTTCACAAAAAGGCTAGCACTACGGAAGGAAGAGACTTGGGGGTCATTATTGACCATAAGATGAATATGAGCCTGCAGTGCGATGCTGCGGCTAGTAAAGCGACCAAAACGCTGGCTTCCATCCATAGATGCTTCTCAAGCAAATCCTGGGACGTCATTCTCCCCTTGTACTCAGCCTTGGTGAGGCCGCAGCTGGAGTCCTGCATCCAGTTTGGGGCTCCACAATTCAAAAAGGATGTGGAGAAGCTTGAGAGAGTGCAGAGAAGAGCCACGCTCATGATCAGAAGTCAGGAAAACAGACATTTTGATGACAGGCTGAGAGCCATGGGGCTCTTTAGTCTGGAAAAGCGTAGGCTCAGGGGTGATCTGATGGCCACCTATAAGTTTATCGGGGTAACCACCAGGATCTGGGGGAACGTTTGTTCACCAGAGCGCCCCAAGGGATGACGAGGTCGAACGGTCACAAACTCCTGCAAGACCGTTTCGGGCTGGACATAAGGAAGAATTTCTTTACTGTCCGAGCCCCCAAGGTCTGGAACAGACTGCCATCGGAGGTGGTTCAAACATCTACATTGAACACCTTCAAGAGTAAATTGGATGCTCATCTTGCTGGGATCCTATGACCCCAGCTGACTTCCTGCCCTTTGGACGGGGGCTGGACTCGACGATCTCCTGAGGTCCCTTCCAGCCCCGATGTCTATGATATCTATGAAATTTTCAGAGGGACATCGCAAGTCTGTCAAGGGGTGCCTTGAGTGCAGAAAAAATTGGACAAGTCTGTTAAACTTGTTTAAAGCTGCCTGGAATGGTTCCAAAGTGGACCTGGAAAATAAGGCAGACGAGGTTTTTTGGGTATGTGGGATATCTTCTATTAGACCAGCTAAACAGTTGGAAAAGTGTTCTTTGTAAGTTTTCAGGCACAGACACCCTCCTTCAGGTATCGGGATATTCTGCTGGTGATTTTGAGACTCTCCCTATGCCTGAAGAAGGGCGTCTGTGCCGGAAAACTTACAAAGAACAATTTTTCCAACTATTTAGCTGTTCTAATAAAAGATATCACAACTACCCAAAGAACCTTGTCTGCCTAGGGCCTTAGGCCGACATGGCTATAACCAGCAACCCTAGAAAATGACGTACTCCTGAACCAGGTCCCTGTGAACTGGATCAGTGATGCGCTGACACCAAATGTGTCCTGCAGTGGGGCTGGCCAGTCCTCTGGGCATCTCCTATGGCATTGCTTCTCCCCCTTCCTACTGTAGGGGCGCTTACAGAAGTTATTGATCATGCTGTAACTTTAAGTGCTTTACACAAAGCATTTAAAGTTACAGTGTCATTGAAAGTTAACAGATGTTCAAGGTTTGCTGGGGGCTCTGAGCCTCCATCCACTGGCTGAGGCCAGGAGGTAGGCAACTCTGTAGTCTGCTCTGGGAGGTTGATAGTGGGGCCAGCTGGTGTCTCTGGGCTCGGTCCCCTGCCCGCCTGAGGCACCAGCAGGTGTTTGGGCTGCCAAGGGCTCTCTCAGGGGGTGGACCCCTTGAGCAGTGCCATGTGGCACTGGGGACCCTCTCCCTGGGGGTGGGGGTGCTGGCCAGAGTCTCCCCCTCCATCTCTGGCAGCACAAGGAGGAGACTCTGCCTCCTTCCTGTGGTAAACCAGGGGCAGGACATTTAACCCGCGCAGGGAACTGTATACAAATTCTCTAAAGCAGTCTGATTGAAAGTCCCTTCACTTATTTACCTGATTGAACAAGTGTTACTTTTTCATGCGATTGGCTATTTAAAAGTGCTCTGGAGCTGTGCATGCGTGTTATGAGACTGCTGTGGAGTGCTTTCAGGGGTCAGATTGCATGAAAATTGTCACTTCTGTCTGCACCCTAACTGGCTGCTCTGGTATATGGCCAGAACTCGACTGCCGTTCCCCCCAACACTTTTGCTGACACTTGTTATCAGTGAGCTCCCTTGCACTGTTTATTCAGTAAAATCTATCCTTCTAACAACCAACTTTGTTCTCTTTCTTCTTAAAACTCCATCCCCTCATCATCCCCCCCCCCCCCCCGCCAATCTCTGGGAACCCAGAAGTATGTTTCCAAGCACACACATGTACCCAAGTCAGAGAAGCACGCTGCAGAGTTTGGCCAAGGCCCGGTTACTGACTCTTACTGGACTCATGTTGAGGAGAAAAGGAAAGCACACAAAATGAAAATGCCTCCAGTCACAGGTGACCTACCCCTGAAACTCCCAATGTATGAGTGCAAACACACCCTGACACACTTGTCCACAGCAAGGCATGCTGGATGGGTGCTCACTTGCACCCCCTCTGAAAAAGCTGTCAGCTGCAGCAGCCTCCTGAGGATACTGGGGTTAACCCTCCACTGAGTTTATTTCAATGCAGACACACATCAACTTGCAGACTCTAAAAACTGGCAGGCACTACTGAGCTGGGCTGGAAATAATGACCTAGAGAAGAAAAGACAAGTTTACTGTTCTCCAACCCCCCTCACCTTGAACCATTCCTCAACTGGAGGAGCGGGCTCTCTATCCCATTTGGCCGCAACTCCAGCCAGGCAGTCCCTTTTCATTGTTCCGGCTTATGGCCTCTGCATCCCGAACTGCTTTCCTATTATTCTCCTTAGGGCCCCATGCACGTCCTTGTTCCTCAGTGTATAGATCAGGGGGTTCAGCATTGGGGTGATGAGACCATAGCAAAGTGCAACCATCTTGCTCTGGTTACGGGGTTTCTGGAATGGGGGCTGGATGTACATATAGGTGGCTGTGCCATAGAAGAGTGATACCACCATTAAGTGGGACGTGCAGGTATTAAAGGCCTTGCGCCTGCCCTCAGCTGAGCGGATCCTCATTACAGCAGCCCCAATATGGCCATAGGAGACTAGGATAAGGCCCAGAGGCACTGGTAACAACACCACAGAGCCCACAAGCCGCCCAATCTCATTGATGGAGGTATCGGCACAGGCCAGTTCGAGAAGAGCTGGCAACTCACAAAAGAAGTGGTCAACCCGGTTCCGTCCACATAAGGGCACCTGCAGCAAGAGGCTAGTATGCACAAGGGAATTGGTGATGCCACTTAGCCAGGAAGCAGATGCCATCAGCCAGCAGAGGCGGTGGTTCATGATGCTGGTGTAGCGCAGGGGCTGGCAGACGGCTGCATATCGGTCATAGGCCATGACTGCCAGCAGGACACACTCGATGGACCCCAGGCCAAGGAAGACGAAGAGCTGCGCCATGCAGCCGGCCCAGGAGATGGTCTTGAGGGTGCTCCGGAAGTTCACCAGCATCTGAGGCACAGTGCTGGTGGTGTAACAGATATCCAGGAGAGAGAGATTGCTGAGGAAGAAGTACATGGGCGTATGGAGACTAGGATCCAATCGTGAAACCACAATAATGGCCAGGTTCCCCAGCAATGTCATGATGTAGGTTATGAGAAAGACCACAAAGAGCAACTTCTCCAGGTACGGCTTGTCAGAAAGCCCCAGCAGGACGAACACTCCCTGGGAGCTCCCATTGCCTCTTTCTTCCTGTTGGGAGAAAGGACAAAGGTAAGGATGAAAGGAGCAGCCAGATCCGTGCATGGGGTGGGGGTGGGGTGTGCGCACACCTAGGGCTCTGGTTCCTGCCCTGCTGCCCTCATTTGGGGTCTCCACAGCCTGGTGGGTGTGACCGAGTGCTACAGGGCAGAGCACAGCCGTTCAGGAAAGTTGCTTGCTTCTGTAAGCTCCACGATGCCCTGGTGACACATCTCCCACATGCATGGCAGCAGTGAGGGCCAGCACCCCACACTGCTGCCCGCAGCGCTCCCGCGTGTGCAGGGGACGCGTCTCCAAGGAAGCGCAGAGCTCGCAGCGGCAAGCAGCTTTCCTGTGTGGCCCTGTCTTCTAACTCATGGCACTTTCTATGAATCGCCATGAGTTAGCTCTGGGAGCTGCACTTCTGTCTAGACCCAGGGGCTGCCTGGGGGTGGGTAAGGGGCTCAAGTGGCAGAAGCAGTACCTGTAGCCCTCAGAGGAGCAGTCACAGGTACTGCTGGAGTAGCTGGACTTGGCACAGGGTGCCAGACAGTGGAGGACAGCATTTACCCGTAATGGGATTTCATGGTGCACTTTTGTTGCCCTTTTCGCTCTCACCCTTTGTGAATCACTGAGCTATACCAACAACATTATTCTCACTTGGCAACACATGGTCATTCGCAGCTAATGCACTAAATGTATTGGTGCCTCTGCCTCCCAGGTGACTCAGTTGTCTTCTGATGGCCAGCCCAAGGCCGGTTTCACACTCTGGTTCACTAGGGCACTTGCCTGTATTCACTTGCCACATCTTGATCTTGATAATAAATGTGGGATACAGCCCTCAGAATACCAACGTGATACTTTAGGGTACTTGTACATGTGATGGGGGTTTAATCCTCAGGGTTTTATTCTTACAGTTTACAGTCTATTGTTTCAACTTTTCAGTCACATTATGGTGAGGGGCCCAATCCTTTTTAAATTTTCCCCACTTGGGCAGCCTGCTAGCAGACTGGGTGCTGCCTCAGCTCAGAGGCAGCACTCATCCCAATTCAAGCTGGGGCAGCACCCGGCCCACTAGGAGCCCACCCGGGCCCCGCTGCTGTGGAGAGCAGGGCCAGGGCTCCCCACAGCTCAGGGGCTGCTCAGGCCACTGGCTGCTTGCCCCTCAGCCATGGGAGCGGTGGATAGGCTCCTCCTCCAGAAAAGAAAGAAAGGATCAGGCCCCTCGCCACTTCTGCCTTCAGCAGGTCTCTGTGGGTGGCAGAACGTGTGGGGCTGCCTAAGAATGGGCTGGCTTGCCCATGGGGCAGCACGAAGATGGCAGGAGGGCAGCTGGGTGTGCTGGCAGCCAGAGAAGGCATCAGGGATGGTGCATAGGGTGCTGGATGCCCGCATGGGCTATTAGCTGGCTGGGTGCTGCCCTAGCTCAGAGGCACCTGGTCTAATGTTTCCCTCAGCCCACCCAGACTTTGTCAGGTACGTTGTCCCCGCCATGTTCTCTGGCTGGCAGCACACCCAGTCGCTTTCCTCCCACCTCCCTGCACTGCCCCAGGGGCAAGCTAGGTATGCTGGCACCTGGAGAAGGCAGAAGGGACCACAGGATGCTGAAAGTCCGAGTGGGCTTGGGGAAGCATTGGATTGGGCACCTCTGAGCTGGGGCAGTACCCGACCAGCTAGTAGCTTGCTTGGGTGGTCCCATGCCCCATCCCCACCACCTTCTCCAGCCTTAGCACACTCAGCCACCATCCTGCCACCTTCTTGCACTGCCCCAGCTGCAAGCCTGGGTGACCCCAGGCATCCTGCTTGCCGCAAGAGCCTGCTGAAGGCAGAAGTGTTGAGGGGCCCGATCCTTTTATTCTGTGGAGCATGCCTGCCTCTCCTGCAGCTGGGAGGTGAGCAGACAGCTGCATCGTAATTTGTAATGTTGCAAACTAAACTATGTTGGGATGTAGTTGTAACCAAGCAGACAGATTTAAACCCCCCAAACTGGTACACGTGTAAAGTGTGCCGCCATTAAGTCACACAAATGACATGTTCATCACATGTACATCGTGATGACTGTCACATGTACAAGCGCCCTTAGGTGCCTATTTATCATTGAGCCACCTCTCTATGACCCAGTCTTTGTTAAAGTCTGACTGTTTGGAGAATGTCTCTGCCCTCAGATAGGGTCAGCCCTTCTCCTTTGCATCTTGTCCCTGAGCAAGTTTAGTCTCTCTCCTGCACTTTCAGCCTGCTTTAGGCTTAGCCCCTAGGCCAGGTGTCTTACCTCTGAGCAAGCTCTTATTTCTGTATGTCTAGGACCTGTCAGTCCACAGATGAATAGAAGACACTTAGCACCCTTAGCCAGCTGCACAGAGTGACCTTCGTACTCCCTTACTCCATCCCATGCCTCACAGTTAAACAACAAAACCCTCAATGAAATATACCCACAACCTGACTAAAACCAATATTAACCTTCAGGGATGCCTTTCCTCAGGTGTGTTCCCCTCCATTGCTGGCTAAGGCCAGCCTCAGCCCCTCTCTCCTTGCTCATTGTAGCGTGCATCCTTCAGGGAGTTGCACTTGGTTCCCCTGCCGTGGCCAGGTTGACCCTCTCTGACACAGCTGGGTTAAGATCCCTCTTGAGCTCTGCTTCATCTGGTCACCACACTCCCTTATCCCCTAATAGGATGCAGGGGTTCTCCATTATGTGATCTACAGCCTACAGCCTGCACTCTCCTCAGTAACAGGGGTTAGGGTTCCGTTACAGGTGTAATAAAATTGATGATGATCAGGCAGATACCCTGCTTCTTATGTATTGCCTGAATTACCACAGCTGCAGCAACACTTTGATGCTACTCTTGATTCAGGCAGTTAGTCACTGGCTTAAGTGGGGCTATTTGAATAGTCTAGTAATATAATGCACATGGTAACTTGCAGTACATATTTTCAGTATAATAAAAATGATTAACTTAGAGCAGTGACACTCAGCCTCCTGGCCCTGGGGACCAGGTGGCAGAGGCAGGGTGGATCCAGAGACCAGATCCCATGTGGCATGGGCATGCTGGATCCAGCTGTGAAGTGACCTCATTGGCACCAGATCCAACCCTATGCACAGTGGATGTGGCTGTGGGACAACCCTGCACATGTCAAATCTGACCCATGTGCTGGAGAAACGCTATGTACCCAACGTCTAGCCATGTGCCCAGAATGACCCCACACATACCAGATCCGACCCCTCACACTAGAATGACTCTGCATGTCGCACCGTGTTATCCCACCTGTGGAGCTGCCCACGGCTTCAGATGCTTAATGGCAGGGGAGTGGTGGCAGCTTTAATTGCTGTGGCCTCCAGAGCCATGGCGATTTATGCTCCCACTGTTCCCCCACCTGCAAATCGACACCTGCAGGCTGGACGACGTGGCCCCGTGGGCTGCATTCAGCCTTCAGGCCAGAGGCTGAGCATCACTGATTTGGGGTTAAATCTTGGATGACACATTACCGCACAAACATTAGAACCAAAGAGAATTTGTCACATGAGCTAATTTCAGTGACCAACAGGTATCTCAAGAGACTTCAGCAGAAACACACATCTCAGTATGTAGCTTCATCCTCTGAGTCTTGAAGACGACATAATTTGTATATTCCCCTGAGATTTTTTTAGTTACTCATAATTAACTACCATGCATCTCCATAGTAATTTTTGGGGTCATCATAGAAACAGTGTATGGCATTAAGGAAGTTTATAGTATACGATAGAGCTGTAGTTCCCTCCCCAAATAGGAAATGGTTTCTAGAATAAATATTTCTTCTGCCCTCAGTAACATCACAAAGCAACGAGCTCCACACGTTAAAAATATTTTAACATATTTGTATTATATTTGTTGTCTTTAAGCATATGGTTGTCATGCCTGAATTGTCAATCATTCTCAATGACTTACTAATCATTTTTATGGCAGCACCTTAGTGGCCATAGTTTAATGCCATTGCATGAATTTCAGAGAATTCACTACCTGTTTTTATTATCATGTGTACCAGAATCAAAACCCAAAGACATTTTAGCATTGATATTTTGCAGGTAATTCTTGATGCCAGAGCTAAGCTGATGTCTGGGAAAATCCAGTTCTATCAACTGCATGTGGATGCTGCATATTATAGTTTCATAGTTTCATAGTTTCTAGGGTCGGAAGGGACCTGAGCAGATCATCTAGTCCGACCCCCTGCCACGGCAAGAAAGAGTACTGGGGTCAAACGGCCCCAGCAAGGTGTGCATCCAACCTCCTCTTAAACACCCCCCAGGGTAGGAGCCTGCACCACTTCTCTTGGAAGTTGGTTCCAGACCCTAGCCGCCCTGACGGTGAAGTCATGCCTCCTGATGTCTAGCCTAAACCTACCCTCTGCCAGCTTGTGACCGTTATTCCTGGTCACTCCTGGCGGTGCTCGGGGGAACAGTGACTCCCCCAATGCCTGCTGGTCCCCGCTGACTAGTTTATAACAGGCCACAAGATCCCCCCTCAGCCTTCTCTTTTGGAGGCTGAACAGGTTCAGGTCCCGTCGCCTCTCTTCGTAGGGCCTGCCCTGCTGCCCCCTGACCATGCAAGTGGCCTCCTCTGGACCCTCTCCATGCTGTCCACATCCCTCTTGAAGTGCGGCGCCCAGAACGGGACGCAGTACTCCAGCTGCGGCCTGACCAGTGCCGCATAGACGGGGAGGATCACCTCCTTGGACCTGCTCGAGATGCATCTGTGGATGCATGACAAGGTGCAGTTGGCCTTCCTGACTGCCTCTCCACGCTGCCAGTGTTTGCTCCTCAGCGCTATACAGCGAAATATTATACAAACTGGCAGTTCCTAAGTAGTATTCTTTTACAAGAGCCTGTACCCTGGGAACCACCTTGTTCAAGTGACACTGCATCACTAACTAAAACAGATCATCACAGCGTGTCCCCAGATCAGCTGCAGGAAGCCCGTGGCGCCAGGCCTACCTTTCTGCCCTGGCTGCATTCTTGCTCCAACCCCTGCTGCAGCAGCCTGCTGCTGGGCAGCCCTGGTTTGGGGGAAGGGGGAGCGGCGCGCGTCTGGATGTGGCGTGGGGGGCGCCTGACAGTGGAACCGCACACCCTGCTCGGGTTCAGAGCTGGCACCTCCATGCTCCCAGGCAGCAGCTCCAGCCCCGCGGGCCCATGTGAAATGGCTGAGTGCAGCACCTGCCGCAGGGACGGGGGCCAGGCTTTCCCGCCTGTCCCCCGCAGTGGGGTTCGCAGCTCCCAGCACCTGGAGCAGGGCCAAAGCTGAAGCCGCCAGGGTGCAGGTGGGACCCGCCCGCCTCAGGAGCGATTCCTGTGGCCCGGCCCACCCCACCCAGGGTCAGAGCCAGGAGCCCCATGCCCCCACGGCAGTGGCTCCAGCCACGCTGCCCCAGCCCTGTGCGGCCCATGCCACCCCCCCGCCTCCCCTGTCTGCATGCATCCACCGCCCCTCGCCACCCCGTGTCCAGCCGGAAACCTGTCTTCTGGGTAACCAGTATAGCAGCACTTTTAGCTTAGCAACACCACCTGCTTTTCAGTTCAAATCCCTGTTAACTGGACCATTCCCCACTCATGCCGGTTAACAGGGATTGGAAATGAAAAACAGGTGTAAATCAGTAAAAACTGAATGACTTCAAACAAAAAATCAGGGAATTTATCAGCAAAAGTCGGTAAAAACTGAGAATGGTGAACACCACTGATCTTGTGGCAGTATGTAACAGCTGGATGATAACAGCTGATGCATGTTCTCCAGCAGTCCAGCCCCCTCCCCCTTTTAAAGTGGTTAAGAGGATGTGTCCGTATCCTAAAAGAACTAATGTATCAGATGTAAGCTGTCTCAATGGGAATGAAGAAGATGATGATTTTTTTCTCCCTGACAAGCACCACAGGAAGAGAGAGAAGGCAGGAATAAAACATCCTGTGTGTAGTCATACCAGCAATTTAGAGCCTGATCCTGCAAAACAAGAAAGATCTATCGTCCAAGAAAATGAAAAATAATTGTGTATCCAAATCCCAGTGATTTTCTTTCTAAGGTATTTATGCAACAAATGACAATTACCTAGCTACACAGGAAGACAGACTGTATGGTTTCTTATATAAAAGTTACCCTCAAATATGTTTGCAGGATTAGGAAAGAAGATAAGGAAGGTCAGAAGTCCATCCAAAGCTATTTCCCACCTACCTAAGGTACACAGCTGGTCCCTGTTATTAGTGTAGGTGTGTGTCCCATTATCCTTAAAAACAAACAAAACTCTTGGATCAGAGACTTTTATTAGACCAACTAAGGAGTAGCAAAAAAAACATTTCTGTGTTTGCAAGCTTTTGGATCCAAACATCCTTCTTCAGGCTGAGGAAAATTCAAAGACTAAAAAGTTCTCCTAGCTAGAAAAGTAATAACATTTTGCATAGGGGAGGTACAGAGTGGAAGTGTTTTCCCCTCAACCTGAAGAAAGGTCTATAGACCTGAAAGCTTGCAAAGAAAAAACATTTTTCCTATTATTTAGTTGGTCTAATAAAAGGTACTTGTCTATGATCCAAGAGTTGTGTTTGTCTCTATTAGACCAACACAGCTATAATATATATCCCTGCGACCATCTTTAATACATTTATCCCCTCAAAGCCCCTGTAAGGCATGGGGATGCTGTTATCCCCATTTAAAAGAGCTAAAAAGCAACTGGACAAACTCCCAAGCTTCAAGACTCTCTGAGCAATACTTACTGTCCTCCTGAACAAATGGTTGGAAAGAAAAGCCTCTGGACTCACCTCCATTTGCTGCCTGCTGGCTACCTGGCTGGTTCCTGGCAACTAGGATGCTCCAGTTGCAGCGCAGTCTGGCTTGTGGTGCCTGCTGCCCTGTTCTGACAGCCCAAGTCTGCTTTGGCACGGAGGGAAATGCAATTCGGAGTGGTCCAGCTCAATTTCGAAGGGTCTTTTTGGCATATGGGGGATAAAATCCAACCTTGAGCCCTTCCTGTGTGCCAGCACTGCCTCTGCCTGACTCTGGGATGCTGCCTCAGCTGGCGCTTTGCTTCAGGAGAGTCTCACAGAGATGGGAGTGGGGCAGCTGTGGTGGTTGAACAGATATTCATAACCTGCATCTTACAGCTATGGGATCCATCAATCTGGCTCAGCGTGCGAGAGAGGGGAAGAGTTAGCTTGAGGGAGAGGGTTCGAAAGACAGACGTGATGGAAGAGATGTATGCTTGAGGTGGACGGATGGAGAAAGGAGAGAGAAAGGGAAGGATGCATGTGTGCAAGGGCAAGCCAGCAACCTATGCAGCCAACTCCTCCGGTCTCTGTTCCTAGTTCCCCTCCTGCTCTTGTGTCCCTCTGCTGATTAGGGCCGGATATGCCTTTTATCTGGGCAGGTTCAGGTCTGACATCCAGCTGAACGAGTCCACATCTCTGAGTGCAGGAGGCTTTTCCTCACACCCCGCAGCACCCCACCCCCAGTTCCACAGGGCCCTGTGGGGCGTGAGCCAAGCATTTATGGGTTTTGGAGTACAAGGGGAGGGTTGTTTCACCATTGCCTCCCTAGAGGAATGGCACATCTGTCCTGCACCACAGGCAGGACAAGAGACCCCAATGGTGACATCAGTGCTCTAGTCTGCAGGGAGGTAATGGGGTTTAATGCATTACAAGTAGGGGCTGGGAGTCAAATTTCCAGGGTCATATGTTGTGCTCAGGCAGAGTTTATATGTAATGGTTAAAGCAAGACAGACTGAAGGGTCTTTATTTCTACGTTGTATATCCAGCTGTGGGAGGCAGTAGGCCCCAAGGTAAGATCATCATTGCCCCATGGCTCATCCCAAACAAGAAGCTGACAGCACTCTTTATGCCACGTCATGGCTCATTAGGGCCTGGGATGTGGCACAGTGGTCACCGTTAACATCGAAGCTTCTGGGTTGTACAGCCCTTATTAAGGATACTTATTGTGCGTGACCACCTCTGATAATGCCATACCAGGAATGGACAGGTCATCAGAAAGTTTTGTGCCTGATTCAGAAGTGGTTTTAATTGAATCCAGAAGGAGTCAAACTTAGAACAAGTCAAAGATGCAAGAGTGACCAAGCATGAGAGCAAGTAAGAGAGACAAGTATCTTTTCTTGCTATTTAGTATTACTGATCATTAGGGCTGTGCACAATTGAAGCAGCTGTTTCATTTCAGAGGTGTTTTAGCCCATTTTGGCATCTGAAACACTGAATCTGAAATGAAACGGAAGGCTGTGAAACATCTCCAAAGCAAAATGAAACCATTTGAAACTTTTTGCGTGTTTTGGAAGGTTTTGGAGGCGTGTTTGCGGGGACATAGAAACTCAGAAGAAGGAGGGGGCTGGGGGTGTGTGTGAAAGGACTGCTTTGATATTGATATCTGTAGCTGGCCAGTGTCTGCGATCTGTCCCTGAGGTCCTTCCAATCCCACTGCTCTGGGGGAGGGATGGACAAACAGCATATAAGGCTCTGTGTGAAGTCTTTCTGTCCCTTTTGTGGGCTGTCCGTCCGCAAGCAACAGCATGAGAAAGGCAGTGGCTGTCTGCAGTGACTGGCTTCCTAGTAAGTCTCTTGCTAGTCTCTGTTCTTGGAAAGGATTGCATATACACCTTTCCAGTATGTTACAGATAGAAAATATGGCAAGCAGATAGAAGAAGATATAGTAAAGACATAGGAGATATCTATTAAAATAAGCAGATAGAAGAAGATATAGTTTAGTAAAATAAGCAGATAGAAGATACAGTAAAGTCATAGAAGATATAGGAAGCATATAGAAGATATATCACACACACACACACACACACACGTTTTCCAGCACAGCAAACATTATGAAGTGTGCTGAAAGGCAGGTGCCAGGTCTTCTGGCAGGGGAGCGAGAAGGAGCAAAGTGAGAGGTGTATGTCCCCCACACCCAAACTTAGACGCACCCTCTTCCCTAGCACGCATGAGGCTTCTGCTGTTAGTGGCAGCGAGGGGTGGCAGCAGTGATTGCACCTGCCCCACCTCCATGAACACTAGCAATAAGAACAACGCCCAGCACCTCCAGCATGACAAACACCAGCATGACAGTCTCCTCCCCTACAATTTCATTTCCCAGTGCGAGGCTCCCAGTGCCAGAGGAGGAGCAGATCTGGAAGCAGGGAGCTCAGGGCCATTGCCAGGGAAATTCTGGGGCAGGAGCAGGAATCGGAGTTTGTGCTCCACCCCTCAAATTTCCCTAGAGCCAGGTCTCCTTCTCCGGAAGGCGCTGTGGAGGAGGTTGTGGGGCCAGGTGGCTCAGCTTCCCCCGTCATTGTGCCTGCCTGCTGAGGAGGGGGATAAGGCAGGATCCACACCTGCACCCCAGAAGTGAGGGGGCAATGTAGTGTGGGATCATTTTGAGGTGGCAGGTGATCCCAAGTACACTATCTGCCCGCACTGCTGATGCAAGACCAGCTGGGGCAAGGACGAGAACCACTGCAGAACCACGGGGATGCTGCTGCATATGAAGAGGCACCACCCCCTTGCCCTTGCTCCTCCTCAGCCTGGCACCGGTGGGAGCATGCCCAAAGCAAGTCCCCCTCTTGCTCCAAAGCCCCCGTTCCCCAGAAGCTGAGGCAGGCCACCCTGGAACAGCGGGGGAAAGGCAGGGACAAAGCGGGGCTTCTTTCCCAGGCAAATAAGGTCACCCAGAGCATTGGGGAGATGCTTGCTTTAGATGGCCAGCCCTTCTTGTTAGTTGAGCAGACGGGTTCAGGCGACTCATGGTGCTCGTGGCCCCATCATACCGCATGCCCACACACTGGCATCCTTAAAAAAGTTAATAAATCAGGCATATGGGCACCCATTCAGAGGGACACAAGAACAGCATCTGTCACTGCAGCTGCCACTGAACTAGCCCCTGCAGCTCAGTGCGCAAACTGGCTTGCTCTGCTTCTGTAAGAAAGTATTGGAGGAGGGACTTAACCCCCTTTTCTCCAATGTATTGCGAGTTCCCAAACTACTGGGCTATGCAATCATTCTTTCTATTTCTTAGTCCTGCTGCCACAGGTTGAATCTTACTATTCCTCCCGCCACCAAATTTCTAGACCCATGAGGAGTTCTGTAGGCTGGATGTCGAGCACTAATTTACTTAGAGCAGGGATGCTCAACCCCTGGTCCATGGGCCAGACGCAGTCCCTAGCACGGGGGTGGGCAAAATATGGTCTGTGGGGAGGATCCAGCCTACCAGGCCCCTCCAAAAGACAATTATTACTGGCCCATAGTTGCCCCTTTGAAACCTGGTTGGAGGTGCAGGCTTTCAGAGGTCGTGCATGGCTAGACCAGGCCAGGCCAGGCCGGCTCTATGCTTCCATCTCCATGGGGCTCCCGGCACTCCTGCCAGGAGCCTCATGTGCAGGCACGGAGCTGGCTTGACTTGCTGGTGTGCGGCTCCCTGCTGCTCCCAGCAGTGCAGCCAGGAACCATGGGGAGCCACGTGCAATCGGGCTGGAGGGCTCTGTGCTGCCACATGCTGCTCTCAGCACCCCATCTGGGAGCTGTGCACCACTGGGCAGGCCAGGCAGGCTCTGTGCCAGCACATGAAGCTGCTAGCACTGCAGGCAGGAGCCATGTATCACTGGGCTGGGCCAGGCTGGATCTGTGCCTCTACGTGCAGCTCCCTGCTGGAGTGCTGCGAGCCCCATGGGGAGGCACGGAGCTGGCCCGGCTTGCTGGTGTGCGACTCCCTGTGCTCCTGGCACTCCAGCGGGAAGCCGTGCACCATCGGGCTGGGCTGACCCTGTGCTGCCATGTGCTGCTCTTGGATTTCAGCCGCAGCTGCCTGTGGCTGGGGGAGCTCTTCCTCAAGCACACCCTGAAGGGCTGCTGCTGCCAGCAGCAGGGGACCCCCCTTTTGGGTCTGAGCACCCTCCCCACCATGTTTGGGTCCGACCCTGCTGCACCCCTTCCCTCCGCCCCGGTTAGGGTCTGACTGCGGCCCATCCCCTGCCACCCACTTCAGGCCCGAACCTGCTCCTGCTCCCTCCTGTTCAGGTGTGACCCTGCCCCGCCTCCCCCTGGTTCGGGTCTGACTCCCCTGCCCCTCTTCCGGTCCAGCCTCTCTGTGATGGAGGAACTCCCACCCTTCCTCAGCTGGCCCTGCCACATATGAAGTGCTCTACCTATTTTTATTTTTTGCCTCTGTGGCGGTGGGCAGAGGGAGCTGCCGCACTGCAGAGGGGAGGAGGAGGTGGGCCCGACAGAGGGGCTCCTGTCTTTCCTCAGCTGGCCCCGCTGCTAGTAAAGTGCTTGTGCCAATTATTTTTCCCCCTCTGTGGAGGTGGGAGGGAGGGAGCTGCCACGCCGGAGGCTGCAGGAGGAGGCAGTGCTGGTGGAGGGGCTCCCGTTTTAACCCAGCTGGTCCTGCCCCCGGCTGCCCGGCCTGCAGCCTATTGGCACGTGTGCAGTTGGGCAAAAGTGTTACAGACAGACAGACACACAGACGGAGCCTTTTATTATATATGCATATGCATATACTGGACATGTTACTTCTCTTTCTGAGGTCTGTGGTCTTATCAATGAGATACTGAGAACATCAGAGCTGGTGAAACTTTATTTGCAAATACTATTAAGTGATTTTGGGTCACTACGGATTAATTACAGAGAAAATGGGCAAATCTGTAGGGATTATATAAAACTGTTTGATAATTTAAGAGAAAAGTCACAAAAATTAGGGGTGAAGTTAGTCACAGAGAATTTAACAGCTCTGTTTACCCCTTCCATAGTATGGAGTAAGGATTCAGAACAGTTTTTTTTCCCTCGGCAAAAAATCAAGAGGCTGAAGTTTGAATGTGAACAGGAAAAATCCAGACTCTTTTAGGGAACTTTTTTTATCCACATTCAAATTAAACAGAGATGGAATACCATTTTGGGGTTTAGATCAATATTCAATACTGCGAGTATAATCTGAAAGATTTTGAAGCAGTGTGTGTGTTATTCTTGCTTGATGGATGCCTGTGTTGGGGGATGACTTAGAGAAGCTCCCATCTCCTCTGTGCAGAGCCAGCTTTCTGCGTGGACAGAACCTTAAAGGCTGTACATTGTCTGCCTGGCAAGCCTCGGCCTTCCTGTCTCCTGAGCTTCATAACTGCAGGGATGGGTGGGTGACCAATATTTTTCCCAGTTCCAGGGTGGGGGGTGGGGAGGTTGCACAGTACCTGGACCATGGTCCCAGGCTGGCTGGCTGTGGCTGGCAGCTAGATGAGTGCAAATTGCAGCACCCGAGTCCATGGAGCCCTGGCATGGCTCGTTGCATGCATGCACGCACCACTGGCAACGAACTGTGCTGAAGGTCCTTGGACCTCAGTCGAGCCACTTGCAGCCTTGGTCTAGCTTGGAAATGGCCTGAAACTATGGCTTAATTACCCTGATGAAGCTCTGGAAGCCATTAATCCATACTAAAGAATGTGTGAATTAATGGTTTCCCCAGGTTTCATGAGGTAGGTGCCTTGCAGGGTGAGAGGTGCAAGGCATGGCTGTAGGGGAGGTTTGGAGCCTGTGATTAGCCCTAAGGCAACAGGGCTAAGTACAGAGAGTCAAAAAGCCTGAGGCTCACTTGATTCAGTCTTTGCAGGCTGGTCTAAATTGCACAGATTAAATTTAAACAGAAGTGAATAGACGAGTACCTCTGATTCAGGAAATATGCCACATGCCTACAGTAGTTCAGGCCAGAAGCTGGGGGGGCATTACAGCATGGCTCTCTGGCTGTGTGTTCATTTCCTCTTTCTGCTGCCCCCAAGGTCTCTGGGATTTGCAGTCCATAATCACAGCAGCAGGACTCTACAGGGTTGCTCATCACCTCCTCTTCCTGCTTCCAGGTGCCTCTCGGATTTGTAGTCCACAGTTGCAGCCAGCAGTAAGTTTGAGTGGGGGAAGGGGTGTTTAACCCCATCCCTGTCCCCATATCCCCGCTGTGGTTTGCCTGGCGGGGGGCATGCCCCCACCTTGCAGACTGAGCTGCCTCCCCATCTGGGTTTGTGCTTCCCCATCAGCCAGCCATCACTGCTCCAGCTAGGGAGCCAGGAGAAAGGGGGCGACCCTGCTCTCTCACAGCCTAGCTCAGCATCAAAGCATGCTGGGATGATGGGGAACTGTGATTTAACTTGAACAAGGAAGGGAGTTGGGACAGAAGTTTCATTAACTGGTTTGACTCAAATCAATTAAGTCTGATACTACATTCAACCAGGTTTATCTTAAAACCAATTTCAGTCATTTTAAACTGTTTTTTGTGCGCTGAGCTTCTGCTCCGTTACATGTGTAAACCAGTTTTTGATCACTTATACTGATTGATGTGTAACTTCTGTCCCTAGCCATTAAGTGTGAGGCTTAGAGTGAGTCCCAAAGGATCTGAGGAGATCTGCTGGCAGGGAGCTTCCCTTTCCAAATCTTACTAAGCACATCAAGACATAACCAGCAAGAGTTGATGGAGGTACCTAGAGCCATAGCAGAACCGGAGCAGAGAGTGACCATGAAGAGGGTGTCACAGCTGCTCTGAGGCACCTACCCTGTTGCATCATGTCACCATAACTTCACTGATACTCAATTCCAAGATAAATTTAAGCTAGCTTTTGTGTGTGCAATGAAGATATACCCTGAAGGATGGAGGAATGCAGGAAGATATTTTCAAAGATATATAGGCATACAAGATTGTTAGCAGTCTTTACAATATCACCTATGCAATTTAAATGTGTACATATCCCGCTAACTCATAGTAAATGATTTAGTGAATCAATAGTGAATTAGCTGCCAACCTGTCTTGAAAACCTACCTCCTAACCCCCTTAACCTACATCAGTGCTCTTCCACCTCCAGCACGGTGTTCACCCTCATTCATTTGGAGCATCCATGCATCTTTCACAAAAAGGCTAGCACTACGGAAGGAAGAGACTTGGGGGTCATCATTGACCACAAGATGAATATGAGCCTGCAGTGCGATGCTGCAGCTAGTAAAGCAACCAAAATGCTGGCTTGCATCCAGAGATGCTTCTCAAGCAAATCCTGGGACGTCATTCTCTCATTGTACTCAGCCTTGGTGAGGCCGCAGCTGGAGTCCTGCGTCCAGTTTGGGGCTCCACAATTCAAAAAGGATGTGGAGAGGCTTGAGAGAGTTCAGAGGAGAGCCACGTGCATGATCAGAGGTCAGGAAAACAGATCTTACAACGACAGGCTGAGAGCCATGGGGCTGTTTAGCCTGGAAAAGCGCAGGCTCAGGGGTGATCTGGTGGCTGTCTATAAGTTTATCAGGGGTGACCAGCAGTACCTGGGGCAACATTTGTTCACCAGAGCGCCCCAAGGGATGACGAGGTCGAACGGTCACAAACTCCTGCAAGACCGTTTCAGGCTGGACATAAGGAAGAATTTCTTTACTGTCTGAGCCCCAAATAGATAAAATGAGAGCGAGCAGAAGCAGGGCAAGATGGCTCATTTATTCCGTTGGGGTTTTTATTTCTTCGGTAAATATGACCAGAGAGAATTGTCAGTTTTATGTTTCTGCCAAAAGATGGCAGTAAGAGCAGCTATGTTTGTTAAGCCTGCAGCTGAAGTGGATTGGAGGTAGAACTGCTTTCCCAGAGTATAGACCAGGGAGTCTCAGCCGGGGGCCCTTGAGAACCTTGCAAGGATGCCATGGGGTGACGCCTGGTGTTAGGAATATTAGGCGTGCAAATCTGATCGCAAAATAAACCCAGAGATCTCAAATCCTGAATCCATAGTGTCAGACCCATTATCGTCTTTCTGAATTCTTTGCAACTGAGAATTGCTCTATTATTTTTCGATAGTCAGAGAGTGAGTGAAAACTAAGTGCTAACATTTTCAGAGGGACATCACAAGTCTGTCAAGGGGTGCCTTGAGTGCAGAAAAAATTGGACAAGTCTGTTAAACTTGTTTAAAGCTGCCTGGAATGGTTCCAAAGTGGACCTGGAAAATAAGGCAGACAAGGTTTTTTGGGTATGTGGGATATCTTCTATTAGACCAACTAAACAGTTGGAAAAGTGTTCTTTGGAAGTTTTCAGGCACAAACACCCTTCTTCAGGTATAGGGATAGTCTGCTGGTGATTTGTGAGACTCTCCCTATGCCTGAAGAAGGGCGTCTGTGCCGGAAAACTTACAAAGAACAATTTTTCCAACTATTTAGCTGTCTAATAAAAGATATCACAACTACCCAAAGAACCTTGTCTGCCTAGGGCCTTAGGCCGACATGGCTATAACCAGCAACCCTAGAAAATGATGTACTCCTGAACCAGGTCCCTGTGAACTGGATCAGTGATGCGCTGACACCAAATGTGTCCTGCAGTGGGGCTGGCCAGTCCTCTGGGCATCTCCTATGGCATTGCTTCTCCCCCTTCCTACTGTAGGGGCGCTTACAGAAGTTATTGATCATGCTGTAACTTTAAGTGCTTTACACAAAGCATTTAAAGTTACAGTGTCATTGAAAGTTAACAGATGTTCAAGCTTTGCTGGGGGCTCTGAGCCTCCATCCACTGGCTGAGGCCAGGAGGTAGGCAACTCTGTAGTCTGCTCTGGGAGGTTGATAGTGAGGCCAGCTGGTGTCTCTGGGCTCGGTCCCCTGCCCGCCTGAGGCACCAGCAGGTGTTTGGGCTGCCAAGGGCTCTCTCAGGGGGTGGACCCCCTGAGCAGTGCCATGTGGCACTGGGGACCCTCTCCCTGGGGGTGGGGGTGCTGGCCAGAGTCTCCCCCTCCATCTCTGGCAGCACAAGGAGGAGACTCTGCCTCCTTCCTGTGGTAAACCAGGGGCAGGACATTTAACCCGCGCAGGGAACTGCATACAAATTCTCTAAAGCAGTCTGATTGAGAGTCCCTTCACTTATTTACCTGATTGAACAAGTGTTACTTTTTCATGTGATTGGCTGTTTAAAAGTGCTCTGGAGCTGTGCATGCGTGTTATGAGACTGCTGTGGAGTGCTTTCAGGGGTCAGATTGCATGAAAATTGTCACTTCTGTCTGCACCCTAACTGGCTGCTCTGGTATATGGCCAGAACTCGACTGCCGTTCCCCCCAACACTTTTGCTGACACTTGTTATCAGTGAGCTCCCTTGCACTGTTTATTCAGTAAAATCTATCCTTCTAACAACCAACTTTGTTCTCTTTCTTCTTAAAACTCCTTCCCCTCATCATCCCCCCCCCCCCCCCCCCCCCCCCGCCAATCTCTGGGAACCCAGAAGTATGTTTCCAAGCACACACATGTACCCAAGTCAGAGAAGCACGCTGCAGAGTTTGGCCAGGTGCAGGCTACTTAGCTTTACGGGACTCATGTTTAGGACATAAGGGAAATGAGAAAAATGAAAATGCCTCCAGTCTCAGGTGACCTACCCCTGAAACCCCCTAAGATTGAATGCAAGCGTTCCTTGAGACACTTGTCCACGGCAAGGCATGCTGGATGGGTGCTCACTTGCACCCCCTCTGAAAAAGCTGTCAGCTGCAGCAGCCTCCTGAGGATACTGGGGTTGACCCTCCACTGAGCGTATTTGAATGCAGACACACATCAACTTGCAGACTCTAAAAACTGGCAGGCACTACTGAGCTGGGCTGGAAATAATGACCTAGAGAAGAAAAGACAAGTTTACTGTTCTCCAACCCCCCTCACCTTGAACCATTCCTCAACTGGAGGAGCGGGCTCTCTATCCCATTTGGCCGCAACTCCAGCCAGGCAGTCCCATTTCATTGTTCTGGCTTATGGCCTCTGCATCCCAAACTGCTTTCCTATTATTCTCCTTAGGGCCCCATGCACGTCCTTGTTCCTCAGTGTATAGATCAGGGGGTTCAGCATTGGGGTGATGAGACCATAGCAAAGTGCAACCATCTTGCTCTGGTTATGGGGTTTGTTGGACGGGGGCTGCATGTACATATAGGTGGCCGTGCCATAGAAAAGCGATACCACCATTAAGTGGGACGTGCAGGTATTAAAGGCCTTGCGCCTGCCCTCAGCTGAGCGGATCCTCATTACAGCAGCCCCAATATGGCCATAGGAGACTAGGATAAGGCCCAGAGGCACTGGTAACAACACCACAGAGCCCACAAGGAGCCCAATCTCATTGATGGAAGTATCGGCACAGGCCAGTTCGAGCAGAGCTGGCACCTCACAAAAGAAGTGGTCAACCCGGTTCCGTCCACATAAGGGCACCCGCAGCAAGAGGCTAGTCTGTACAAGGGAATTGGTGATGCCACTTAGCCAGGAGGCAGATGCCATCAGCCAGCAGAGGCGGTGGTTCATGATGCTGGTGTAGCGCAGGGGCTGGCAGACAGCTGCATATCGGTCATAGGCCATGACTGCCAGCAGGACACACTCGATGGACCCCAGGCCAAGGAAGACGAAGAGCTGCGCCACGCAGCCGGCCCAGGAGATGGTCTTGAGGGTGCCTTGGAAGTTCATCAGCATCTGAGGCACAGTGCTGGTGGTGTAACAGATATCCAGGAGAGAGAGATTGCTGAGGAAGAAGTACATGGGCGTATGGAGACTAGGATCCAATCGTGAAACCACAATAATGGCCAGGTTCCCCAGCAATGTCACGATGTAGGTTATGAGAAAGACCACAAAGAGCAACTTCTCCAGGTACGGCTTGTTAGAAAGCCCCAGCAGGATGAACACTCCCTGGGAGCTCCCATTGCCTCTTTCTTCCTGCTGGGAGAAAGGACAAAGGTAAGGATGAAAGGAGCAGCTAGAGAGAGGAAGGGAAAAATTCACCAACAGCGCTGTGTTTACTCGGAAGGGATCGTTCGTACTTGTGGCATTTTATAGACGATCAGGCCCAGTTGGTGTGAGCGGTGGGATCTCTGTGCTGAGGAATAGTTTTGTTACAGAAAAGTGGATCATAGAATAAGAGTTGTCACAGATCTCAGGGGTCATCTACGGCACATACCATATCAACGCACGTGTAAGTTGAGGTGCCCACCCTCAATTCAGCATGGAGTGAAAAACTTCTTGTCAGAAAAGTCTTGTAGCTCTTCCAAAAAATATCTAAGCTTGAGCTCTGTAAGGCCTCAAGAGGAAGAGCTGAGGAGCAACTGCTGAGACTGACCTCTCACTTGCTTTCAGCAAGTGGACTTGGTGTACTGATTACACTTGCAGAAGGTTACTGTTTATTTCTTTATAGATGAAAACTAGCACCTTCCCTTGTTTCTTGAAAGGTACTAGCAACTCATTTAAGTTGAACTGGTTTTCCCCGGCCCAAGGCCCATTCAAACAACCACTAGGCTGTGGGACAATTACGACACTTTGCAGAACATCTCTTGAAGGTCTTTATGAGAAACTGATCTGGCATCTCCTTTTACCTACATGGGTCTGCCAAACAGAAACTGCCCACTGATTATAGATACATCCTGGACTGCCTCACTGGGTCATTCAGAAATGACTGTTTCCATACCTTGACTCTTCCCATCTTTGTTTGCTTTGATCTCTACCCATTTTATAAATCCTTCAGTACTGAATACCTCCTTCCGTTTTGTCCAGCCAGCTTTAGGATTAAGGTTACCAATACAAATAATGGACCCAAGTCTGCTAGGCTCCCAGTTACTGATAACCTTAAGAGGAATGTTCAGGTTATCAGAAACAGAAGCCAGTAAATCCCTAGCCTGGGGGCAACATCAAGCCCCTCTCTTCCGAGGACTCCCTCACATGCTGCAATGTCCTGTAAACATCAGGAGTCTCTTTAATGCTCAAAGGTTCCTCCCCAGATCATATTTGTTCATAATTTTATTGCAGGGGTGGGAAAAATATTGCCCGCAGGCTGGATTCAGCCCACCAGGCCATTCTATCTGGCCCACAGGGCCCCTCAAAAATTTAGAAAATTAATTATTTTCTGTGCATGGCTGCCTGTCAAAGATGACAAAGCACCAGTGGCAGCAGGACCCAGGGGGAGCTGGCAGCAGGACCCAGTGGCTGAGCAGCAAGGCCAACTCTAGCCCCCAACTGGAAACCTCTACATCTTCTGGCCTGGTGACCCTTTGGCTGTTTCACACCCTCCCTTTGTTGAAGTGGAAAGTAAAAAAAAATCGGATTGTGGGTGGTGGCAGAGGGACACTGGGGAGGGGACTATCGTGATCAGGACCTGGGTTTGGCAGCACTTGTTCCATACTGTCCTGTGAGGTCCCAGCCAGGTGGCTAGGAATGACATGGTGTTGGCTAGAGTGGTCTGGAGCTAGAGTGGGAGGTGGGTGGGCGTCTCAGGGGGGAAGAAAACAGTTGGAGGAGTGGTGGGAAGTGGTGGCAGGTGGATAGTGGGCAGGGGATTGGTGGGTGGGTAGACATCCTGTGGCATGACGGTGGTTGGGAAGAGGCAGCAGTAGTGATTGGTGGGCATATGGGAGGGAAAGTAGGGAAGCAGAAAGGGAGTGGTGGCGGTAGGCAGGAGCACGGAGCCCATGCCAGTGCCCTAGGGCCAGCAGAGTCCCAAGGTGAGGTGGTAGGAGCGCAGAGTCTGGCGTGGGGTCTGCCTGGCTGCATCGCATGAGGCTTGCATGCAGTCTGCCAGAGCCACACGTGACGGAGCTGGTGGCCCAGCCCTGTCTCTCTTTCTCCCTCTCTCCCTCTCTCTCTTCCACCCCACCTACAATACATCCACCCCCTCTCACAGTGCCCACACCATCCACGTACCCCACATGCATCCACACCCATCCACCATACCCACACCCCACACACTCCACCACACACACACACACATCCACTCTCTAACCACATTCCCCCACTTAACCCCTTACTGTCCACACAAAATATACAAGAGTAGGATTATATTTTGAGCTATTATGCAGTTGCCTCTATATATACGATGTAAACACACATAAATCAGGACAAAAATATTTTAAAATAAAATTAAAATAAATTACAGTAGATGATTTATTTTTTAGTATATGATTTGGAGGTTTTTTTCAGTTTCAAGATATCACCCTCCCTCTGGGGTAAAGGCAAGGACTTCTGGTGGCAAAGGCAGAGTTTAGAGGTGGGACTTCCAGTCCGAAGACGGTGACCAGGGGCGGGGCACCTGTCAAGGTGCGCGGCTACCCTTGTGGCCCTCCATAGCTCACCAAAACTTGTTAAACGGCCCTCCAGTGGAACTAATTGCCCGCCCCTGCTCTTTTGTGTTCTTCATGAATTCTTCATCTTTGAACTCAGCCACGCCATAGCAACTGGACTTTCCTCTGACATTCTTAAACAGTCTTACGTCATGGACCTCCACCAAATTTCTCTCTCATCTGACTTAACAGAACACCAGTCACATCATATGGTAGGTTACTCACAAACACTCTTTTGTGGTTGAGATCTCTTTCTGCGCCTGCATGTCTGTCCTTTGAATTGGGATGTGAATCCTTCTTCTTTCTATTCACTCTCTCTGCCATTTCTTTGTTAACTGTCCAAGCACTATCCATTTTACCTGCCTCTTCACTGGCACTGCCAATCTTGGCTGCTGTTACTAACAGTGCTTCTGTCTCCCTGTCCTGTGGCTGCTCGTGCTGCTGCAGACATTAAGGCTAGCTCTCAGGGGTGGCCGTGTCCTCCTCCATTGCCCTCAGTGGTGTTGCTGCTGCAGCCTCTGGTCACTCATTTCTTGCCACCTGGTTGCTTATGGTTAAAGCAGATAGTTCTTCTGTCCCATTCATAGGGGATATCTTCTTGAATATTTCCAAAGTTGAGATGACAACCAGAGCTTCTTGTGCTCTGCAGTTTTACCACCTTGGTATGGTTCTGGCAAGGCTTTATTTTCCCTATATACCCTTTATATAGGGAAAATAAAGCCACAGGTTCCTCCCCTGGACCCTTGGCCACACCCCATGACACTGGAAAGGTGCTTCCTCAGGTTGGAGTGTACCCAGTGTCCTTGGCCCCCATTTCAAATAACCACCCCTGGTCAGTCTGGGTAGTGGGCCCTCTGTCTCTAGGGTTGTACTGGCCTCCTGCTTGTGGGTATTGCTCTCTTTCAGGATGCATCCTTGCTTGACTTGCCCTTGACTGCTCACCATGTTCCCTTTGGGGGGGCGGGGTGCTGCAAGATCTTCTGCCAGCGTTACTGCTATCTCTAGTGGGATAGTGCTGTATCTCCCACGCTGCAGTGCTACAATCTAAATCCCAGATAAATGGTTCTAGGATCACGTGTTCCAGCATTTTGGTGGGAGTTCGGCTCTCTGGCCATAGCTACTTCTGTGCATCATCAGCCAATGCCTGCCCCAATAGCCAAAGCCTCATAACCTTTTTGGCCCTAAACCATTACTAATAGGTGTTGTTAGACAACCTCTTTACTAAGGACTCTCTGAATCAAGGGCTTTCTCTCCAGTCCGAGTCCAATAAGCTGCCTAAGTCTCACCAATCAATAAAGCTCCCAGACCAGGAGGTCTTTAAGGGAGACTGGACAGTCATCTGGCTGGAGTCGTCTGACCCCAGTGCTCTTTCCTGACCAGGGCAAGGGGTTGGACTTGGTGATCCACTGAGGTCCCTTCTGATGCTACAAATCTATAAAATCTATGAAATCTTTGGTGCATCATGGGATGAAAAGATTTGTCCATAAATGCCCCAGGTGTCCAGTTCTCCTGGCTCTACTGAGTGGCAATTGCTACCCACTGAAATGAGTCAAAAGACCTCAGGTCATCTTGTACAGTCACTTGTCTGGTGTATAACTCAGCAGCTCCCTCCAGGAGGGGTCTCCTACCTTCTGACTCCCTGCTGAGGGTGTGCCAGCTGTCCTGCACTTGGCCCTGCTGAGCCTCAGCCTGACTCAGCTGTAACTTGGCCAGCTCCTGTAAGTTAGTCTGCTGACCCTGAATCACCTGCACCAAAAGATTGTTGTTTTTGAGCTTCCTCTTGTGCAAATTGTCTTTCCTCAGCTACTGCAGCCTGTGGCTGGGCCAGGGGCTACATAAGAACGTAAGTGCCATACTAGATCAGACCAATGGCCCATCTAGCCCGATATCCTGTCTCTGGCAGTGGCACAAATGGATGCTATAGATCAGTGGTTCTCAACGCTTTTTGTACCAGGACCCATTTGTAAACATCAATGGCCAGTCCTGACCCAGTAAATAGTTTAAGTAGAATACAGCCTCCTGGCCCTGCTGCTATCCCCAGCAGCTCAAGGAATAACAGACAGGATGGGGGAGAGGCATTGCCCTCATCTTCTCCTGCCACCAGCCACTTGTGTGCTGGGCTGTGGCTCACCCTTGCTGCTATGGCCTGGCCACTGCCGCCGCTCCCCTCATGCCACATCTGTACCCTGGGGAGCTGGTGGGGTGGCAGACAGTGTTGCCTGTGTCCCCTTGTCCCCTGATACATTGTCTATGCTCCTCCTCCCCCCATCTCATAGACTTACCTGCTCTCATGCTTCCTGGCTGCCACATGCATGTGCACACGCCCATGCATGTGATGCCTCCTGCCTGATCGCCCTCTTCCTGCTCCCCCCAGCCTCAAGCAGCCTCTTGAAGGCTGAAACTTTGCCAGCCTGCAATGGGAAATCTGCCATTTCCCATGTTTTTCTCCCAAAAGGAAAATCCATTTTTTAAGTTTGTTGATCCTTTTTTTTAAAAGCTTGTTCATGCCCCTTTCCTATAGTCCAACAACCACTTTTAGGTCATGAACCACGGGTTGAGAAATGCTGCTATAGATATAGCTACAGTTTCTGCTCCACCTCTCTCTTGCTCATAGAGTCTCATACTCCAGCTACCCCAGTGTTTCCCAAACCTTTCTATAGCTGGGGCAAACTTTTCTGCATTAAAACTGGTGGCACACTTACCTGAATTTTGTGGCACCCCAGTAGAAACCACTGAGCTAGATCTAAATTCAGAAAAGATGAGAATGGGGGGCTTGAGGCTGAAAAAATTGAGAATTGCTGATCCATTTGGTGCCATGAGGACTCTTTCCACTGAGTGTCCCCTCCTGTTCTCATCATGGAACAAGGGCGGCCCCCACTGCTGAGGCTGCTCCAGTAGGGTCTCTCAGACAGGCAACCACGTTGGTAGCCCTTCCTGTCAGGCCTGGGGGTATGGGTGGAGTAGAGGAGATGAGCTGGACTGCAAAGTATGCCTCTATCTGTGCAGTCACCCACCTGCCTGCCCACTTGCAGCAGAGCATGATACTAGGAGTATGGTGAGAGGCTGACACAGGGGGTGCAGACAGAAATGACATTTGTCGTACGATAGGCCCCTTGAAAGCGCCCTAAAGCTGTACCCAAACAGAAAAGCACGGCTGCAGAGCCCTCTGATTAGATGACAATTTAGCTCTCATTGTATGAGGGTTCAAATAAAGATGCTCCAAAGCAGAGTGTTTTCATTAATTTGTCTGCTCCAGCTGCAGCACAGCCTGGCTGCCTCTGGATGGGAGTGGGGAGAAGGTACAGGAAGGAGGTCTGCTCTGGGGTTTTCTCAGCCCCACTGGAGTGGGGAGGGGGGAGAAGCCCCTCACCTGGGGTGGTGGAAGGGCTCCAATATACCCACCCTGCAACCCAGCAGGCTGAGAAAACCCCAGAATGGACCTCCCTCCCCTGCCTTCTCCCCGCTCCCACCTAAGAGACAGCAGGTGAGCTGCGAGATGGGGTGGGGACTGAGCTAGGAGGAGGGGCTGCACAGATGCAGCCTCTCTCCATGGACTGTCTCTAAAGTGGAGCTGATCCTCCACCCTCCTGATGCAACAGGATTTCTTTGCCTCTGTCTTCCTAAGTAGGGACCAGAACAACCACCTTCCTGCTGGGCCCCCCTCGGGCCCCGGAGGAGGCACACCTGGGCCAAAGGTTAGCGTGGAACTAGTTAGGGGGCTTCTGGAGGGGCTGGGCATGTTCAAGTCAGCCGGCCCGGACGATCTCCACCCTACAGTCCTAAAGGAATTGGTCGAGGTCATTGCAGGACCCCTGGCACGGCTTTATGAGCACTTGTGGTCCTCTGGTGTGGTCCCAGAGAACTGGAAGAGAGCCAACGTGGTTCCCATCTTCAAAAAGGGGAGGAAGGAGGACCCAGGAAACTATAAGCCAGTTAGTCTTACCTCGATCCTAGGCAAGCTGTTTGAGAAAATTATACTGGCACACATCCATGAGGGGCCAGTAGGGGACTGCATGCTTAGGGGCAACCAACACGGGTTCATCAGTGGCAGGTCCTGTCAGACCAACCTGGTGGCCTTCTACGATCAGATTACCAGATCATTAGATGCAGGGGTAGCAGTGGATATAGTCTTCCTGGACTTTCGGAAGGCCTTCGACACTGTCTCTCACCCTGTTCTCATTAAGAAACTGGGGGGCTGTGGTGTCGATGCCCACACAATCAATTGGGTCACCAACTGGCTGGAGGGCCGCACCCAGAGAGTGGTGGTGGATGAGTCCTTCTCAACCTGGAAGGACGTGGGCAGTGGGGTCCTCCAGGGCTTGCACTGTTCTACATCTTCATCAGTGACTTGGACGAGGGGGTAAAAAGCACCCTGTTCAAATTTGCTGATGACACTAAGATGTGGGGGGATGTGGGCACACTAGAAGGGAGGAATAGGCTGCAATCGGACCTACAGGGGTGGGTGGATGAGAATAGGATGGGATTCAACACAGACAAGCGCAAGGTGATGCTCCTGGGGAGGAACAACCGGCACCACACCTACAGGTTGGGGAACTCCCCTCTTGTCAGCATGGAGGCGGAAAGGGATCTGGGGGTCATCATTGACTCCAAGATGAACATGGGCTGGCAGTGTAGGGAGGCAGTCAGGAAGGCCAACCGCACCTTGTCGTGCATCCACAGATGCATCTCGAGCAGGTCCAAAGAGGTGATCCTCCCCCTCTATGCGGCACTGGTCAGGCCGCAGCTGGAGTCCTGCGTCCAGTTCTGGGCGCCGCACTTCAAGAGGGATGTGGACAGCATGGAGAGAGTCCAGAGGAGGCCACTCGCATGATCGGGGGCAGCAGAGCAGGCGCTACGAGGAGAGGCGATGGGACCTGAACCTGTTCAGCCTCCAAAAGAGAAGGCTGAGAGGGGATTTAGTGGCCTGTTATAAATTAGTCAGGGGGGATCAGCAGGCATTGGGGGAATCACTGTTCCCTCATGCACTGCCAGGAGTGACCAGGAATAATGGTAACAAGCTGGCAGAGGGCAGGTTTGGGCTAGATATCAGGAGGCGCGACTTCACAGTCAGGGCAGCTAGGGACTGGAACCAGCTTCCAAGAGAAGTGGTGCAGGCTCCTACCCTGGGGGTTTTTAAGAGGAGGTTAGATGAACATCTTGCTGGGGTCATTTGACCCCAGTATTATTTCTTGCCATGGCGGGGGGTCAGACTAGATGATCTACTCAGGTCCCTTCCGACCCTAGAAACTATAAAACTATGAAACTATGAAACTGCTGGGTTGGGAGGAGCGGTGTAACTCATGGCACTTTCTATGAATCACCATGAGTTAGACCTGAGAGCTGCACTTTTGTCTAGACCCAGGGGTTGTCTGGGGATGGGAGGGTGGTGGAGGGGGCAGCAGCAGTTCTGGTAGCCCTCAGAGGAGCAGTTGCAGGTACCGCTGGAGTAGACCAGCTATGCATGTCAGAGCAACCCTGTGCATGCTGGACATGGCTGTGGACCCTGTACATGTCAGATCTGACGCTTGCTGGAGAAATAGTATGTACCCAAGCTCTGGCCATGTGTCCAGAATGACCCCACACATACCAGATCCAACCCCACGCACTAGAATGACTCCGCATATACCATCATGTTATCCATTTTGTCGGGCTCCCTACAGCTTTGGATGCTTAATGGCAGGGAATAAATTTAGTTACTCTGAGAAATGTAGTTACTCAAAGCTAACTACCATGATCTTGATAGTAATTTTTGTGGGCTTCATAGAAACAATGTGTGCCATCAGGGAAGCTTATACCATATAGTAGAGCTCTAGTTCCCTTCCCAAGTAGGAAATGATTTCTAGAATACATGACTTCTACCCTCTGTAACATCACAAAGCAGTCAGCTTCTTATGGTAAAAATATTTTAACATATTTGTATTATGTTTGTTGCCTTTAAACTAATTGTTGCTGTGCCTGAATTGTCAATCATCTTTAATGAGGTATTAATCAGCATTATGGCAGCATGCCATATTTAATGAATTTCACAGAATTCACTAGCTGTTTTAGTGACATGCAGAACCAGAATCAAAACGCAATAACATTTTAGCATTGAGATTTTGCAGGTAGTTCTTGATGCCAGAACCGAGCTAAGCTCAGGGGAAAGCCAATCCCATCATTTGCATGTGGATCCTGCATCTTAGTTTGCTCCTCAGCTCTGTACAGCAAAATATCATACAAACTGGCAGTTCCTAAGTAGTATACTTTTACAGGAGCCTGTATCTTGGGAACCACCTTGTCCAAATGATACTGCATCACCAGCTGAAACAGATCCTCACGGCAATGGCTGATACTATTTGCCAGTCATCAGAGGACTGGAAGGTTTGAATTTGTATGAAAAGAGTAAATATGCAGATGCGTAACAATCACACCAATATCATTTGATATAAATATAAACTGTTATGATGCAAATGTTAAGTCTATTAAATCTACATGGTCTTGTAGCAATACACATGCAGCAAAACCAATGCAAATTTAATCTTGTCTTGTTTATGTTGAAAGTAACAGTGATTTAATTAACTTATCTGCCTGATCATGTGGCAGTATGTGACAGCTGGACAATAACAGCTGATGCATGTTCTCCAGCAGTCCAGCCCCCTCCCCCTTTTAAAGTGGTTAAGAGGATGTGTCCGTATCCTAAAAGAACTAATGTATCAGTATGTAAGCTGTCTCAATGGGAATGAAGAAGATGATGATTTTTTTCTCCCTGACAAGCACCACAGGAAGAGGAGAGAGAAGGCAGGAATAAAACATCCTGTGTGTAGTCATACCAGCAATTTAGAGCCTGATCCTGCAAAACAAGAAAGATCTATCGTCCAAGGAAATGAAAAATAATTGTGTATCCAAATCCCAGTGATTTTCTTTCTAAGGTATTTATGCAACAAATGAGAATTACCCAGCTAGACAGGAAGACAGACTGTGTGGTTCCTTACATATATAAAAGTTATCCTCAAATATGTTTGCAGGATTAGGAAAGAAGATAAGGAAGGTTAGAAGTCCATCCAAAGCTATTGCCCACCTACCTTAGGTATGTAGCTGGTCCCTATAATCAGTGTAGGTGTGTGTCCAAATGTCCGTACAAACAAAAAACTCTTGGGTCAGAGACGATATCTTTTATTAGACCAGCTGAATAGTAGCAATAAATCAATACATAAAATCAAGCTTTTGGGTCCAAACGCCTTTCCTCAAACTGAGAAAAATTCAAAGATTGTAAAAGTTCTCCTAGGTAGAAAAAGTATCCAGGTTGTAGCCATATTGGTCTAGAGGTAAAAAAGGATCAGAACTCATGATAGCAGTGATATCTTTTATAACACCAAGTAGATTTTTACAAAAAAACCCTCGAAACAAATCTTTAATTGCAAGTGTTTGTGCCTGAAAGCTTGCAATTAAAGGATTATTTTTGCAAAAATGTAGATATTTTAATAAAACATATCACCCTTACTATGGGTTCTGATTTCTAGGTAGAAAAAAACTTCATTTTGCACAGGGGAGGTAGAGGGTGGAATTTTTTTTCCCCTCAGCCTGAAGAAGGGTGTTTGAACCAGAAAGCTTGCAAAGAAAAAACATTTTTCCTATTATTTAGTTTGTCTAGTAAGAGATACTATCTCTGATCCAAGAGTTTTGTTTTTCTCTGTTAGACCAATGCAGCTAAGGTATATCCCTGCAACTGTCTTTAATACATTTATCCCCTCAAAGCCCCTGTAAGGCATGGGGATGCTGTTATCCCCATTTAAAAGAGCTAAAAAGCAACTGGACAAACTCCCAAACTTCTGGACTCTCTGAGCAATACTTACTGTCCTCCTGAACAAATGGTTGGAAAGAAAAGCCTCTGGACTCACCTCCATTTGCTGCCTGCTGGCTACCTGGCTGGTTCCTGGCAACTAGGATGCTCCAGTTGCAGCGCAGTCTGGCTTGTGGTGCCTGCTGCCCTGTTCTGACAGCCCAAGTCTGCTTTGGCACGGAGGGAAATGCAATTCGGAGTGGTCCAGCTCAATTTCGAAGGGTCTTTTTGGCAGGCAGGGATAAAATCCAATCTTGAGCCCTTCCTGTGTGCCAGCACTGCCTCTGCCTGACTCTGGGATGCTGCCTCAGCTGGCGCTTTGCTTCAGGAGAGTCTCACAGAGATGGGAGTGGGGCAGCTGTGGTGGTTGAACAGATATTCATAACCTGCATCTTACAGCTATGGGATCCATCAATCTGGCTCAGCGTGCGAGAGAGGGGAAGAGTTAGCTTGAGGGAGAGGGTTCGAAAGACAGACGTGATGGAAGAGATGTATGCTTGAGGTGGACGGATGGAGAAAGGAGAGAGAAAGGGAAGGATGCATGTGTGCAAGGGCAAGCCAGCAACCTATGCAGCCAACTCCTCCGGTCTCTGTTCCTAGTTCCCCTCCTGCTCTTGTGTCCCTCTGCTGATTAGGGCTGGGTATGCCTTTTATCTGGGCAGGTTCAGGTCTGCAATCCAGCTGAACGAGTCCACATCTCTGAGTGTAGGAGGCTTTTCCTCACACCCCGCAGCACCCCACCCCCAGTTCCACAGGGCCCTGTGGGGTGCGAGCCAAGCATTTATGGGTTTTGGAGTACAAGGGGAGGTTGTTTCACCATTGCCTCCCTAGAGGGATGGCACATCTGTCCTGCACCACAGGCAGGACAAGTGACCCCAATGGTGACATCAGTGCTCTAGTCTGCAGGGAGGTAATGGGGTTTAATGCATTACAAGTAGGGGCTGGGAGTCAAATTTCCAGGGTCATATTTTATGTTCCAACAAAGAGCTTGTATCTAATGGTTAGGGCAAAAGAGACTGAAGGGTCTTTACTCCTACATTGTATGTCCAGCTGTGGGAGGCAGTAGGCCCCAAGGTAAGATCATCATTGCCCCATGGCTCATCCCAAACAAGAAGCTGACAGCACTGTTTATGCCACATGTTATGGCTCATTAGGGCCTGGTTTAGTGGTCAACGTTAACATCTTGGCTTCTGGGTCGTACAGTGAATGAGAATTACAGGCCTTATTAAGGATACTTATTGTGTGTGACCACCTCTGATAACACCATACCAGGAATGGACAGTCATCAGAAAGTTTTGTGCCTGATTCAGAAGTGGTTTTAATTGAATCCAGAGGGAGTCAATCTCAGGACAAGTCGAACATGTAAGAGTGACAGAGCATGGAAGCAAGTCAGAGACACATGCAGGTTTTTCTTGCTATCCAGTATTAGTGATCTTTCTACCACTCCAGTATATGTCAGGAGCGATGTCTTTGGCACAGCATGGGCAGGTTCTCTTTATTCCTGCTCAGTGCGAGGGATGATGTCAGGGAGGCCAAAGTGCAGCTAGCAAGCAAAGGATATAAAAGTACTAACAAGGCTTGCTACAAGTATGTCGGTAGCAAGAGGAGGATCAGGGAAAGTGTGGGTCCCTTGCTGAATGGGGGAGGCAAGCTTGTGACAGAGAAGAGGCTGAAGGGTTCAGTGCCTTTTTCACCTCAATCTTCACAGGCAAGGTCAGCTCCCAGACTACTGCACCTGGCAGCGCAGTTTGGGGAGGAGGTGAGCAGCCAACAATAGTGAAAGAGCAGGTTATGGACTATTTAGAAAAGCTGGACATATACAAGTCTATGGGGCCAGATGGGATGCACTCGAGGGTGCTGAGGGAATTGGCTGATGTGATTGCAGAGCTGCTGACCATTATCTCTGAAAACTCATGGTGATCCTGACACAAATATAGTGTCCATATTTAAGAAAGGGAAGAAGGAGGATCCAGGGAACTACAGCCCAGTCAGCCTCACTTCAGTCCCTGGAAAAATCATGGAGCAGGTACCCCCAAGGAATCCATTTCTAAGCACTCGTAGGAGACAAAGGTGATTAGGAGCAGTCAGCGTGGATTCACCAGGGGCAAGTTATGCCTGACCCACCTGATTGCTTTCTATGATGAGGTGACTGGCTCTGTGGATGCAGGGAGACTAGTGGATGTGCTGATTTTAGCAAGGCTTTGGTGTGGTTTCCCAAAATATTCTCACAGGCAAGCTAAGGAAGTAAGAGATGGATGAATGGCCAGTAAGGTGGATGAAAAACTGGCTGGATCATCAGACTCAGAGGGTAGTAGTCAATGGCCTGAAGTCTAGTTGGCAGCCAGCGTCAAGTGGAGTGCACCGGGGTTGGTCCTGGGACCAGTTCTGTTCAATATCTTCATCACCGACCTGGAAGAGTGCGTAGTGTGTGCCCTCAGCTAGTCTGCAGATGACCCCAGCTGGGGGAATAGCAGAAAATCTGCTCCCTCTTCCCTGCACATGTAGATGCCTGCTCAAGAGCGTTTACTCAGGAGCAAACTGCTTCCAGATCTAATGCAGGTGTGTTCATACCCAGTCTCCTGTAAACCGGGAGTAACACCGCTGGAGCAAATGGGGTGGATTCTTCTCTCCTTCTTCTTTCCTTCAGTGCACATCCCTAGTAATGGCACTGGGAATTCTTCGTCAGCTCAGGTCAGGCAGGAATGTTCAAATTTCAGTTTCTAAAAAATAGGAAGTAAAAATGGAAGGTTTACACCAATACAGCTTTATCACTGTCCTGTCCTAGTTTCAGGAACATTTAGGGAGGATTATCTGCATCCCTGCCCCAGCCAGTTCCTGTTTATTTATGTATTACAGTGCAGTATTACCAGATCATGGAGGCATCAGTTGGGAAGAACTTAGTGTAGCAGAAAGCCCCATCATACGTTTCCCTTCTGGACACTGATATAACAGAAGCCCCTTCTTGCCTGCAACACCCCGCCCCACCATCATTTTATGCGTTTATTTTTCCTTCTAAGTATTGGCAGAGACATGGCACACTCATTGCATGGATGTGGCAAGGCTCAGAGCAAGCCAGGAAGCTGAAGTGGCTTTCTGTAGGAGAAACCTTGAAGCTACATCTACATATCAGTTAGGCTCAGTGTCACTGAAGGAAACAAAAGAACCAAAATATCCACTTTAAAGCAAAGCCTTTAATAGACAAGACAAGCCAAGGTACATTGAAAACACTACTGTAAATACATCCTGGTGAACACATTCCCGCTTCGATTAAACCCTATTTGCAAAGCAAACTTTGGGAAAGTATCTCATATCTGTCTAAATTATATGCTAAGTCAGTCTACTGCATCTAACCTAATTCACTTTGTGTCCTCAGTGTTTGATCCTCACTACCTCACGTTGCATTTTTTAATATATTTCATCTGTCTCATCTTTACCATGGCATTTTTGTATTTTATTTTTTATACTTTTAAACTCTTAAGGATCGTACTCCCTGTAGAATGAAGGTACACCCTGGACCGTTGTTAAAAACTGCATTAAAATTGTAATTGTAAAGTGATAAAATCTGTTCTTCTGGGCTTGAGTGGAAGAGGCAAAGTTGGCAGATCCACTGCAAATGCTATCCTGGTAGTTTAGCCCAGAGGCTGCTAACATCATCTCTTTACCTTGAGTACTGGTAGCAGGAAAGCCATAGGGGAACAGTTGTATGAGGGCATTGACTCTAGGAAGGCAAAGAGACCCTACTGGAAAGCGCAGGAACAGATGGTGGATGAAATTGGACCACACTCAGACCCTGAAGCATAGGAAAGAGACTGAGGACTATTCCCTTGGGGAGAAGGAGGAATGGGGAGAGCCTTTGATGTGATGGAGGGATTACAGGGACACTGGGGGTATGTCTTAAGGGGGAATGGGAGAATAGAAGGTGCCACTGGTGTGTCATATTCATACCTGCAATAAAACAATAAAGTTGGAATATATTCATTTTCTCCCAGTAGATAATGTAATTATATAGCATAGCTACGTTTTGACCGTGCCTGTGGTCTCCCTCTTTCTTTCCTCATTTCCAGTCCTGTTCACAAACATGCAAAGAAGGACCACACTGAATAGCAGCATGGGGAAACTGGCCTGCTTTTTTTAGGACATCTGAGCAAAACGGTTGAGATTTTTCTTTCAACTCTACATATAACCAGAGAACATTTTTGCTTCAGGGCTTCTGCCAACAGATGGCACTTGCAGCTGATAGAAAAGAAAAATCAGATTTTCAGTGTTTCCACAACCAAAACCAAACAATTTTCTATAGGAAAAAAAGAGCAAAAGAAGACAAAAACTGACTGATAACTGCTAAAGGCCCCTGGGAGGACCTGGCTGAGGACACAGTTCTGGTGGAGGAGGGAGTGTGAAGGGATCTTTAATGACCAAGAGAGGACGGGACTTCCACTATGGGTTTTTGCAAAGGCTGTCAGCTGCAGGAGCCTCCCCGGGACTGACACTCCACCCAGGTCATCTCCTTCTTGTCTCACACCACTTCTCAGGCGGTAGCAAGTGTTGGGCATCACCATGCTGGAGGTCATTACCTAAGGGGGAGAGTCTTGTGTTTCCAATTCTGCAACCACACTACTTTCCCTAACTTTTGGCCAGATGAGGGTCATCCCCTGTGTTTAGGGGAAGGCTCTCTAGTCCATTCACATGCAGCACCAGGACTTTTCACTTGCCCTTCTTGAATTTCATCTGGTTGACTGCGGAGCATTTTTTCCAGTCTATGCAGGTCGTTCTGGGTCTGAGCCCTGCCCTGCAGGATGTCTGCAGCTCTGCTCAACTTGGTGTCATCCACAGATTTGCTGAGCATACACTTAATCTTGCCATGCATATCATTAATGAGGGTGTTGAACCGTACTGGAGCCCAGACAGATCTCTAGGGAACCCCACTTGATACTTCCTTGAGCCTGTTGACTACTTGTTGAGCACAATGATACAACCAGTTACGTTTCCACCATACAATACTTTCATCTAGTCTGTATTTCCTTAGCTTGTTAATGAGACAGCCATGGGAGACAGCTTCAAAATCCTTGCTAACTCAAGGTATATCATGTCCACTGCTCTCCCCTCATCCTCAGAGCCCTTCACCTTATTACAGAAGGAAATGAGGTTGGTCTGGCATGATTTTGGTGAATCCATAGTGGCTGAACCTGACCAGCTTGTTCTCCTCTAGGTACTTGGAAACAGGTTCCTTGAGGCTACCTAGGATGGACACTATATTTGTCCCTTTGCAATCATCCGGGGCCTCACCCAACCTCAACCAGTTCTCAGGGATGATAACTACTGGCTCTGAAATTACCTCAACCAATTTCTTCAGTTCCCTAGTGTTCATCCCATTCAGTCCTGCATCTAACTTCTCTCAGTAATCCCTAACCTGTTCTGCTATTACATTGGCTTTTGACTCTCCTTATTTTTTTCAGCAAACTGCACTCATCATAATCTGGCAGCTGGCACTATTTGGGAAGCTGATGTTAAAAAAGCATTAAATTACTTCAGTCTTTCCTGCCTCATCCATGGCTGGATTTTCTTCTGTATTCTGCAATGGACCTATGGTTTCTTTGGTCTTCCTCTTGACTCTTTAATTACCTTTTTTAGTAGTATCAGTTTAATTACCTTTTTATGTTTATTACCAGTTGCATCTCAAGTCATGCTTTGGCTTTCCTAATATTCTCCATTCTTCCCCATGTGATACTCTTACGGTCTTCCCCAAGTCTTCCAGTGCCCCGTGCACCACCCCCGCTGCCTTCTCTGGCTACAAGCACACCCAGTCTCCCTCCTGCTGCCTTCCTGCTCTGAGCCAGGGGCAACGCCAGCCCGTTTCCAGGCAGGCCCAGCCAGCAGGCAGGGGGCAGGTGGCAGGGACAGTGTGCAGGGAGCTGGAAGCCCATCAAGCCTCATCGCTTTTTTTCCCTCTGTGGAGCCTGCCTGTGGCCGGGGAGCAAGCTGCTGGCACGCTGATAGGCCCCTGAGCTGCAGGGGCCCCAAGGTGGGACGTGTGACTGCAACTTATGTGGCAAAGTAAAATACATCAGGATGTGATTTAGTTTGCTACATAACAAGCTCATTTAATTTGCAATATGCCGCTACACATGTACAGTGTGACATGATTAAAGTGCTAAACAAGGGCAATTCAATTGCTAAAAATGGCAATTTTTGCCATGTATCCAAGCGCCCAGTATTGGTAACATAAGCAGGTACTGCAGAAGCGGGCTCTCCTTTACAGTCGCAGCCCTTGCACCACACCAGAGTTGGTGAGCACTGCTCGTGTTATCACTGTGGAAGAGTTGCATGATGGCTGAACACACTTTACTTAATACCATGTGCAGTTGTTCTTCCTAGGAAAAGTATTAAATTTGCTAGGATACACATTTTACTGCTTGGACTTGTGGACCTTGGCATTTTAAGTGCAGTTAACTGTTAAAATCTCAAAGTGAAACATGTAACAAGACCCTCAGGTCAACTTTTTCACTCCAAGAGCTGAGGCTGCTGCTGCAGAAGGGAGAAGTTGCTCCAAATTTTATTTTAAATCAACATTTAGCTGACAAAAAGTCCTGATCAGGACTGGATTTTGTATCACTATCATATGCTTAGGTAGCACAAGGAGTGGAACTGGAGGTGAATTTACTTTTTATTTTTCAGTAAGCAGAGGCAATAGGAGCCAAACCAAATTGGAATTTAAATAAATATTTGGGAATTAGACGGGGAAGTATGCAAAAATCTGATGCTAATGTAGATCAACATTTAAAAAAAGAAAAGAAGTAAAATCTGAAGGCAAATTGGTAAGTGATTGATAGCTGAGAGAAGAAGAATGTAGTCTGAAAAAAGACTTCAGCATAGGGGAAAAAACTCATACCACTGCCTTTGTGCACAATATAAGGCAATAATTTAAGACAAAATTTCCACTACAAGCAGAATTTGTGCCACATAGTAGGAGTGGAGGAGAAACACAATCCTCAAACTGAGGGAATTCTTTTTTTTTAATCCTTACCTGAGCAATCGAGACGGAAGTCAATAAAACAGGAATAGGTTTTAGAGCCATATGCAAAGACGAGAGAAAACAATTTAAGCATCTCAGACACTTAGAGACCGATATTTGATCATCAGAGAGAAGAGCAGGCACATCGAAGGGGTTTTAAATCAGTGTTCCTTGATTAGGGGAACCAGGTCAAAATCTGAGGGATTGTTCTCTTAATAGGTGATGACTGGAGATAAAATATCAACGTCTAGGATGGTTTTATGGTGATAATATCAGTGGCTCCTTCATCAGTGATTCACACAGACAAGGAGAGCTGGGAGGCCATTGTAGGAAAGGAAGAGCGGGGTGGAAACAGCATTTGCCGCAAGGAGCAGTAGTTGGGAACCGGCAGGTGACTGCCAGAACGAAGAGCAGTTCAGCTGGGCAGCAGGGTAGGGGATTTATTTGGGTATTGCCAGGCAGCCTGAACTCCTACCTGACAAAGGAGTAAAGCCTTTTAGCCTGGAGGCATACTTAGTATTAAATATGGAGCTTGCCATAGGAAGCATCCGGGAAATGCGGGGAGATGGGAAGGCAGGTTAAGGAGTAATGGAAGAAGGGAAGGGGCCCCTACTATTCATTTGGGCTAGAAAAGTAGGAACACGAGACACTCTTTTTTTAATCAAAGGTTTACATAACTACTAGGGGTGGGCAAAGTGGGCCCTATTCAATCTGGATTCGGCCCAGTTCAAGGACAGTGATTTGGTTAGTTGATTTGGATCACTGTTCTAGATTCAATGCTGATTCGGAGAATCAGCGATTCGGACGCAGACACAGCTTTAAATGTTTTTTCTACATACCTCGAGGTACTGGGCATGGCTCGTGAATGCTGTGGTGCTGGGCGGATGGAGCGTCCTGCAGAAGCATGGTGGGAAGCGGACTGAACGTGCCTCTGGTCCACTTCCAGGTCTGGTGCTGAGCGCTCTGGGAAGCCCCCCGCACTTCTGTGGGACTCTCCATGCGCCCCAGCACTGCAGCGCTTACGAGCCGCCTAGAGGTATGTAGAAAAAACATTTAACTCTGTGTCTATGTGCAAATCTCTCCAAATCCTCTGATTTGGTTTGCATTCAGAGATTTGGCCGCCGACTCGGGCTGAATCTCTGCCAAATCGAATCAGGGACTGAAGCCTCGCACAGCCCTAATAACTACACAATACAGCTCCATTTTCCCATGTATATCATTCCCAGTCCTTTTTTAACCCACTGCCAACCAAAGTATGACATGGAGCATACTGAAAAAGAGCAGGCCAATGTATTATAGGACATATGAGCAAACCAGGTGAGGTTTTTATTTTAACTCTGTTTAGAACTAGAGATTATTTTCGGTTGTGAGGTTGTGCCCGCATGCGGCATTAGCAGCTGGGTGCGTTGGTTATGTGCGCAGTTGAAGTAAGTTGAATAGAAGTGGTTGGACAATGCTTTCCATGCTCTCACAGAACAACAAGCCTTTTCTTTGGGAACCAGGCCTTTTTGTTTGTTGGCTTGTTTTCAGGAAAGAAACCAAATTGTTCTCCATCAAAGAAAAAAATGGTAAAACAAAACAAGAAAATGGACTGATAGCTGCTAAAAGACCCTGGGAGTATATGGCTGGGGACACAGCGAACAGAATGACATATGGAGCAATACTTAATTACTAGAAGAAGCCAGGGCTTCAGCTGTGGGGAAAGTTCAAACCATGTCAGCTGCAGCAGCCTTCCTGGGGCTGACGCTTTACCCACTTGCTTTAATTCCTGTAACAAGTAGCTTTAAGACCATAACAGTTCTCAGACATTACCAAGCTGGGCTGGGCGTAATGAATTCATGGGAAAGCCCTTATTTTCCAGTCCCCAATCCTACCAGTCTTGCGGACCTTTGACCAGTTTCGAATCCCTACCCCCAGCTGAAGGGGAGGCCTTGTTATGCCAGGCCGATGCCATTTTTCTGGCCTATGTCATCTGCATCCAGAACAGCTTTCCTAGAGCTCTCCTAAGGGCCCCGTGCACATCCTTGTTCCTCAATGTGTAGATCAAAGGGTTCAGCATTGGGGTGATGATGCCGTAGAGGAGGGAGACCATTTTGCCCTGGTTCTGGGAGTGGTGGGACGGGGGCTGCAGGTACATGTAGATGGCCGTGCTATAGAAGAGTGAGACCACGGTGAGGTGGGAGGTGCAGGTGCTGAAAGCCTTGCGTCTTCCCTCAGCCGAGCGGATCCTTAGCACTGTAGCACCAATGTACCCGTAGGAGACCAGGATAAGGCCCAGGGGCCCTGGCAACAAGAATGAAGCACCAGCAATGAGCCCGGCCTCATTGATGGAGGTCTCACCACATGAGAGACTGATCATAGCTGGGACCTCACAGAAGAAGTTGTTGATCTGTTTTTGTCCGCAGAACGGCAACTGCAAAGTCAGGATAGTCTGCACAAGAGAATTGGTGATGCCGCTCAGCCAGGAGCCAGTCACCATAAGCCAGCAGAGGCGATGGCTCATGATGGTCATGTAGCGCAGGGGCTGACAGACAGCGGCGTAGCGATCATAGGCCATGACTACCAACAAGACACACTCTGTGGACCCCAGGCCAAGGGAGATGACGAGCTGGGCCATGCAGCCAGTCCACGAGATGGTCTTGTGGGCACTGCGTAAATTCACCAGCATCTGAGGTACAATGGTAGTGGAGGAGCAGAGGTCCAGGAGAGAGAGGTTGCTGAGGAAGAAGTACATGGGTGTGTGGAGACGGGGGTCCAGCTGTGAGACCACAATGATGGCCAGGTTCCAGAACAATGTCAGGACGTAGGAGATTAGGAAGACCACAAAAAACAGCATCTCCAGGTACGGCTTGTCAGAAAGGCCCAGTAAGATGAACTCTCCCTGGGAGCTCCCATTGCCTCTTTCTTCCTGCTGGGAGAAATGACAAAGACACGGATGAAAGGAGAAGCCGCACAAAGGAGAGGAAAAAATTACAGGGCAGCATCCTTACTCAGAAGGAATCCTTCTTCCTTGTGGTTTTGGTAGAGAAAATCAGGGCTAGGTGGTGAGAAGAACAGTTAAAGACCTGAAGGGTCATCTGTGGTGCTGGATGGGAAAGTGGGATTCACATGGCAGGAAAAAAAAATCTGACCATTTAAAGTGAATCAGATGCCTATATCAAGAACTGGATTTGCCATAGACGGCTGGATACTTAGGCTCTGCTTTCTTTGCCACAGGGCCTTTTCTTTGTTGCGCTTGTACAGCTCTTAGCAAGAGGAGGTTGTGGTTCAGAGCTGAGGCTTCTAAGCATCATTACAGTGCCAATACTAATAAACAGCATATCTAATTAAAATGATGATGACAACAACAGTAATAACAACAGGTGAGCAATATGAAATACCCAAGCTGTCAGAATTACTTAGGCATTGCAGATTCTAATTCCTAGGTACACCCTGGCACATCACATTTCTGAGCTGCATGCCCAAGCTCCTGATACAAGGCATATAGAGGATTAGATGCTGAAAGACGGATTTGCAAAGCAACGTATGCGCGTAGAAAATGACTGATAGTAGTGGGACATTTGTGAGGGCATGAGCAGTTTTAACGGTCTTCCCATGAAAGAAATCTTCTGAATTCAGATTTCTTTGGTGATATTTTTGTCCTGCCTGTATACTTGGGAGAGATGTTAGACAAGCAGCTGCATCTTAAGTTAAATACTAACTAAAAGGATGACCTCTTGCTTGATGTAATTCGAATATCCATTTCAACTGCTCTTTACTTGTCTTGTAGCTACCTCTGAATACTTCCATGAGCTCCACACATCTACTGCTCTTTTCCTCTTCTTTAAGGAACTATTTTCATTTACATCTTGGAGTTAAACAAAAGTCATTGTTTTATACTCTCCTCCTGTCCCAGACCTAAGGAAGAGCACTTTGTGCCGCAAACCTTATCTAACATCCTTCCTAACTGTACAATTGATCCAATAAGGGATGTTTACCAGATAAACATGCTTCTTACCTATTCCCTGAACCATTCAGGCTACAACAGCATTATGACCCTACTCCTGATTCAGGCATTTAGAAATTGGGGATTCCTGGTCCATTTATATTTGAATCCTCAGTAATCAAACTGTATATGGTATCTTGTTATGAATAATTTCAACCTTAAAGCTTTGCTAATGTTGAGTTCATGCTTGAGTGACACATCTGTCGCAGAAACACTAAAACCATATACTATATGGGGCAATTTTAGTGACCAGAGACTACAGCAGAAATACACTTAGCTCCAAAAGCAATCTATGACCTTAATTCTGAGCCTGTAAGGAATTAAACAATTTTCATACCCCTGAACATTTATAAATAATTCATAACCTAGTTGGAGATGGTCTAGATGGGGACCATCCTGCTTTGAGCAGGCGGCTGGACTAAATGTGACCTCCTGAGGTCTCTTCCAACCCTCATTGTCTATGATTCCTTGATAACTAATTACTGTTTTCTTATTTGTAACTTTTTAGCGCTCATAGAAACATTGTGTGCCATTAAGAACACACTACTATACCATGGACCTCGAATTGCCTTCCCAAGTAAGAAACGACCACTAGAATAACTGACTTTTCCTTACCCTACTACTATCGTAAAGTGATGATTCCCACACAAGTTAAAAACATTTTCACATCTCTTTATTCCATGTGTTACGGGGGCACCAGCCCTACCAACGGCATTGGTGTTGGCCATTGGGGGGGCACTAGCCCCGTGGGGGGGGCACATGCACCCCCACGAACCCCCTACCAGTTGCCTATGTCTGGAGGTAGTAGTTTAACACTACATTTTCAGCATTTTGACTATTTATCAGCCATGCAGGATGCATGTGGATTCTGCTATCTACTAGCTCTCCAATTCTGCACCTAAAAATATTATGCAAAATGACAATTCTTGAGTGGTTTTCGTTTCAGGAGCCTGTATCCTGTAAAACCCTTGAGCAAATGACACTGATTTTGCAGACCTAACTGTACCTCATCTTCACAGGAAGTGTCAAGGTAAGTTGTCTATCTGTGACCATCTTAGATCTAACTTTTAGATACCGGCTTTTATGGGTTATCTCTAATTGGGTGGCTGGAAAATTTGAATTTTGTGAAGAATGGAGAAGTACACAGCAATGTAACCATTGCATTGGTATCATTTGATATGCGTATAAACTACTATGATGTAATTTGTGCATCTGGATGCTTCTGTAGCAATCAAGTATAACAACAACAAATTGCACATTAAACTCATTTTTATTCTAGGTTAAAGAAACAACAGTCTTGGTTAAAGCTACAACTTGTATCACTACAAGAACAGGCAGATGTAACAGATCATAAAGGTTAATGTATGCTCCCCAGTGATGGATGTATTCATGGGCTTAAGTTAAGCCAGGTAAATCTTTTGTATGATCAGGAACTGATGGGAGGCTGTAGAGTCTCACAGTGCTTTCCAAACAGAAGTCCCCTTCCTACGGTTGCAGTCTTCCTATGCATAAAGGTATTCCCAAATAGTTTTCTTCTGACACAGGAAGCTAACCTAGGTGCATATCTGTCCCTTGTCCTTCCTGGAGGTGTGTGAGCCCAATATGTATTTATCCTCTTAGGACTGCTGGGAAGTAAGGGAATGCCATTATCCCTATTTTAAAAAGCTAAGAAAGCGAACAACCTAGCAAGCTTCCAAACCCTGCGGAGCAATGAATAGTGTTCTTATGAACAAATGGTTAGAAGTAAAACTTCTGGACTCACCTCCATTCTCCTCTGCCCAAATTCCTCCCACCTGACAGCTCCCTGATGCTCCTGATAGCTCTGGTGCTCCGGTTCCAGGGCAGAATCTGTGCTGTGGTGCCTGCGGTCTGCACTGACACCTCCAGTCGCTGTAGTGTCCTGGGACAAGGCACTCCTGGGTGGTCAAGCTCTATTTCTAAGGGTCTTTATGGAGGTCAGAGAGATCAGCTAGGTCTGACCCCTTCCTGTGCAGCAGCACCGTCTGTGCCTGACTCTGGGATGCTCCCTCACCTGCTGCTGTGCTCCAGGATAATCTTGCTGGGTGGCGGATGGTGCAGCTGTGGTGGACACTTGGTGCTGGCACCCTATAATCATGGGAACCCCGACTCTAGCAGCCAAGGCTTCTCAGGGTGTGAGTGAGGGAGAGAGCTAGATGTGGTGGTTGGAAAAACAGAGACTCAGTGGATGGACCTTTGTATGAACAGATGGACGGATGGATCGCTATTACCCCCTGCAGCTGAGGATCCCTGCTCTTGTTCCTGGGTCCCCTTCTGCTTTTGTGTCCCTCTTCCGACTGAGCCAGGTTTGTCTTGTGCCTGGGCAGGCTTAGCTCTGAAATCCAGATGAAGGAATCCACATATCTGAGTGCAGGAGGCTCTTCCTCACATCCCGGCATCTCTGCCCCACTTCCAAAGGGCTGTGTGAGGAGTGAAACAAGTTTTTATGGATATGAGAGCAGGAGGGGTAGGTTGTTTCATCACTGCCACTCCGTGGGGGCTGGGAGCTGAGCTGGGAGCTGATAGCACCGTCCTTCCCCACAAACAAGACAGTGACTCAAATGACAACACCAGCTCAGGCTACAAACAGGCATTGGATTTGTCCCAGGAGAACTTGAAAAGGTGGAGGATAAGAAGTGATTATAGTTTATCTTGGGATATCACAAAAAACATCTGAACAGTTTTCCAGGGCTACGAACCCAGGAAAAGCAGTCTGCTTCGTCCTCTAGGCATCCTACAGTGCACTGCTTTGACCCCACTTCTGGCCCCTCTTGAATTTTGTGCAGCTGTTTTGGCCCCGATAGCAGAACTCTACTGCCCAGAGGTAACATGCCCAATGTGATCACCCCCATCTCTTAATTACCCTGCATGGAAGCGTAGCCATTTCGTGCTCACCACCAGCCCAAGATCAAATTTAGTCTTATTTGCCAGCATCACCAACCACCAAGGACTGCCATCCCTCCATCCATTCACCGATCAGGGAGATCCTGAGAACCAGCCATCTACAACCCACCCAAGCAAGTTTAGATTTCCATACCACCATGTACCCATTCATTCTTCCTCTACCATGGCCCCACAATCCAGTTCTGGCACCACGGACAAGCGCGGCACCAAATGGATTGGGAAAGAGGTAATTGATGTCATTGCCATCCGGGGTGACATTGAGAACCTGCTCAGGTCAAGCCACAAAAGCAAGGTGTTGTACGAACAGATGACAAAGAAAATGGTGGTCTGGGATATAATGGTGACTAGGTCCATTGCTGGTCCAAGTGCAAGATAACTGAGGCAGTGGTTCATGAGGACACAGGATGACAATCATATGTTGAGTGCAAGCAGGGTCATGTGCACCTCCAGTGAGGAAATGTCCCACATCTTTGAGGTCAACAACTTTCCTGGGTCCCTAGGGAGCAGAGGGGAGAGTGAATTTACCATGCTGAGAGTCAGCAGCATGACTAAGCCTGTCTGTTGGCTAGATGGCTTTGCAAGTTGCAACTTCAGGTGAGGAGTTCTTTGTTATATCAGGGTGGCAGCCAAGAGAACAATGAAAGCCGGTTCCTTGCAATCTATTTTCAGGCCTGACACTTGCAAATGGTGGTGGCAGCACTGCAGGACCAGATAATCCCCAGGGATGCACTCTGAGACTGGTGCCCAGAAGGCTCCCAAGCCAAGGAAGGCCAGTGCCTACTCAAAGACTGACATGCTGGCTTCTCTGGTGGAGGGCAGCCATTCCTGGGTTGTGGAGATCAGACAGTGGAGGGAGGAAAAGTAGCTGTACCACTGCCAGTACTTGGCAATAGTACGGTACAACATCAAAGAGTCCTGGCACACTGCCCTGTGGATTGCTGGGTAGCATGCAGGAGCCCTGCAGCACCATGCGGCCATTGCAGAGTGGGCCAGTGAGATGCTCAGTGAGTCCATGAAGATGGAAGCACAGTTCAGGTATCACCTCCTGTGTGCCTTGAGCCTGAAGACAGAGGGCATCCTTGCTGCTATCTGCATCACCCCATGATATAATGGACTGGCAGGACCATAGATTGGCCCATGGGGACACATGCTGCCACCAAGCTTCACCTTCCTACAGAGGGGCCCCGCAGCAGGAGTGTGAACAAGCACCGCACAGCCATCAGGCAAGTGGACCTTCTCCACATTCCTTTCAAAATGCCATGCCCAGAATTGCATAGAGTACTCTAGCGAGGCCTACCCATGCCAGGCAAAGTGGCGCTGTCAGGGCAGTAAAAATGTTCTCGTGCCTGATCCAGAAGTTATTCAAAGTGAATCCAGAGAGAAAATATGTCTAACACACAAGACACATAGCACGATAATGAGTAACAGGAAAATAAATATTTTCATGGTGCTCTCCAAGCTTACTGATTCTTCCATCACTCACCCCTGTGTATAGCAGAAGCGAACCCTTTGGTGGAACACTGCCAGATTGATCTTTTCATTAACTGTGGTTTAGTGAAGAGTAACTCCAATGGGCTGACCAGAACCAATTTCTTTCTCATTCACCCCTGTGTAAATCAGGAGTAATGGCTCTCGGATTGATTCTCCTCTCTTGCTCCCTTCCCTCAGCAGAGACTCCAAGGGATTCCTTTCTCAATTCCCAGCTCAGCCTCATGTAAATCAGAAGTGTTCAAACTGCAGCTTCAGAAGTCCAGGAAAGAAGAATGGAAAGTCCACACCAACCTAGTTTTAGCCCTGTCCTGCCTTGGGCTTAGAAATATGTTGTGAAGATTATGTGCATCCCCTCCAGTCATATGGGTGCAATGTTGTTGGATTATGGAGGCACCAGTTGGAAAAGGCTTAACAGAATCATTTTTGTGATCTGAAGGGTGGTAGGGCTGGCGTATGGGCAGGCCTGAGCCACTCTTCCAGCACGGTCTGCCTTCTGTGTCATCAAAGAGAAGAGGCGAATGCTTTCTTGCGATTGCCCATCTGCCATATTCTTGTACTAAATTCCATAGGTTGTGATAATAGCAATATCTGGGGGTTATCTTGTCAACATGCCATGGGATCTGTAAGACAAAAGATAAGTAAAAGAGTGGTGTTACAGAGGAGTCTGCAGATGAGGGTGAAGAAGATAAGAAGATAAATGAAGGGTCCTCCAATGTAGCAGTCGAGGAGTTGTTTTCTGGGGAGCAGGTCCTATACCTGAGCAGCTGCCTCCTACCGGAGGAGTTGGTAGTTCTGTTCTAAGGGATTCAGGTGACTGGTTCCCTGAATGCTCCTTGTTATCTGCAAGGACACTGTTTTATGAGGTGGGTATTAGGTAAGGACCTACCTAACCTGCGGCAAGAGAGTGCAATTTTCACAGCTTGGTCACAATCCAAACTGCCAATTTTGTGGTCATTTTGTTGTGGCCCCACCCCTCAGTGCTGATTGGTGGAGAGGCTCCAGGGGGAGGAGGGACAATGGGGTGGTCGCCATCTTGACTGCTGGTTGTCCTTCATGTGGTCCTGCCCCCTCAGTGCTGATTGGTGGAGAGGCATGAGAGGGCAGCTGCCATCTTAGTTGCTGCCCTTCAGGCCATCCCACCAGCTAGTGCCTTCCCCTACTGGGTGGGCTGCAAGGCTGGGCTGTGGCAGCAAAAAGGGCAGATGACTTCCACTGGGGAGCTAGCCCTTTATTTTCATTAAGTTTTTGTTGGTGTTGTCGATTTCTAGGGCTGTGCAAAACAGCACCCTTTCATTTCAACCTCGGTTTCACCATTTCAATGGGGCAGTGTTTCATTTGGAGTTTTGTTTCGTTTTGAAAGCACTGTTCCATTTCGTTTTGTTGAAATTGTTTTGACATTTTGCCCATAGACTATAACGGGGAATCATGAAGCTGCCATAACTTTCTCATTTCTTCCCGATTCAAATGACAACAGCAGGGAGGGTGGCCCCTGCTGAGGCCACAAAGCCTGTCAAGTTTCAAGGAGATAGGTGCAGGGGTTTCTGGGAAACTGCACCTCAAGCTGCTGACCAGCAAAACTCATGACATCTGATTTTGTGAGTGTGTGTTAAGGTGCGCCCTCACTGGCGCTGGGGCCTCTACATGACATGGTAGTGTGACCCAGTGAGGCTGCCTCCTCCTCTACAGCCTCGTCCTGGTCCATCACTTTAAAGCACATAAGGCAATAACTTGGTGAGCAGCACAGCAGCACCAGCAGCATCTCAGGCAGCCAAACTGTCACAGACTAGAGCCTTTCTTTCCTTTCCTGCAAGAGCTTCTTCTCCAGCAGCTGCCAGAAAACTCTCCCTGCCAGCCCCAGCCCTGGGGCTTGGATGTGCCCAGGGCCCTGCGTCCTTCTGGGCAGCTGACCGGGGACAGGAGCTAGGGGTGTTGGCCTAAGGATATGGCACTGGCAGACAAGGTTCTTTGGGTCAATCTAATCTGGTATTTTTTAGTAGACCAACTGAATAGTTAGAGAAATTTGTCTTAGCAAGGTTTTTGGCTTGAAAAACCCTTCATCAGGCTGAGGAAGCACCTGCAGTTGGTGTGTGTGCTGTTCCTGGATGGAAGGAATAGTAAAAAAGCCAGAGGCTGGCCTGGCCTGCAATGCAGGCAAGAAAGCCTCCATTTCCACCAACTGGCATCATGGGGTGAGGGACAGGCTGGGCGGGGGCGTGGGGGTGGGGAAGTGGGATGTAGCAGCGCAGGTAAAAGTGCAGAGGTACCCGGGGAATCAGATGTCCGGCAGGTCGCAGTGTGTCAGAATTCAATGTCTATGTTATTGAGTACATGATTCTCTCTACCTAGGAGGGTGATGAAGTGCAGCTCATACTTGTATCTCTCCACTTCTACTTGCTACAGTCCCCTTTCCCCCCGCCCCCAGCCTATCCCTCACCCCCTGATGCCTCAAGCATCAGGTATGTGGAGTTCCACTGAGTCTCCACATCCTGCATGATTTTGTGCTGTGGGATGCTCAGCTCTGCTTGTTTGTCCCGCAGCATCTTGCCCGCCTTGATGTTCTGCCGGAAGTATCCTGCCACATTCCTGCATTTGAAAATGAGCTTACTGGTGGTGCTGCTGCTGTCACCAGCAGCCCTGTCCCCCTCCAAGATGTCCCTAACAATGAGGTGGAACTCGTGTGCCACACAGTGGATACCAACAAAGTTCGCATCACGGACCACCTTGAGCATATTGGCGCAATTGTCAGTGACTATGATGACACCCTGCCCAACAAGCTTGAGGGCGAGCTCTCCCTGGCCAACAAGCCACCCCTGCACCAAGTGGTTCATGGCCCCCATGATCTTTGTTGCCAGGTGGGACTCATCCATCACCTCAGCTTGAAGAAGAGCCCAGTGACAGCTTGACTGGTCACACCAATGCTATGTGATGGCGAGGTAGACATGATGTCCACCCCAGCTGCTCCAGATGTCCGAGGTGAAGTGTAAGGCCACCTATGGACCTGCCTTGTGCAGCTTCTGCCTCAAGTACTCCCTGCATGCCTCATACAGGGAGGGCACCACAGTCCTGCTGAAGGTGGTATGTGCGGGCACTTGTTATGATGAGCGCCATGAGCTCCCTGAACCCTGGCTGCTCAACTAAGGAGAAGGGCTGGCCATCCACAGCAAGTATCTCCCCAATGCTCTGGGTGATCTCGCTTGCCTTTGCAATGTGCCCCCCTTTCTGTCCGCTTTTCCCCCACTGTTCCAGGGTGGCCTGCCTCTGCTTTGGGGGGATTGGGGCTTTGGAGGGAGAGGGGGACTTCCCTTTGGGCATGCTCCCACTGGTGCCAGGCTGAGGAGGAGCAAGGGTAAGGGGGTGGTGCCTTCAGAGGTACATCAGCATCCCCGTGGTGCTCATGTGTTTTAGCTTGGCAGTGCAGGCAGATAGCATATGTAGGATCATCTGCCAGCTCAGAATGATCCCAGACCACACTACCTGCTCACTTCTGGGGTGCAGGGGTATGTGTGGATGCTGCTTTTTTCCCTCCTCAGCATTCAGGGGCACAGCAACAGGAGGAGCAGACTCAACTGAGCTACTTGCCTTCACAAACTCTACCGCAACCTCCTCCAGAGTGCCTTCTGAAGAAGGAGACCTGTCTCGAGGGGAAACTTGCAAGGGGTGGAGCACAAACTCAGATGATTCCCCCTTCTTCCCCAGAAGTTCCCTTGCTAAGGCATTGTGATCTCCAGCTCCAGGTCTTCCTCTGGCACTGTAATGCTCAGCATGGGAAGTGAAATGGGGGTGGAGGAGACTGTCATGCTGGTGCTGCTGCTTGTTGTCATGGCGGCGGTCATGGCTGGCAGAGTGACACTTTAGGACACTTATACATGGGACACAATTTCCCTTTGTGTGGCTTAATGGCATCACACATTACATGTATGTGTGTTTTGGGGGTTATAAATGAGTTTGCAGCATTGCAAACTAAACTATATCCCACTGTACTTTAGTTTGCAGTGTTGCAACGGGGAACATTGCACCTATTAGTCAGCTTGCCTCCCAGCCACGGGAGAGGTGGGCAGGTGCTGCAGAAAAAAAGGATGGGGCCCCTCTCTGCTTCGGCCTTCAACAGGCTCTTGTGGCCTGCGGGAAACCTGGGAATGGGCTGACTTGCCCCTGGGGCAGCATGGGGAGGAGGGTGGCTGAGTATGCTGGCAGCCAGAGAAGGTGGCAGGGATGGTGCATGGGGTACAGGGCTGTCCGGGCAGGCTATGCTTGGAGGCACCAAGTCCAGAGCTTTCTGAGCCTGTCTTGGCTTTCAGGAACCTGTGCACTCCCCCCGCTGCCTTCTCTGGCTGCCAGCACACCCAGATGCCCCCCTGCTGCCTCCCTCGGCTGCCCTGGGGTCAAGCCAGCCCATTCCTGGGTGGCCTCAGCCCCCTGCCAGCCTCAGGAGCCTGCTGAAGGAGAAGTGGCAAGGGGCCCAAGTCTTTTTTTCTGAGGAGCCTACTTGCCTTTCCCAGGCTGGGGGGCAAGCTTACAGACTAATGGCGCAAATTAATGGCCCCCTGGCCACGGGAGAGGCGGGCAGGCTCTGCCAGGTTTTGGGGGAAGAAAATGAATTGGGCTTCTCCCCACTTCTGCTTTCAGCAGATGCCTATGGCTTCCAGGACAGTAACCTATGTATAGCGATAGAAAAATAAAACCCACCCTTTCAATTAAGGGGACATAGAAGGCTACCCTAAAAACTAAAACCCTGTCACATGTACAGCCACCCCTAGAAACTAATTGTTTTAGAGAGGTATGAGCTTTCATAGGTAACAGCCTCTTTCATCAATTTGATAGAGATGGTCCAACTATAGAGCTGGCCTACTAAATGCTAAATACCCGCTATACTTATCAGACATTCCTTAGATCGTCATGACTAGGACATTGCTCCAAACCAATTTCTGAATTCAAGCAGATGCTGAATTGTGACCTCAGGATGGGTATTTGCAGATCCTATCCTCTAGTACCTTCATATAAATGCATATATCTTGTTATATATATATTTCAGTCAAGAAGCTCTGAGGACTTTGAGTTAACACCTGAATGACACTTAAACTGCACAAACACAAAACCCAACAGTAATTCACTGGATGGGGTAACCAGGGCACCAACAGACTTCAGCGGAAACACACTTGCCTCAACGCCACCTGCGGCCTTAACTCTGAGCCTTGAAGGTGAATACATTTCTGAGAATTTTTTTTGAATAAGTCATATTTAACATTACATCAGCAATTTTTGTAGTAGTCGTACTATGTCCTGAAAGGAAGCTTCTGGCATACAATGGACCAAAAGTTCCATCCCCACCTCGGAGAAGATTTGTCAGATATGTGTTTTCTTCCACCCTCTGCAATACCATGAAGCAATGAACCCCATTGCATGTTAAAAATATTTTGACATGTTTCGACTACATTTGTTGACTTTAAGTTTCTTGGCATCACCTCTGAGTTGTCAGTCATTAGTGGTTGTTCCCTATTAATCATGACACTGGAAGCATCTAGAGTCACATAGTTCAACTCTCAGTAGTGTCTAAGGTGTCCTTCTGTCCTACCTCCTGCTTGACTTCAGATTAACACAGCCAGCCGCCTTGCTGAATTTCACAGTATTCATCAGCCAGACGTAATGTATAGAGCCAAAATGCAAACCAAATATTTTTTAGCTATTGGTTTTTGATGCCAGACACTAGCTGAGCTTGGGGAGAATCTAATTTTGTCAACTGCACGTGGGGTCTATCCTGTACTCCTCCACTCTGCACGTTACAAAGACAGGCAGTTGAAGTGTTTTTTCTTTAGGAGTCTGCATCCTGGGAAACGTCCCACCTTGCCCAAATCGCACCAACTAACTCTTGTCCTCACAGAGTAAAGCAAAGTGCATGCAGCAGGTTTGTTGGCAGAGGCTTGCACCAGTCTTCACACATCTGGCTGTAGCTGTCTGCAGGCTTGCAGGGACTGTAGGCAGTGAGGCCTGATGACAGGTCTGTCCAGAGGACTGGGCCAGCTGATGGCAATAATTGTCTGGCCACAGGAAGCTGAGGGCCAGCGGAGGAGAGAAAGCAGAGACAGATAGAAGGGAGAGTAAGAAGGGAGTTAGAGAGAGTTGCTTGGCCAGTAGCTGCAAAAATGGACCAGGGTCTGGGGAAAGACCCGGGGACTGCAGCTGGAAGCAGGAGCACTACACCAGGGCACTCAAGGCCGAGTGAGAGAGAGGATGGCAGTGCTGAGAGAGCAGCAGGGAGCTGGAGTCACCTTCTCAAGGGAGGTCTGCTTTATGGATGTATGATGTGTTCTTGAGCAATGATTGATATAAGAGAGTTCCTGTAAGGCAAGTACACCTGGAGAATAAAGGGCCGAGCTGTGCTTAGAGACTGAGACTGGGTAAAAGACTGTTTGAGCTACAGCGCACAACTTCTTTGTGGAGAGTTGATTGTAGCCATGTCGGTCTAGAGACATAGGCAGGCAGGGTGTCCGCACCCAAAAGTTTGCAAAAAAAGAACTTTTCTATCTATCTTAATTGTTCTAACCAAAGAGATCAGATTTACCCAAAGAATCTTGTTTGCCTATCTTATTTGTGTCCACTTGAGCTAACTTTTAAAAACTGACTGTTACTGTCTATCTGTCATAAACTGGCTGGAAGATTTGAATGAAAAAATTAAGGACATAGAACAATGTAACCATCTTATTGGTATAATTGATATGAGTTATTAAGATTTAACTGTTATCTGCAGACTCCCTTGTCTGCAAATGAAGCAAACATGTTTCAGTCTCAACTTTTTTTCGTTCAGCATTTTAGGTTAGTGATCTAGCTAATTAATCCTCACTGGTTTAGGCAGTTAAATCATAACGGCTGACTTATGCTCCCCAATGGCAGCTCCAGCTTCTGTTTTAAAAAAAAATACATTTGTCCATAATCAGAAAGAACTGTTAGGAACATTTAACTTGCCTAAATGAGGAGGAAAAAATCTCGATGAAGAGGACAAAAAAACTAAGCAGGGATTGCTTGAAGAAAACACCCCTAATGACATGCCTTCCAACTAGGGATGTGTCCTTCAAACCACTGGAGATGGAGGCTCCAAGGGAGTTGAAACTAATTGAGTACCTCATTACTGCTGATTTTTTATTGAGGCTTTGGGACAATATTTTCCAAGGTACTTTTACAGCAACTGATGTCTAGACAGACAGACAAAGAGCAAACTCTGAAAATACTGGTAGGCACTTACCTGCATGCTGAGAGGCACATAAATACCCACTTCAAGTACAGCTCATAATTCATAGAAAATTAAAGTTTGAGAGGGACCCCTGGGGGTCACTTAGTCCAACCCCAGTTCTTGTCTCCTTCAGTCCTTTTCTGGATACTGCACAGAAATGGGGATCCCATTCACTGCTATAAAGCTCCTGAATGACTAAAGTGAAGACTCCTCCTAAAGTTTTTGCAGGATCAAGAGCTCACACGGGGCAACAGACTTGTGCAGTGCTCTGCAAACACAAGGCCCCTTCTTGAGACAGTTACGAATGTGATTCACTCTTACTCTGCATAAGGTTATCCCCAGGTACATCCACAGGACTGGGAAAGCATTTAAAAAAAAAGTTCTAATTTCAACTCAATATCTCTATCGATCTCTCTTTCATAGAGTCATAGAAGTCGGGTCGAAGGGACCTTGTGGATCTTCAAGTCTGACCCCCTGCCTGGGCAGGAGAAAAAACTGGGCTCAAATGATCGCAGCTAGGTAGGCATCAAGCCTCCTCTTAAAGCCCCCCAGGGTAGGAGCCAGCACCACTTCCCTTGGAAGTTGGGTCCAGCTCCTAGCCGCCCCGACTGTGAAGTAGTTCTTGCGGATGTCTAATCTAAACCCCCTCTCCAACAACTTGTGGCCGTTATTCCTTGTCATGCCAGGGGGGCGCTAGGGGAAACAAGGTCTCTCCCAAACCCTTCTGGTCCCCCCTAGTGAGTTTATAGACAGTCACCAGGTCCCCCCTCAGCCTTCTCTTGTGGAGGCTGAACAGCTTCAGGTCCCGCAGTCTCTCCTCGCAGGGCCTGCCCTGTTGTCCCCAGATCATGCGAGTGGCCTCCTCTGGACCCTCTCCATGTTGTCCACATCCCTCTTGAAGCGCGGCGTCCAGAACTGGACGCAGGACTCCAGCTGTGGCCTGACCAGCGTCGCATAGAGGGGGAGGATCACCTCCTTGGACCCGCTAGAGATGCATCTGTGGATGCACGACAAGGTCCGGTTAGCCCTGCCAACCGTGACCTCGCATTGTCGGACCATCATCTTGGAGTCAATAATGACTTCAAGATCCCTTTCTGCCTCCGTGCTCTCAAGAAGGGAGTCTCCCAGTCTACAAGTGTGCTGCTGGTTCCTACTGCCCACGTGCAGCACCCTGCACTTGTCAGTATTGAAACGCATCCTGTTTATGTTAGCCCACTTCTGTAACCTATCCAAGTCTTGCTGCAGTCTTTCCCTTCCTACTAGCGTGCTCACCTCACCCCAAATTTCGGTATCATCAGCCAATTTAAACAGGGTGCTTTTCACCCCATTGTCCAAATCACTGATAAAGAGATTGAACAGGGTGGGCCTAAGGACCGAGCCCTGGGGGACTCCGCTGCCCACTTCTCCCCAGGTCGAATATGACCTGTCCGCCACCACCCTCTGAGTACGACCCTTGAGCCAATCTGCAATCCGTCTGATTGCGTAGTCATCAATGCCACAGTCGCCTAGTTTTTTAATGAGGATGGGGTGAGGGACGGTGTCAAAGGCCTTGCTGAAGTCCAGAAAGACTACGTCCACAGCAACACCTGTATCCAAGGCTTTTGTGACCTGATCATAAAAGGCAATCAGGTGGGTTTGACATGACCTGCCCCTAATGAAACTGCTGGTTGCCCTTGAGCATCATCCCTGAAGCCGGCCCATTGCAGATGTGCTCCATCATGATCTTCTCAAAGAGTTTCCCTAGGATTGAGGTAAGACTGACAGGCCTATAGTTGCCCAGGCCCTTCCTCCTCCCTTTTTTAAAGATGGGGACCACGTTGGCTACCTTCCAATCATCCGGCACCCGGCCTGAGCACCACGAGTGCTCGGAAAGCTGTGCCAAGGGCCTTGCAATAACCCCAGCTAGCTCCCTCAACACGCTGGGGTGGAGAGCATCTGGACCCACTGATTTGAACACGTCCAGCCCCTCCAGAAGCTCTGTAAGCCGGTCCTCCCCAGCCTGAGGTCTGGAGGTGTTCCCCTCGCGTCCGTCTGGCATCATGGTGGGGAAGTCCCGGTCCCTGCCCAAGAAAACGGAGGTGAAGAATTGGTTAGAGAGGTCTGCTTTCTCCTCTGGCACAACCACCAGATTGCCCAGAGGATCTTGCAGGGGCCCCACATTTCCTGGTGCTTGCTTCATCCTCCCTATATATTTGAAAAAGGACTTTTTGTTATCTTTGATTTTGGAGGCTAGTCCTAGCTCTATGTCTGCCTTAGCTTTCCTGACAGCCCCGCTACAGCCCCGAGCAGAGGAGATAGCACCCCCTTCCACTGGTTGTACGCCGCCTTTTTGGCAATCGGGTATTCCCGGACACTCTTGGTGAGCCAGGGGGCCTTTCGGGCACTCCTGCCCCCCTTGCTTTTTGTTGGGATGGTCACCCCTTACGCCCTGAGTATCATCTCCTTAAGGAACAACCACTCATTTGGGGCACTGAGCTCCCCTGCAGATGTCCAGGTAATTTAAATCTCCCATGACAATTACATCCTTCGCCTTAAGTGTCTCTGCAAGCTGGCCCGCAAATTCCTGGTCCAGCTCCTCCCCTTGGTTGCGGGGTCTGTAGTAGACCCCCACCGTTAGATCCCTCTCCCCACAGCCCCCTTGTATATTGACCCAGAGCACTTCCGCTTGCCCCTCTGACCCCATTCTGCTGGCAGAGGATTTGTAGTGCTCCTTGACATAGAGCGCCACATCCCCGCCTTTCCTTCCTTCTCTATCCCGCCTGTAAAGCCTATAGCCCCTAACGCTAACTGCCCAGTCATGGGATGAATCCCACCAAGTTTCTGTCAGCCCTATTATGTCTGGGTCTGAACTGGCTGTTCTGAGGGCGAGTTCCTCCTGCTTATTCCCCATACTACGAGCATTGGTATATAGGCATTTAAGGCCCTGCCTAGCTGCGTGTGCCACCCCTTGATTTGGGAGACTGTTTGGACCCCTGTTTCTTACCTGGGCACTCCTTGCATTTGTCACCTGCCTTTGATGAAGGCATCAGCAATAGTTGGCGACACACCTATTATGAAGATAGGGGGCAGGTATGTACCCAACTCCTGCTGATGCCTTTATACTCCTGGAACTCCTGTGCGGCAAGGGCATGCTGCCATCCCTGCTTTAAAGAGCTGAGAAAGCAAACAACCTAGCAAGCTCCCAAGCTTCCTGACACCCCAGAGGATAAGACTTGTTACTATGGACCAATGGTTTGATGTAAGCACTACTCGCCTCCATTTCTCTCTGCCCAGATTCCTCCCGGCTGGCTGGCTCCTGATGATCCAACTCCAGAGCCTGGACTGCGGTGCCCGGTGCCCTGTGCTGAGTCTGGTGGGGTCCCTGAGAAGAGGCACCCCCGGGTGGCTGGGCTCAATTTCTAAGCATTTTTGCAGAGGTCAGGGAGCTTGTCTAATCCTGAGCACTTGCTTTATGGCAGCACTGTCTATGCCTGACTAGGATGTTGTTTCTCTTGTGTTGGGTGCCAGGAAAAATATCACTGGGCTGGCCAGCTGGTTGGAGAGACGCTTCCAGCCGGTATCCTTGAGTCACAGGAGTCCTCCAGCCCAGCATCCGGTCCTGCCTGGAGTGTGAGGGACGGAGAGGGAGAGATTGATGGAGAGCTCTGGGGAGAGGCACAGGGCGGGGGAACCATTATGTGCTTATGGTGCGTGAGTAGAAAGAGGAGGAGACGGATGTATAGTTGCACAGGTAATCGGCAACCTTTATAGCTGGCAGCCCCTGCCACTGTTCCCGGTTCCCTTCCTGCCCTTGTGTGCTGCGGATGGGGCCAGGCTCGCCTTGTACCTGGGAAGCTTTAACTCCCAGCCAGCTGAGAAGAGTCTACATCTGTGTGTCTGCAGGAGGCTGCTCCTCCAGCTCAGCACCCCCACCCTCTGAGGGGTGTGTAAGAAAAGAGACAAGTGTTTATGGCTGTTGGAGCAGGAGGGATGGTTTTGTCTGGGTGCTTCCTCCCCAGGGGTGTGGGAAGCCAGCTGATGCTGTTGTCAAATGGGAGAGAGACTCTTACTGTGACACCAGTTGGAAAAAACACTTGGGGAGGGGCAGATGGTTCATGATCGCTGCTGCTGCCACTCTCTGGACAAGGCTTCATCTGCCCCAAAGTTTCTCTAGATCCCAGGTCCTCTGGCGAACTAGTCCAGTACTTCAGCAGATCACCAGGGATCCTAGTTTTCTCTGATAAGAAATCTCAAATTCTGTAATGCCCCCCTCCGCCCCCCTAAAGTCTGTGACTTTAAAATGAAAGATCCCTGCATGTGCCTCTTGTCCCCACCTGGAGGACCACGCCCCTCTCTCCCGGGTCTCCCGCTGCCAGAGCTATGGTGCCAGGGACCTGGGTCTGCAGCCCCCTGCCTCTGGCAGGAGGTGGCAGCTGCTGCAATGGATTGGAGCCTGGCTTCCTGCCCGCTGTGGGCTTGAGTGGCTCCTTGCCTCTGGTGCAGTCATGGGTGGGGAGGGGATGGCCGTGACCCCAGATCTGTGTGCGAGGTGGGCACGGGCTCCTGCCCTGCTGCCCTCTCCTGCAGCCACTGTAGCTCAGGCGGTGCAATCCAGCACTGCAGGGCACAGGGGGACCATGCTTGCTGCTGTGAGCTCCGCATGCTGATATGCTAGGAATAGCCTTTCTTCTCCATGCCAGTCTCAGATGAGGACCCAGGATGTGACACAATGTGCATAGGTTAGTATCTTGGCAGCCGTTGTCACCTGGGGGATATAGTGGGAGAAGCGCTGGATTGTTGAGCCATCAGTTGTAAAAAGTCAGCAGCATTTTAATTCTGATCTGCAGAGAGATGAGGTACATGGTGCTTATGCACAAGCCTACACCGGTCTCCCCTCCACCTCTCCTCGTATGTCATCTCAAAAGGAACTGAGCTTTTCCACTGAGATCTCCCCTGCACCTGGCTACTGTTCAAAATTATAGAGGTTGTGACCACTGCAGCACTTGGGGTGCGATGAGGTATGGATAAGGGTAGAAGGGCAATAACAGGAAGTGAAGGGTCCCTTGAATGTAGCAATTGCTTGGGCAACTGAGGTTGAGGGTCTCACCACAGTTGAGGGTTGCCTCCTTGTTGAGGAGATATCATCATTTCTATTTTACAGTGTTCATGTGCCTAGTTCTCTGTTTTTGGTATTGCACAGAAGGGCACAGTGCCAGGATATTGGTTACGGGTGTGCTAGAGAATTGCTCACAGAGGGAGAAGTCAGGCTGTCAGCACTTCTTAAAAAAAGTTCTAGATAACCAAGCTTACAGCAATTTTCAGATTTCATTTATCCCCCCCCCGCCAATTATTATCTTGTTTTGCAACTGTAGTTGCCTCTATGGAAGTACACAGGGAACCACAAGGAAACTCCACAGAATTGGAGAGAACAACATTTGGGGGTAGTTCTGTTTCTTGGAAAATGTTCTTTTCTTAAAGTAATAATAATTTAACTTCTCAGTACTCCTTCATGCCACCACTTAGTTCCTCCTCTCTGTTGCCTTTGAATTCTTGATAACAGTTACCCTCAAGACAGAACGCACTGTTTCTACATTAAGTCCTTCCATTGCTTCTGCACTGTGTCCTTATTTCTTTCCTTTCTGCATGTTCAACACAGCTTGACTCTTCCACCTAAACCATCCTCTGCTGCTGTTTTGGGCTGACCTCAGCTCCCTGTACAGCCTGGCTGGAACAGAGCAAAAACAGCTGTGGAGTGAGGCTCACCTGCAGGGCAGCCAGAGGTAGAGGGGACAGTGGCAGTGATGGGTGGGGAAGGGAGAATAAGGTAGGGGAAGTGCCTCTGCATATAAAGGGGAAAGGACAGGAGGATTCCTACCTGATCAAGAAACTTAAAATCCCTGGCTGCTGCTCCCAGTGTGGTCGGAAAGGGGAATAGGACTGTGCCACTACACCTCCTTTGTGTATCCCTATTGCCTAGCTCACCTTTGGCCAGCTTAGAACCGAGGCCAACTAAAGGGCAGAGCTCTCTCCCACTTGCACATACCCCAAGTCTGCCAGTTCCATGTCATTTTTTGGGCTTATGTCCTCTGCATCCAGCACTGCCTTCTTAAGGCTCTCCTGAGGGCCCTATGCACATCCTTGTTCCTCAATGTGTAGATCAGAGGGTTCACCATTGGAATGATGATGCCATAGAAAAGGGAAACTATCTTGCCCTGGTCCTGGGGATGCTGAGAGGGGGGCTGCAGGTAGACGTAGATACCTGTGCCAAAGAAGATTGACACCACAGCCAAGTGGGAGGTGCAGGTGTTGAAGGCCTTGCGCCTGCCCTCGGCTGAGCGGATCCTCACTACTGCAGCACCAATGTAGCCGTAGGAGACCAGGATGAGGCCCAGAGGAATGGGCAAGATGGCCACAGAGCCGGCAAGGAGGCCAGCTTCATTAATGGAGGTATCAGCGCAGGCCAGCCTGAGCAGGGCTGGCACTTCACAGAAGAAGTCATTGATATGATTGTGCCCACATAAGGGTAGCCTCAGGGTCAAGCTCGTTTGCACAGTGGAGGCAGTGATCCCAGTCAGCCAGGATGCAGCTGCCATCAGCCGGCAGAGGCTGCGGCTCATGATGGCCGTGTAGCGCAAGGGGTAGCAGACGGCAGCATAGCGGTCATAGGCCATGACCGCCAGCAGGACACACTCAGTGGACCCCAGGCCAAGGAAAATAAAGAGCTGGGCCATGCAGCCGGCCCAGGAAATGGTCTTATGGGAACTTCGTAAATTCACCAGCAACTGAGGCACCGTGGTGGTGGTGTAGCACAGGTCCAGGAGAGAGAGGTTGCTGAGGAAGAAGTACATGGGTGTGTGGAGACGGGGGTCCAGCTGTGAGACCACAATGATGGCCAGGTTCCAGAACAATGTCAGGACATAGGAGATTAGGAAGACCACAAAAAACAGTTTCTCCAGGTAAGGGTTGTTAGAAAGGCCCAGCAGGATGAACTCTCCTTGGGAGCTCCCGTTGCCCCTTTGATCCTGCTGAAAGAAAGGACAAAGGTCATGTGAAATGCAGTGGAGGTGGGGAAGCTTTTTTACTGAAGCTGATGCAGGGGGCTGGAGATATGAGCTTTTCTCTGACTAAGCAAGTGCATCCTTCTTTCTTCTGGTCCTGAGCCAGAAACTCTCTCCTTTGGTATTCAGCACCCAGACTTGGTCATCTGCTGAGGTATCCTAGGCCTGGTTATAATCTTGATGGAAAAGGGAGGGGGAGAGAGACCCTAGAAGACCCTGTGGTTGTATTATTTGTGAGACCTCATATTATCCCTGGTTTGCCTAACTGGATCCAAATGAAATCCCATAGCCAAGGTGTGCACACTAGCCTTGAGGCTATTTGGGTCTAATAGGATGGGTCTTTCTCTTTCTCCTCCATGGAGCTATCCCTCCTTTGTTTTTAATGCCTAAATATATTGAAGGAGGAACTTGAACCCCCATTACTTATATGGAGTCATTTGCTGTCCGTAGGTTGCAGAACAGCATGGAGAGGATTTTACGCTTTGCCAGTTGCCACATGAGGCAGGATGCAACTTTTCCTCCTCCTGTTGCTACAGGTGTCAGAGTGAGTGTGTTAGGGCTGTGTGAGGCTTCGGTCCCTGATTCGATTCGGTGGCCAAATCTCCAAATCCATGTCGAATCAAAGGAAGCGGCACTTCTAGCAGGTCCAACCAGGTCCCCTGAGGAGCACGCAGGGAGACCACCCTGCACACCTGTGGTTCAGTGACTGGTGTGTCCTGTGTCTGGGGCGGCACTTGGGGGTCCCCCATGGCTGATCACTGAGCCAGGGTGGTGAGGGGAGGGGGGGCCCTGTGCACTCCCAGCAGACCCAGAAGGGGACCGGAAGGACCTGCGCTCTGGTGGGAAGCTCTACGTGCCCCAGCATTGCAGTGTTCACGAACCATGCCTGCTACCCCAAAGTATGTAGAAAAAACACTTAAAGCTGTGCCTATCTCTGAATCGCTGATTCTCCAAATTGGCATTAAATCTTGAGATTTGGATTCAGCTAAGTCAAATCAGGAACAGTGATCCAAATCAATGAATCAAATCACTGTCCCTGATTCAGGCCAAATCCACATTGAATAGAGCCCACTTCTCACACCCCTAGTGTGCATGTGTTTTCCTTTCCCTTCCTCAGATGTGTTGGGTGTTGGCAACAGCCAAGGCAGGAGACTGTGAGCGGGGTGTGCCAATTCTGATGCTCAGGATCAGACCAATGACCACATCTGGGGGAAGGGAGGAATTTTCCCCCACAGTAAAGTAGATACAGACTATGGGTCCATTTCCCTTCTTTTTGCAGGGGGGAAGAGGGGGAAAGGGTGGGCAAGTGGCCTGATCCTCTTGCCTGGATTTCTTGAGTGTGTGTAAAACTCTTGCAGTGGCAGGATACTGATACTGCCCTCATCCCCCTGCTTTACCTGTGGCAGGTTAGGGTGTTCTTGATGTCCATGGAGTATGTCCCTTGAAGTTGTGGGACATGGTTGTTTGTGGATTTTTAGGAATAGGCTAGATGAGTGCTTGTATGGGAAGGTTTGGATTGGGATGTACCCGTCTTGAGCAGGGGGTTGGACTAGATGACTTCCAAAGGTCCCCTCTAGCTCTTACTTTCTACGATTCTATATCTTACATGAGTGTACAAATTACTGAGCTCTGCAGTGAGCCTTTCTATATATCAGTACATATTTCATTATTTATATATAGTGGAAGGGTCAAACAGGCAGGAACTTAAGCAGTCCTCCCCAGAACACACCTACATAGGAGTTAAGAGACAAAGCTACTCGTCCTCATAGTGGAGCAGAGATCTGAACATGGCACTCTTGTAGCCTTCTGGGGTGCCACAAGTAGAAGATGCACTGATCCATCCATGTAGCTGGCTTTTTGGAGCATGGCTAAAAGTAAGTGCCATTAGTAAGATAGCTGTTCCACCAATTTAGTTGGAGAGTAACAGTCCAAGGCCTCCAGGCAGGGCTCAGAGCATCTTGTTAGCTGTGTTGGTAGATGGATTTGTGTGTTCCCAGCAATGCACATTTCGGTGCCTAGAAGACTTAAACCTCTTGGGGGTTACCTGGAATCTGAATGCTGTTATTTTGAGTATTTCAGTGCTATAGAAATAATGAACTTGAGCATCTTAAGAAACAACAGGGCACCTAAATGCTTTTGAGGATCTTTGGTTGTAGTGGAATAATACATAGAGCAAAATGAATCTAGTCAATGGTAATTGCGCAGTCTATGCACAATAAATTTAAACCGATTAAGTGGATTAAAAAAATCTGCCATAAAAGTACTTTCCTTCCAAGCTTAGGTTTGTTTGTTGCAATAAGAGATATTACCAACTGTATGCTGGGTGGCGGTTGGGGGAAGGGATGTCTGACTAGTTTTGGGAACAATATTCATCCTCTGGTTTGTGAAAGAATCAGAGATATCCTAAGCTATTGGCCAGATAAAACAATGACTTCTTCTACATAATTCTGTCCACGTCAACTGTCTTTTGCTTCTTTTGTAGCTACTTCTGAGGACTTCTTTCTTTCACAGGTTTACTGCTCTCTTCCTCCTTCTACCCAGAAAAGTACACACAATGCCACTACACTCTCCATATGCCAGAAGAAAGGTGTTTGTGCCCAAAAGCTTGCAAAGAACAATGTTTCCAACTATTTAGCTGGTCTAATAAAATATATTACACCTACCCAAAGAATCTTGTCTGCCTATGTCCTTAGACCTACCTAGCTACAACCAACAACCCTTCTCTCTCTCTCTCTCCCCTTCCCTCCTTTAAGGGAATATTTTCATTTACATAGTGGAGTTAAAAATATATTTGTTATCTCATATTGAATGTAGGTTTAGCAGGCAAAACACTTATGACTTCTTTTATATAATTAGGTTATTTCAACAGCTCTTTTACTCTTTTGTAGTTTCTTCTGATAACTAATTTCTGCTCCACACATCTACAGTCCTCTTAGTATTCTTAAAGGGAATGTTTCTATGTGGTTAGTGGGCTACAGCCCAAACCCAGAGGGATGAGAAAGTGGCACTTTAGGGTACTTGTACTTGGGTTACAAATGTCCCTTTTTGTATGACTTAATGGCTTCACATATCACGTGTATGCAAGTTTTGTGGGTTTTAAATCAGTTTGCATCATTGCAAACTAAACTATATCCCCATGTAATTGAGTTTGCAATGTTGCAACTGGGAACATTGCACCCATTAGTCAGCTCGTTTCCTGGTGGTGGATGGTGTGAGGAGCTGGGGCCTAGGAGCGGCCGTGAACTCCCTAGAGCCCCCTACCGTCACTTAAGGTGACTCAGCACCCTCTGTTTTCTCGCCCGCCACATCTTTGATGGTAATAAGTTTATATGGGAGGCTGCCTTTATCCCCTGGTGAACGGTGTGTGTTACTACCCCTACTCCATACGGGGTGCCTCAGCGCACCCCTGCCTTAAGGGTAATGCGTGCCTCCTGCCTCCCCTTCAGCACACCCCAAGCCTCGCAGGTGTTCCTGGACGTTGTTTGGTCCCTTGCCCTCGAGCGCCCTCTCTGGCGCCCCGGGCTCATCACGCCCTGGTGCCCCTCTCTGGCACCCCTGGGCGTACCGCACACTTGGCGCCCCGAGGCTGTCCCGCCCCGGTGCCCCTCTCTGGGACTTCTGTACCTTTCCCACACCTGGCGCCCCCTCACTGACGCCCCAAGCCGTTCATGAGCCTTGCGCCCCGTTTACTGGCACCCCTGGGCCTGGCATGTAGCCGCTGCCCTGTTACCGGCGCCCCCCCGGGCCTGTTGTGTCCTTGAGCTACCACTCAGCCTGCTGCCCGCTTCCGGAGCCTATGCCGCACTCTTCGCGCCCTGCTGCCCGCTTCCGGGGCCTATGCCGCGCTCCGCGTGCCTGTTGCCCTCTCTAGGGCTTGTGCCGTGCCTCTCGCGCCCTGCTGCCCCTCTCTGGGGCCTATGCTGCGCTCTGCATGCTCATTGCCCTCTCTAGGGCCTATGCTGCGGCTGGGGCTACAACCCCCGCACACCAAGCACCTCTCTGGCACTGGTCTGCTGTGCCCACTGCAGCACACACTCTGTGCCCCCACTGGGCACCTAATACTGTGCCCTCTGGCACTGCTCTCTGTGCCCCTGCTGGGCACCAGGAACCCCCAAGCCACTGGGGCGCTCCTGTGAGGCCTCCTCATGCCCCTACAGCCTCACTCGGTCCTCCAGTATAACCATAACACAAACCCAAGCCAAACGGCTGTAACAAAACAACAAGGAGCCTCCTGGCTCATAACGTACCCTCTGTGCCACGCTGGCTCTCAACCATACAGCCCTTAGGGTTTGCTCTCCCCCCGCATCATTGCAGATGGTCAAACCACCACCATTGACTCTGCTGCCCAGCTCTCCCACAGAGGTCCAGCTCCTGCAGCTGCCAGAGGGGAACTGCTCCTGGGCCCAGGCCTGAGCTGTTATAAAGGGCCCGGCCTCGCCCCCTTCCGGTCACCTGACCGGCTGGTTGCTACAGCAACCCGCAGCTGCACTGCCCTGCTGATTGACAGCTCTCCTTCTAACCTCTAAGGCACAGGACACCTCGGTGTTCCTGTGACAGATGGGTTGTTTTTGACCTGGAGGGATGTGGGCAGTGGGGTCCCCCAGGGCTCGGTCCTTGGGGCTGCACTGTTCAATATGTTCATCAGTGACTTGGACGAGGAGGTGAAAAGCACCCTGTTCAAATTCACAGATGACATTAAGATGTGGGGAGAAGTGGCCACACTAGAAGAGGGGGACTGGCTGCAACTAGATCTGGTCAGGCTACAGAGGTGGGCAGATGAGAGTAGGATGGGTTTCAATACTGACAAGTGCAAGGTGCTGCACCTGGGGAGGAAGAACGAGCAGCATACCTACAGGCTGGGGAACTCCCCTCTTGTCAGTGCAGAGGCAGAAAAGGATCTTGGAGTCGCTATTGGTTCCAAGATGAACATGGGCCGCCAATGTGGAGACGCGGTCAGTAAGGCTAACCGCACTTGTCATGCATCCCTAGATGCATCACAAACAGATCCAAGGAGGTGATCCTCCCCCTCTATGCAACACTGGTCAGGCCACAGTTGGAGTACTGTGTCCAGGTCTGGGTGCCACACTTCAGAAGGGATGCGGACAGCATTGAGAGGGTCCAGAGGAGGCCACTTGCATAGTCAGGGGCCCCCACACTCCTGGGAGGGCTGCAGGGGCTGTGCGGGACTGCTCGCAGGTGTGCGGGGGGTCCCAATCTGCCTCCTGGATGACAGGAGGCTGGTGCTGCTGCCTGGGGCCACCAGCAGCACTGATGTTCCCGGCACTGGGGGGGAGACAGCAAAACTGTCTTGGTGTTTCGATAGAGCAAAATGGAACGGTGCTTTTGAGACAAAACACTGTCGTGTCCAAAAGAAGTTGAATCAGAACGATGCTGTTTCAAACAGCCTTACCTTTAGTTTCTTGGGATCAGCTCTGAATTTTCTATCATATCAGGAGTTCCTTATTAATCGTGACTGTGGAAGCATCCAGAGTAGCATAGTTTAACTCTCAGTTGTGTCGAAGGCGTCCTTCTGCCCTACCTCCTGCTTGACTTCAGATTAACACAGCCAACAATGTTGCTAAATTTCACAGTATTCATCAGCCAGACCTAATGTATAGAGCCAGTATCTGAAGCAAATAATTTTTGAGATGCTGGTTTTTAATGCCAGACACTAGCTGAGCACAGGGAGAATCTAATTTTGTCAAATGCATGTGGGGTCTATCCTGTACTCCCCCACTCTGCACGTTACAAAGACAGGCAGTTGAAGCGGTGTTCTTTTCTTTAGGAGTTTGCATCCTGGGAAACATCCAACCCTGCCCAAATCTCACCAACTCACCCTTATCCTCCACTGCAAAGCAAAGTGAATGTAGCAGGTTTGTTGGCAGAGGCTTAACCAGTCTTCACATAGCAGTGCTGAGAAAGCAGCAGGGAGCTGGAGTCACCTTCTCAAGGGAGGTCTGAGAGGAGACCTCAGGCCTGGGAGGTATGCTTTATGGAGGTATGGTGTGTTCTTGAGCACTGACTGATATAAGAGGGCTGCTGTGAGGCAAGTGTGCCTGGAAAAGAAAGGGCTGAGCTGTGCTTGGAGACTGGGACAGACTTGGTAAAAGATTATTTGACTTAGGCAGGTCCCAGACCCACCTCCAGTGCACAACTTATTTGTGGGGTGATGGTTGTAGCTGTGTTGGTCTAAAGACCTAGGCAGGCAGGGTGTTTGTACCAAAAAGCCTGCAAAACAGAATTTTTCCAAGTATTGTAGTGGGTCTAAGAAGAGATCAGATTTATCCAAAGAATCTTATCTGCCTATTTATTTGTGTCCACTTGAGTTGACTCCTAAAAACTACCTGTTACTGTCTATCTGTCACCAGACGGCAGGACGATTTGAACAAGAAACTTAAGGGGACAGAAAGATGTAAGGATTATACCGGTATAATTTGTTATGCATTATTAAGATGTAACTGTTATCTGGAGGCGTCTGTGCCTGCAAATGAAGCAAACACGTTTTCATTCTAAACTTTTTCGGTCAACATTTAGGTTTAGCGACGTAGCTAACTAATCCCTACTGCTTTAGGCAGTTAAATCAGAACAGGGAATCTGTGCTCCCCAGTGGCAGCGCCGGCCCCTGTTTTAAAGCAGATACAGTACACTTGTCTATATTCTAAAAGAACATTTAACTTGCCTAAATGACGAAGGGAAGATCTCCATGATGAGCACAGCAAGCTAAGCAGTGAGTGCTGGAAGAAAACACATGTAATTACATAACTTGTAATTAGGGATGTGTCCTTCAAACCACTGGAAATGGAAGCTCCAAGGGAGTTGAAACTAATTTGCTACCTCGTTACTGCTGATTTTTACTGAGGCTTTGGGACCATATTGTCACAGGTACTTATGAAGCAATTGATGTCTAGACAGACAGACAAAGAGCAAACTCTGAAAATCCTGGTAGGCACTTACCTGCATGCTGGGAGGTACATTAATACCCACTTCAGGTCCTGCCCATAATTCATAGAAAATATGGGTAGGAAGAGACCCCTGGAGGTCATTAGTTCAGCCCCAGTTTTTGTCTCCCTCAAGCTCTTCTGGTATCTGTACTGAAATGGGTCCCATTCAGTGCTATAAAGCTATTGAATAACTAAAGTGAAGACTTCTCCTAAAGATTTTACAGGATCAAGAGCTCACATGGGGCAACAGACTTATGCAGTGCTCCCCAGACACAAAGGCCCTTCTTCAGACAGTTATTGATATGATTCACTCTTAGTCTGCGTAAGGTCATCCCCATGTACATCTTCAGGATCGGGAAAATGTTTTGTTTTTTTTTAAAGTTCTAATTTCAACTCAATATATCTATCGATCTCGCCTCTACTGGTGCATCTCTACCCCATTGTCATAGGTGGTGTGTGCCCAACTATAGCTGATGTATTTATCCCTTTGGAACTCCTGTGCGGCAAGGGCATGCTGCCATCCCTGTTTTAAAGAGCTAGGAAAACAGACGACCTAGCAAGCTCCCAAGCTTCCCGACACCCCAGAGGATAAGACTTGTTACTATGGACCAATGGTTTGACGTAAGCACTTCTCACCTCCATTCCTCTGCCCAGATTCCTCCCGGCTGGCTGGCTCCTGATGATCCAACTCCAGAGCCTGGACTGCGGTGCCTGGTGCCCTGTGCTGAGTCTGGTGGGGTCCCTGAGTAGAGGCACCCCTGGGTGGCAGGTCTCACTTTCTAAGCATTTTTGCAGAGGTCAGGGAGCTTGTCTAATTCTGAGCACTTGCTTTATGGCAGTGCTTGACTAGGATGTTGCATCTCCTGTGTTGGGTGCCAGGAAAAATATCACTGGGCTGGCCAGCTGGTTGGAGAGACACTTCCAGCCGGTATCCTTGAGTCACAGGAGTCCTCCAGCCCAGCATCCGGTCCTGCGTGGAGTGTGAGGGACGGAGAGGGAGAGATTGATGGAGAGCTCTGGGGAGAGGCACAGGGCGGGGGAACCATTATGTGCTTATGGTGTGTGAGTGGAAAGAGGAGGAGGGATGAAGAAAAGGATGTATGGTTGCATAGATAACTCGCAACCTTTATAGCTGGCAGCCCTTGCCTCTGTCCCCATTTCCTTCCTGCCCTTGTGTGCTGCTGATGAGGCCAGGTTCGCCTTGTACCTGGGAAGCTTTAACTCAAAGCCAGCTGAGAAGAGTCTACATCTGTGTGACTGCAGGAGGCTGCTAATGTAGTACAGCATCTCCACCCTCGACTCCCAAGGGCTGTGTAAGAAGAGAGACCAGTGTTTATGGCTGTTAGAGCAGGAGGGATGGTTTTGGCTCAGTGCTTCATCCCCAGGGGTCTGGGAACTTAAGCTCTTGGGCTCCAATCCTGAACGACCCCAAGTTTTGGGTGGCTTGTTGGTCTAGGCGTATGATTCCCGATTTCAGTGAGGCAGGTCCCAGCCTCAAAACCTGAAGAAGCCTGCATTTTGGGTGGCTTGTTAGTCTTGGGGTCTGAGTCTCCTTTTGGGTGTGAGTGGTCCTGGGTTCAAATCCACACGAGCCCTTTGTTTCTCTGTGGCTGGCTGGTCTAGGGGTATAAGTCTCACAGTAGGTGAGATAGGGCTGGGTTTCAAATCTTAGGTGAGCACTTTGGGTGTGAGACATCCTGGGTTCAAACTCTGCTTTCAGGGTTTCATTGGTGTAGGGGTTTCATTCTCACTTTTGGGTGCAAAAGGTCCTGGTTTCAAATCCCGGACGAGCTTGTATTCCTCAAATCCCAGAGAAGCGCAGGTTTTGCATTGCTCATTGGTGTAGGGGTATGATTCTCGCTTCAGGTGTGAGAGGTCCTGCATTCAACAAGCTTTTGGTGGCTTGTTAGTCTAGGGGCATGATTCTTGTTTTGGGTGCAAGAGGTCCCAAACTCAAATCCCTTATGAGCTCGCCTTTTGGGTGCCTTGTTCATCTAGGGGTATGATTCTCATTTTGGGTGTGAGAGGTCCCGGGTTCAAATATTAAATGAGCTCAAGTTTTGGGTGGCTCATTGCTCTAGTGCTATGATTCTCACCTTGGGAGACAGATTTTCTGGGTTGAAATCCCAGATGAGCCCAAGCTTTGGGTGGCTTTTTGGTGTAGGGGTATGATTCTTGCTTTGGCTGTGAGAAGTCCCAGGTTCAAATCAGAAATGAGCCCAAGTTTTTGGTGTCTCATTGGTTTAGGGGTGTTATTCTCACTTTGGGTGCAGGAAGTCTCAGGTTTAAATCCCAGTTAAGTCCAAGTGTTGTGTCGCATGTTGATCTTGGGGTATGATTTTTTGCTTTGGGTGCAAGAGGTCCTGGATTCAAATCCTGGACAAGCCCAAGTTTTGGGTGGCTTGTTGGTCTAGGGGTATGATTCTCACTTTGGTTGCAAGAGGTGCAGGGTTCAAATATTAAACAAGCTGAATTTTTGCTGACTCGTTGGGTTAGGGTTATGATTCTCATTTTGGGTGCGAGAAGTCTTGGAGGAAGGGCATCAAAAGGGCATAGCAGCCCCCTTAGCTCTCTAGGGAACTAGTGGACCTCCTGACGCTAAAAAGAAACCTACAAAGGATGGAGGATGGGATCCACCTCGAAGGAGGAATATTCTGCACTGGTCCAGAAATGCAGGGAATGAACCAGGAAAGCCAAAATTGTGACTGAACTCCACCTAGCTACAAGTATCAAGGATAATAAAAAGTCCTTTTTTAGATATATGGGAAGCCGGAGGAAAAAGGAAGGGCAACATTGGACCCCTGCTAAACCAGATGGGACAACTGACAACCAGGAAAAAGCCATCCTGCTAAATGGGTACTTTGTGTCAGTCTTTCATCAGTTCCATGGGACGCTCCTGCCCATTATGGGACAGGGAGATCCGGGTGAGGAAGATCCCTAGCCCTCCATCAATGCTGACCTTGTGAAGGGACACCTTGAGAGGCTGGATACCTTCAAGTCAGCTGGCCCTGACAATCTGCACCCCAGGGTACTCAAGGAGCTGGCTAGCATCATAACTCAGACCCTGGCATGGATCTTCGAGAGCTCCTGGCACTATGGCGTAGTGCCCGAAGACTGGAAGAGGGCCAATGTGGTGCCTATTTTCAAGAAAGGGAGGAAAATGGATCCAGCAAACTACAGGCCTATCAGCCTGACCTCTATCCCAGGAAAGGTCTTAGAAAAGATTATCTAAGGGGCCATTCTTAACAGAACGCCTGATGGCAATATCCTGAGGGATACCCTGCATGGGTTTGTTGTGGGTAGGTCTTGCTTGACCAATCTTATTTCCTTTTATGACCAGGTGACCTAGCACTTGGACAAGGGAGAGGAGATTGATGTTTTATATCTTGACTTCAAAAAAGCCTTTGATCTGGTGTCCCATGACCACATCTTGGCAAAACTGGCCAACTGCAGCCTCGGGTCCACCATGATCTGCTGGCTGGGAAATTGGCTCCGTGGTCAGCCCCAGAGGGTGGTGGTTGACAGAAGTCAATCGTCATGGTGCCATGACCAGTGGGGTCCCCCAAGGCTCTGTCCTCAGACCCATATTGTTCAACATCTTCATCAATGATGCGGACACTGGAGTCAGAAGCGGACTGACCAAGTTTGCTGATGATACCAAACTTTGGGGTAAAGCATCCACACCTGAGGACGCGAGGGTGATCCAGGCTGATCTTGACATGCTCAGGAAATGGGTGGATGAGAACGTGATGGTGTTTAACACTGAAAAATGCAAGGTTCTCCACGTTGGGGAGAAAAACCTGCAGCATCCTGATAGGCTTAGCAGTGCTATGCTGGCTAGCACTATGGAAGAAAGAGACTTGGGGGTCATCATTGACCACAAGATTAACATGACCCTCCAAAGCGATGCTGTGGCTAGTAAAGCGAGCAAAATGCTGGCTTGCATCCATAGAGGCTTCTCAAGCAAATCCCAGGACATCATTTTCCCCTTGTACTCGGCCTTGGTGAGGCCGCAGCTGGAGTACTGCATTCAGTTTTGGGCTCCACAATTCAAAAAGGAGAAGCTTGAGAGTCTAGAGAAGAGCCACACACATGATCAGAGGTCAGGAAAAAAGACCTTATGATGACAGGCTGAGAGCCATGGGACTTTTCACCCTGGAAAAATGCAGGCTCAGGGGCAATCTGGCAGCCACCTATAAGTTTATCAGGGGTGTTCACCAGGATCTGGGGGAACATTTGTTCACAGAAGCGCCCTAAGGGATGACAAGGTTGAATGGTTATAAACTCCTCCAAAACCATTTCAAGTTGGACATAAGGAAGAATTTCTTTACTGTCCGAGCCCCCAAGGTCTGCAATAGCCTGCCATCCGAGGTGGTTCAAGCACCTACTTTGAACACCTTCAAGAGAAAATTTGATGTTTGTCCTACGACCCCAGGTGACTTCCTGCCTCTGGGGCAGGGAGCTGGACTCAATGATCTTCCCTTTGAGCCCCCTGTTAAACAGTCCGGGGTTCAAATGCTTGACAAGCCCAAGTTTTGGGTGGTGTGTTAGTCTAGGGGTATGTATGGTTCTTGCTTTTGTTGCGAGAGGTTCCCATGTTCAAATCCCAGATGAACAGATGCAACCCTTCCAACCCTAGCATCTATGAATCTACGAAATCCCTTCCCAGCTCCCACCCCAGATCTGCCTCCAAATTGACACCTGGCCCCTTCCGCCTCCATGTGTCACTGTGTGAGCCTGAGTGCAAATGGCAGAGGGGCAATTAGGTGGGATGGAAAGAAGAACTTCCTAACCCCAAAGATGGTCCACCTCTCTGCAAAGGGAAAAGTATCCTTGCAGCTCCACTCTGCAGCACCACCATGCCATCATGAATTCACCTTTGCTTTTGACCTCTGGTATCTCCTCTGGTGAAAGCTCACCTCCCCTTCCTTATGCAAGTGTTTCTGACCCCCGGCACACACAAGCCAGGTTTCACCCTCTGTGGAGTTGCAGCTACTGGAGTAACTACTGGCATGGTGTGAAACAAGGGTGCAATGCAGCAAACTGTCCCACCCACCCACCTAAGCTGGAGGAGTCTGCATGCTGCACGGCCCTCCACAGCCCGAGGTATGGCAGAGAGGAGCCGTGTGGGGCACAGACCTCCCTCTTTTGGTTCTCTGTGGCACTTGACTGGCCAGATAGGATCAAATGGCAGGCCAGATAAGGCCCGCAGGCCATTTTTTCCCACCCCTGCTCTATTGTATTGTCACATCATCCTTTCCCCTCCCTAGCCAAAGAAGGGAGCAACCTGAACCCAGAGCTTCACTCTGAGGATAATGGTCTCGGTCTTCCTGCTTTCAACTCCTCCTATACAATTGCTGGAATCCAGAACAGTTCCAGGCAGCGCAGGGCTGCCGGGGAGCGGGAGGAACGGGCGCAGCTTCCTGCCACGGTTGAGCTGTTAACTCTTGACACGCAAGTTCTCTTCCCGCACCCAGCAAAGGAAACTGGTTCTGTCTGGGGCGGGGATATTGGCTTCAGCCATGCCATTAAGACAGCGAGGAGGAGGAGAAGGACTGTGATTCAAATTCCTGATTCCGGGTCCACTTGTAGTATCCTCTGGGCAGTCCACCTTCCAAAACCTAGAGTGCTCATCTCTGGGGCCCATATTGTTTCTATCCCTAAACACAAACAGGTCAGTCCCGATCTTTTCTCAAGGGCGTGTTGGGATCTCTTGAGACTGCAGCATGTCCTCCCTCTGGGACCCAGTCCCCCAGCTGTGGATGACTTCCTCCTCTGCAGCCTGTGGAAACCAGCAGGAGCGCTTTCCCTTAGTCAGGCAGGAACCCCAGGTCCAGGCGCCCTGGTTCCTGCTAAGAACTATCATAATCCCTTTTTCCCAAGGGAAAGCTCTGCTCATTCTGTGTCCCGGTGCTTGGATAGGTAATTTTGCAGGGCATGAAGCTACTGCCATTGTCAGCAGCAGGGACTGAAGCGATAGGGAAAGGATGAACACATTTATATAGTTACTCAGGCCCATATTGTTCCAAAATCTTACACGGGATTACAGAAGCAGGGGGAGCCTTCTAAAGGAGTTTGGTCTCACCTGATAGGAACGAATCAGCAGTAGCATAACCAGAGAAGGGGCAGAGGACGCCAACCCTGGGTGAGTCCAAATCTCAGAGCAGATTGATTTATTGCAGGAAATAAGCTGCAATTTCCAGGAGCTCTACTTACTAGCCCAGCACATGCAACACCTGCTGGACAGGGGAGCCCCCTTTCAGAGACCTCTGTAGGAGCCTACTCTGTTTCTGAGTGCTTGAGCCCAGTGTTGCCATCATCACTGCTCCATTGGGCTTCACCACCATCCTTCTCCCAACCACTATCGGGTCTTTGCTGTTGCTTGTCACTGTTCTTCCCTGCTGCTCTGCCACTGTTACTCCTCTTCTCTTCCTCACTGCTACAAGATGTTCAACACAGCCACTGCTTCACTGGTTGCATCGATTTTTCAAAGACCACTGAAATGCAGCTTATATGGTGTGGATGCTCTTTTAGGGGAGAGTTCATAGTATATGGGACCGTGACTGAGTCCTTGCAGGCCTAGGGATATGCTCCTGGATGAAGTCTCCGTCCCATCTCCTTCCCTATGGAAGGATCAGTGGGACACAGACCCCAGCCTGATCTTTACCACTGTAATGGAAATCTGCTGGATGGAGTCATCTTTCGCAACTGGCCTTGCCCTGGGCTCACTTCCCCAGCACCCTGAAGCTCTGGTACGGACGATCAATGACTTCAAGCACGCACGGCCCGCTTCGTTTATCCACCCGTTATCACAACTGACTGACTGACATCAACCCTGCATGTCCAAGGGTGCCAGGGATTGCCTGCTTGTGTCTCTGCCCCACTCCCCCATGCTTGTTTGGTCTGACAGGACCTGCCTCTAATGAACCCCTGTTGGTTGTCCCTAAGCATAATCTCCCCTGCTGCGCCAGGATAACTCTCTCAAAAAGCTTACCCAGGATCAAGGTAAGACTGACTGGCCTATAGTTCCCCGGGTCCTCCTTCCTTCCTCTTTTGAAGATGGGAACACATTGGCCCTCTTCCAGTCCTCTGGCACAAGTGCTCGTACAGCCGTGCCGGGGTCCCGCCATGACCTCTGCTAGTTCCCTCAGCACTCGGGGGTGGAGATCGTCCAGACCAGCTGATTTAAATACATCCCGTCCCTCCAGAAGTTGCCTGACTAGTTCCTCTCTGACCCTAGGCCTGGGTGTGCCTTCCCTGGGGCCTGAGGGGGTCCCGGTGGGAGGGTGACCCTGTCCCTGCTCAGAAAAATGGAGGCAAAGAAATTGTTAAATATGTTAGCTTTGTCATTTGGGGTGACGACCAGATTCCCTAGCGTGTCCTAGAGAGGCCCCATGTTACCCGGTACCTTCTTTTTGCCCCCTATGTATTTAAAAAAGGACTTCTTGTTGTCCTTGATCTGGGTTGACAGTCCCAGTCCCATTTCTGCCTTGGCCTTCCTGACTGCCCCCCTGAGCAACCAAGGTATAGTCCTCTGTGGTGATGGCCCCTCCCTACCATTGGGTGTGCACCTCCCTTTTAGCTAGGAGACGTTCCTGGATGATTTTGGTGAGCGATGGCGGCTTTTGCGCCCTCTTGCCCACTTTGATCCGTGTTGGGATTACCTCCCTTTGGGCTTGGAGGTTTGTATCCTTAAGGAGCGACCACTCTCCTTGGGCACCTGGCTCCTCTCCTCTCCGGGACCCCAGTGTCTCCCCGACTAGTCTCAGTCCCCTGCTTCCAAAAGAGTTGTCCAGATCATGTTGCTGATTAAAAAAAAGATCCTCTTTGTTGCTGTGCTCCCAACCCAGCCACTGGCAGGCTTGTTAGCTAGAGGGTGGGATGTCATGCGGGGAGCAGACCTGCATCACAGCAGGAGCGGGGGGGACAGTGCCCCGCACAGCCCTGACCCAACAGCCTGTGCTGGTGCAGCTGGGGCTGGAGCAGGGAGCGCGTGTGCAAGCAGAGAGGGCTGGCGCCAGCCAGAGCACCCATGCTAGGGGCTGCTTTTGCATGCTGGGCTGGGTGCTCCCCACTGCGGGTGAGTGGGGCAAGGAGATCACGGTTCCCAGGCGGGAGCAAGGGCTCAGCCTGTGCCCCTCCCTGGCCATCAGGCCCCAGGGCTCAGTGCCCGGGCACCAAAAGGGCTCAGCTCTGCACTAGAGCACAGCTCTGGCCCGCGGCCCAGGGAAACAACCCCCCAGGCCTTGCCCGGCAGGCACCCAGGGCTCTGGTGGAGCCGGGACACAGGACCGTGCATGGCCATGGAGAGACAAGCCGTCTGCTTTTGTCACCCCTACCCCTGTGGAGCATGAGAGGCCAAGACCCCGCACCCCATCCCGCAGGGCCCACGGTGTGGGGCTGAGCTGCAGGGGTCCCAGCTGGATATGTTCAGCCGGCCGGATTGGCTTAGGTGAGGAACTGCAAAGGACACAGCCAGCTCCATTAACAGCTTTATTTCTTATGTCTAAACCTAAAACTATTTACAGTCTTCGTGGGGGGAGGCCACATGCAACCCCCTGGAAGCCCCCGGGGCAGGCTTGGCAGTGAGTGGACACCCTCAGAGCTTGGGGCCTGGCTTCAAGGCTTTGGACTCCACCCCTATGCAGTACCTCTCGGGCAGACCAGTGGCTCTGGGAAGGGGAAAAAAACCAGTAAGATCCCAGACCGCTGCCACGGCACAAGACACTGCATGGGACCATCTGCCATGGGGTCTCCAGCTGTGCCAGGGCCTGGAGCCAGCCCCGAGGGGCCCAGCAACACATCTGGCACCGTGGCCCACAGGAGCAGGGCTGACTGGTGACAACAAGCGATGGCTGAGCCCAGGTGGAGGGACTCTGCTCCGGCTTCACTTCCACGGGGAGCCCCAGGGTGATGCCCTCCCGCCCTGCCGGGAACCCGGCTGCCAAACGGGCCAGGAGGGAGCGAGGGCAGGGGCGGCTGCGTGCATTACCTTCTCAGCCTGGAGGTCCTGGGCCCTCTCTTGCAGGGCTCTTCGGCGAGCCATTTCCAGCTCTTTCTCATGCCAGGCTTTTTTCCTGCCACGCCTCGATATCTGCTTCCCGTGCCTACCACGGCACAGCCCCAGATCCATGAGCCACGGGGCCGCCCTGGGCCACTGACCCCCTACCACGCACTGGCACACATGGGCAGACCCGTCATAGCATCACACGTGTGTGTGCTGGGTCACTGATACGTGTGCACCATTCTCACACAGGCAGTGGCAGGTGCAAGTGTGCCCTTCAGCCCCACACAACCATGTGCTGCCTCCACCCGTCGGCGCACGGGGCTCTCTAGTGCTCTCCCCGAGGCCCAGCCATGCTGAGATTAGAGCAGGTCGTTCCAGCCCCACTCAGGCTCCACAGGCCCCTGGCCCTGGACCCATACCATTTTCGTTTCTGGTAGTCCAGGATGCACTGGTCAGCCAGGCTCTCCTACTCCAGCTGCTGCTTCTTGTGCTTCAGCATTTGTTGGTTGATGCGGAAATCCTCCACGTGGGCTTCCCTTTCTTTCAGCTGTTTCTTCTCCAAGTCCTGAGGAAGATCCAAGTGGAGGGACTGAGAGAGATGCCAGGGGGATGCCCCAGCACGGATCCACTTGTGTCGCTTCGTCCTCGGCAACTTCCCGCAGCCGGATGGTGCCGAGCCCAGCTTGAGCCTGCCAGATCCAGCGTGGCCAGGGTGTGCAGGGCAGCCTTACTGCTTGGCACCCAAGGGCACTGGGGATGTGACCCTGCCCTCGGGCAGCCGGGTCAGTGCAGCTCTGTGTGGCAAGTGAGGCGAGCCCAGATCCGCACTGCTGGGGATGGCCAGGATGAACCCCTTCCCTCCCGTGCCTGTGCCATCCTTACCTGTAGCTCTTCCAGGTGAAGCTTCTGAGGGGGTCCTGTAACTGCTGGGCCTCCAGGTCCCGCACCTCGGCTTGTATGGCCCTCTCCTTCTTGTTCTCTGCAATTTGCTTCTCAATCTCGTGCCTCCCCCTGAGTGAAACACAAGAACGGTCGCACGTGCTGCCCGCTGGCCCCGGGCTCCTCGCCAGCAGGACCCCTGCAAGACCAGCTGAGCGCCAGATCTGCTCCCAGGCTGCCGTCCAGTGGCCAAGCTGAGTCTGGGGCGCCCCTGTCTCAGCCTCCACGTGAGGTCCTGCATGTGCGAAGTGCCCATGTTTGAGGCAGCCCCTGCCTGGTCGTGCTGGGGCAGGGCCTTCCCGCTCACTGGATCAGCTCCTGCTTCCTCTTCTCCTCCAGCTCTTCCTGCATCCGGACGACTTTCTGGCACTCCACTTCCATATTCTGATCTAGGCACAGCTCCTCCTCTTTCAGCTCCTTCTCCATCTGCTGCTTCTCCATCACCTGGGCATCCAGGATGGCATGGCACCTGGCATCCATGATCATCTGCAGGGCAGAGCACCAGGCTGGGAGAGGGACCCAGAGGTGGGGTGCAGAGCGGGGAAGAGACCCAGGGCTGTGGGGGCTCCAGTGGGAGGCAGGGCTCAGCCCTATTCCTGGCTCTGCCACTGACTGTGTGTGTGCCCTTGGGGGAGTCCCTTGCCTGTCTCTGGGTGTCTGCACAGCTCCCGTGAGCGCAGAAGGGAGTGCAGAGCTCAGGGGCAGGCCCCAGGGAAGGAGATGCAGCACGGCTCTGCCTTTTGGGGGAGAGCACTCAGAGCCCGGGGGCAACGGGGCCGCAGGGGGAGAGGGGCAGGGGGGAGAGGAGCCGGAGAGCTTGTGCCTGTGGCCCACCTTCTCCATATCCTTGATCTCATCTTCCTGCTCCAGACGCATCCTGTAGGCCCGCTGCAGCAGGTAGTTGCCTCACTCCTCGGCCTCCTTCTCCAGGTCGCTCTTCTCTACCTTCTGCTTTAGAAGAATCCTCTCTTTCATGGCCTTTTTGCGCTGGGCCACAGCGGCCTGGAGGGGAAGAGCAGGCTGCTAGCAGCCCCTGGCAGGCGGGGAGCTGGTCCCCTGCCCATGTGGTCAGTCCTGGCAGATGCCCACCCCATCCCACAGCACCCGGGACCCTGCCTCGAAACCACCTAGCACAGGGGAAGCAAGAAGAGGTGACTACCAGCATGGCGTCCCTCTCGGCTTTGTAGGCTGCTGCCTTGGCCTGGCAATCCTCAATGACGCACTGGGCCTTAATGCGCTCATACTCTGCCCTGCTCAGGATGAGCGTCTGCTGGGGCGGTCTCTCTCTGGGAAGGCTGGGGGATGGGCAAGAGGGCACGAGAGAGTCGGTGTCAGGGCATGGAGTCTCCCTTCCCTGAACCGGGTTAATAGAATCATCGTACTATATTAGATAATAATAATAAATGCTAAATGCGCTAGTCTTTATTCCCTGCTCCACCTCCCCCATCTCCACGGCGATGGAATGACGTGGGTGTGACATCACATAGCCGTGCCTGGTGCTGTACGTAGCAGCTGGAGAGGGGCCCTGGCCCAACCCTACCCGCTCCCCTTGGCCTCTCCCGGGGCCTGCGGTGTCCAAGCAGCGTCTGATTCTGTCCCAAACCGGTCAGGCTCAGGGGGTCCTTCCCCTCCTCTCTCCCTGGTCCAGCCCCACCTGCGGTGGGATCAATGTGGAGACACCTCTCATTTTAAATCAACGAGGAGGGCCCACAGCTCATGTCTGAGGGTGTGTGCTGCTCCTGCCCTGCCACAGCAGCTACTTCCCCACACCTCAGCTCCTCTCCAATCCCACCCAGGCATTTCAGGACTGCTTAGTCCCCCGCAGGAGGTCAGGGGAAGCGGTACGGGCTAGCATGGCACCACAGCCCTTCTGTGCGGCAGCTGCAGACCACAGGGCCCCTGACAGCGCCTCCAAGCATGTGCCGCCTTACACTAGTTCACGGACATAGTCCTTCATGATAATCAGGGTGGTCTTTGGCTTATAGGGCTGGTCAACGGGCGGGGACAACTCGTGAGCCCCATGTGGCATCGTGGCGCGGTAGGCAGGCTGCGACTGCTGCAGGTTCTGCCAGAAAGGAAGCACGGGGTCTCCTCTGGGCTCCTTCTGGGTCCGGACGGGCACGCAGGGGCCGGGAGCAGGTGCAAGGCATGGCTCTGCCAGCCACTCACCTTCCCCTTGGGCTTGAGTACCGGCATCGTCCTGGTGTTATCCCCTAATTGGGGCAGGGGCTGCATTGGGGCCTGCACCCAGGCCACCTTCCCCTTGGCTTTGGGCTGGCCGGTGGGCGGTGGTGGAGGCACCTGCCCCGAGGTGCTCCTGCTTCATGCACCTGGGGGAGCTGAGGGAGGAGGAGAGATGCTCAGCAGGGGCCCCCCTGCCACCCCCTCCCCAGCGCCCAGCCCCCAGGCTGCCCCCCCACCCCTCAGCCTGGCAATGGGCAGCAGCAGCCCGGGTCCCGGGAGAAGCTGCTGTGCCCAGGCGCCGCGGGAGGACTCTGGTCGTTCGCACCCCGTCACCTACCACGAGTGTGGTTTTCGAGGGGCCTTGGGCTAGCTGGGGCCTGGGCGCTGGGGGCACCACGGGCTGCTTAGCCAGGCCAGCGGGGCTCGGCAATGCCATCTTTTCAGCCTGAGGCTCCGCAAAGGGCCCGGGGCAGAGGTGCCCCGAGCGGTCATGCTGCGCCTACCCTCGGGACCCTATTTCCTTTCCTAACTATCGAAAGCCTGAACTAGCGATATCTACCTCCAATCTGAACTACTTCTATCTATCTCATATCTACTAACTTGCTGCTCTGTCGACTCCTCCCCATCCAGCTCCTCACTATTAACCCAAGAACCTCCTCACACTACGATGCACGCCGACCGGCGAGTCTCTTGGCTGAGCCGAGACTGACCAGGCAGAACCCGGCGCTGGTATTTATACCTGCCCCCCGTCTCCGTGGTGATGGAATGACACGGGCGTGACATCACAAAGCAGTGCCTGGCGCTGTATATAGCGGTTGGAGAGGGGCCCTGGGCCCAATCCTGCCCCCCCACAGCCGTGTCCCAGCAGCATCTGATTCTGTCCCAAGCCGTTCAGGCCGAGGGGGTCCTTCGCCTCTTCTCCCTCCGGTCCAGCCCCGGCTCAGGGCAGGACCAGCCCTGTCTCACCCCTGCTGCACGAGGCCAGGGAGGAGCTGGTGAAAATGCACTCAGGAGCCCCCAAGCAGAGGCCTGACCCCCACAGGAAAGGAGGCCACATCAGAGACACCTGATCATAGAAAATGGGGGTCGGAAAGGACCTCAGGACGTCACATCTCGTCCAACCCCCAAGCAGGATGAGCCCCAGCCTGATCATCTCACCAAGGCTTTGTCTAGCCAGGTCTTGAAAACCTCCAAGGGTGGTGACTCCACCACCTCTGGGAAACCTGTTCCAGTGCTTCACCGCCCTCCTAGTGAGAAAGTTCATGTCATATCCAACCTCAACTTTCCTTCCTGCAACCTGAACCCATTGCTCCTTCTGTCATCTGCCACCACTGAGAACAGTGCAGCTCCATCCTTTCTGCAACCCTACTTCAGGCAGTTGAAGGCTGCTATTAAATCCCTCATCAATCAGCTCTTCTCCAGACTAAATCAGCCCAGTTCCCTCAGACTCTTTTCACAAATCCTGTCCCCCAGCTCCAAAACCATTTGTGTTGCCCTCCACAGGACTCTCCAACTTGTCCACATCCTTTCTGTAGTGGGCGGCCCAAAACTGGATACAGGACTCCAGATGTGGCCTCCCCAGTGGTTACCTGTGCGAAAATGCACCACCTGGGAAACAGGGTTGTATTTTGGGTGTTGAAATGCACTAGTCTCTGGAAAACAAGTTTCCTTGGGGAAATCCTATATCTTTTATTAAACCAACGCAAATGTACTTTTCTGTTACGCTCCTTTGTGCCATCAGACATGACTTGAATATGCCGAGAAGCAACATGATGTTTTAAGCCTCTGGGATCAGCAGTGCCAAACGTGGTCTTCCCAGGCGCCGATTTATGCGCATGCCGCAAGGGACTGATTTGTGTCTGCGTGATGGGAATTTGGTGGGTGACAATATTGCAACAAGCGTCACTGACAGCAAATCTCCCCCAGTTATTCTAATCCTATTTTCTCTCCCATTTTACCGCTGTTTATGAGTCGAGCAGCTCATTTTCTTGCATGCTTTCCCCACTAACCCCAAATCCCGTCACGTCACAACTCTGTCACAGGTCTTTTATGGTTTGTTTGACTGTGTCACTTGTGCAGGACCTGGTGTATGATGCAGAAGTGCAGCTGTGTCCACCCTAGAGGTGGCTGCACGGCAGGACTGGAGGAAGAGCACTACGCCCTGCTTTGCTTGGGACCAGCTGAGAGAAACTGGGTGTCCCAGTATAGTCCTGCAAACTCAGGAGTACAGAGGATTGACCACTCTAAAAGTGGTCCTGGAGCTGCAGGCAAGATGGTCAGGAAGGCAATATCTTGTGTTTATTAATCTGAAGTTGATATTTAATTATAATGACTATGGAACTAATAACGAATAATGACTTTGGACTACTTTGACTCTTTTTTGCTTTGTTTCTTATGTTTTTGGTTTTTTAATCCTGTATGTATAATCTAGCAAATTGTTGCTAGAGTTTTTTATATATAAATAAATAAAATAGCACATACTGGTTATTTTTGTTTCTGCTTCAATCTGCAAGTGAATACCATAGCGCCAGGCTCCTGGTATATTACCAGAGTGTCTACTTTCCCTTTAAGTGGAGAAAATGATGTATTGTTTTCTATGTGATGAGGCACCGCTCCCTCTGCACCCCCCTTTTCTATATCCTACATCTGCCCGTGCTCTTAATTTCTCTCCTCTATTTTGGAGCCGTGCTGATGCTTTTTATTTCTAGCTATAAAGACCTTCACTGACATGTGGTGGTGTTCACTCAGCTGTAGACATGACTGAATGTGAAGTATGAGAGGTGCCATCTAGATGCTTAAGGAGGCTAAAACTTGTTTTATGAATCTCAATAAGAGATGTACGTTGAATAAGAATGATGATGGGACCGTGTTTTGTCTAGTTTCAACTGTGTTTTGTCTAGTTTGCTGTGCTTTTGAAACTTGCTGTATAATATCAGGTATGGGGTTGGACTAGATGTGAGCCCTAGAGGTCTTGTCCAGCCCCACTTCTCTACGAGTCTCTGCCTGTGACCCTACGATGTGTGCACTTCCCTCCAGCCCCACTTTTCTTGGATTCTGTAACTATGATGCTATGACCTCTGGCGGTCCACTTCAGCCTGACTTGTCTATGATGCTGTGACTCTGAGCTCTGAAGGTCCCTTCCAGCCTCACATCTCTGCTTCTGTGATGTTATTCTACAGCCTCCGTCCACCCAAACCTCCCCATCACCCTGTTTCCTTGTGCCTCCTTCCACAGCTGGCCTCGCTCCCACCAACTGTGCACTTGAGGGCTACTCTGGGACAGAAGCTGAGTCTTCAAAGTAACCCTTTGGCTTCCACTTATGACTCAGGTCATTGGTTTGCAGGTCCATGGAGTTTCCTTTAGTGGCCCTCACAGTGCTTGGGATTCTCGTGTTGGCTGTGGCTGGATATTTGCTGTACAGATGTGGGCATCTCTGCCAGAGCTGTGGGAAGCGGAGCAGTGCAGATGGACAGACACACAGCCCTGGGGAGCCCCTTGTCTTAAAATGAACTACTGGGTTCAGAAGATTCCCCACACTTGAACAAAGGAAGTACTCATGGTTGTTTTCACCCCTGCAAAGCTTCATTTAAGGATACTCGCAGGGGCAGGTGACAGAATAGAGCAGAGAGGACAGGCATCTCACATTGGCCTTAGGCGGCAGCCGCCACCCTGCATGGTTCCCCTGACCCCAGAGTGTCCCAATCCTGCGGATGCGATAGCCTGCGCCGGGGCTCCGCACAAGTCAGCACTCTTGCCAGAGCTGAGGAACCCAGCGTAACTTAAGAATGTGCAGCTTGTATAGTCTGGAGTAAACATTGTTATCTCCAGCTAGGAATTTGAGGGTGAGTCATGACAGCCACAAGCGCAGGACACACGGGAACAGCCGGCTGGAAAGCAAAGCGTTTCCTTCTGCAGCCCAGCGATGTGGGTGCTCTGGGGGCGCCCTGTGAAGAGCAGCATTTCCATCACTGGGTAATGGAAACAGTCCTGGCCTGACAGCCCCCGTGAGCCACAAAGCAGTCCTGGCAGGCCTTCAGCATGAGGACATGGCTGAAATCTCTACAGCTACAGAGAGATGCCCATGGAGGTGGTGGAGGCGGTCAATGCCGATCATGACGTTGGATGGAGAGAGAACTGGAGGGCAGCAAGCAGCAAGGGGGAGATTAAGATTATTTTTGGGGAAAAAATAGTATTAATTTTATCACAATTTTTTCATGATTCATTTTTGCTTGCTCGCTTGTTTGCACCTTGACTGGTGCAGATCCTGGTGCGGGGAGGGCTACTCAGCTCGGCTGCAGCTCCCACACTCAGACGCTCCAGACAGAAGCTAAGGGTGCAGCAGAGGATTGTAGCCAGGACAAGCAGGGTCTGTAACCCCATCTAATGGGACAAGTGCCCTGCCAAACACCCACCCAAGACTTGTACCCAAAGGATCTGTGGACAAGTTGGAGACAGCAAATGGCTGTGGGCTAGGAGCTCTGAGGAGAGGCTAAGGAGACTGGGTTTATTGACTCCAGGTTTTGATAGCAGCTTTTATCTACCTGCAGGGTGGTTTCAAGGAGCACAACACTGGGTTTTGCTCAGTGGCCACAGGGGACAGAACAAGGAGCAATGGGCTCAAGGTGCAGCAAGGGACACTTAAGATGGGTGTTAAGAAAACCACAGCAGCATGGGGAAGCCCTGGAGCAGGTTACTGACAGGAAGACTTTGTCATCTGCACCTTGGGTAAAGGTTAGCAATTTCACCCCAGGTGGGATTTGAACCCACAATCCCTGGCTTAGAAAGCCAGTGCCTTATCCATTGGGCCACTGGGGCTTCAATGGGCTGCTATCTTTCTCGAAGGACAGTGGTCCCTGCTTGTGCCCACGTGGTCTCAAAACAAGGGTGGACAATGAATGCTTTTCTTCTGGCACTGCGTAACCACAGCCATTTCCTGGGTGTGACCACAGATCCCGCACGCCCAGCCTCCCGTGTCACACGGTGCTGGACCGTGGATGCTGACAGGCCGAGCACACAGGGTCAGACCAAGGTATTATGCACGGTGCCTCTTCCACTTGCAGCCTCCAGTGCTTGGGGTCGAGGAAGCTGGGATTCAGAGGCTGTCTGCTCCAGAAGCAGCTCCTGGGCGGCACCACGCTGTCCTGGACAGCAACGCGCTTCTCCTCCACCCCAGATGCCAGGCTCCCCTCCTCTCGCTGGCCCCCTGCTCCTGCTCGCTCACCTCTGCTGCTCACATGCTCCCTCTCTGCTCTCCTGCTCCTGCCACCTGGGGCCAAGCCGGCAGGTTGGCTAACCGCTCCTCCACGCGGGTGCCCACGTGCCCAGCAGGATGGTGTCGTCGTACGTCTGGTGCTGGTGGAGACGGCGCGGTCAGAGGGGCTGGTCATCGGGGCACCAGGCCTCACGCTGCGTCCCCAGTGGCACCTGGTGCCTCTCCCCCACGCACAGCTGCTGGACCTGCAGAGCAAGGACACTGAGGGCACTTCCACACGTGTCACTGTGGCGCTGCTGTTATTGCACCGCGATTTAGTACTTCCTCCTCCAAGTATTACATCACGGTGCAGTAACAACAGCCCGTGGTACGCCAGTACGTGTGGCACACTGTTATTTGAGCGGAGTGCTATACCAGGGGAGCACGTCGCTGGGGTGATGTAGCTGTTGGTTATGTGTAGACACGTGCAGGTGCTACATCACTAGTGTGTTGCTACAGCAACCCAGCATGACACATAGACGTGCCCGGTAACGGGACTGGAAGGGGGTGTAGTGGAAAGGACTGTGTACGTGAAGGTCAGGGCGATTTGTGGGCAAAGGGGAAGGGGCAGAGGGAAGAGCTGCTTCGCTAGGGTCCCTGGCTGGGAAGGGTCAGGCCTTTCCTTGTGGGACTGTTACAGGAAAAGGAAAGGCCAGCTTCAAAGCTTGGACAGTTCGAGGAAGGGCATCCCTCATTGCCTGGGGAGGCAGGGAGGAGGCTTTTTTTGAGAGACTGCAACCTCTCGGAGATAACGGGCACTATACCCAGGGACCGGGCACCCTCCAGCCTTAGATCGGGGGTCGTGTGTGTCCAGGTGCCCAGGGGCCGTGGTAAGTTCTCCAGGCAGCCCCTGTCATGGGTGGCCACTGCACAAGCCCTAGGTAGCACCTGCCAGGGTTGCCCTGGACCAACTCCCTCCCTTCTCTTCTACACGCCAAGCACTTTGCTCCCATGGGGGCAGGCTCACACTGCCCGGGGTCGGAGGGACTAGGGCTCCCACTCATCTGGGACACCGAGCTGGTGATCCCCCAACCTCTCCCCGGTATGTCTCAACAGAAAGGTGGGATGGGGCATTCCCCCCGCTGTGCCCCGAGCGTGCCCCTACTGAGATGTCCCAGGTCATGCCACAATAAGCTGTTTGAGCGCGCCGAGGGGTGCCCACCTGCTATGCCCTGCTGCTGCTGATTGCAGTGATGCCCGCGTGCACGAAGTCTGTTGCAGGGCTCTGCGCTCCCGCGGTGCCCCGGGCAGTCCCACACTCCCGCACCGTGTGCATCGCTGCCTGGAGGGCTATTTCTGCTGGTGATATGAGGCCCTGAGCCCACAGCTGAGGTGGGGATCACCGGTGCCACCAGTGAGTTTCTCTGCATGTGACAGCAGGGGACAGCGAGGCCAGGCAGAGAGAGGAGAAGAGGGGAGGGTGCGAAGGGCATGGGAAGGGGGCCTGTGTGGGACCCCTAGAGCCAGGCCTGCAGCCAGGGTGGGCCCGTGCAGTGGCATGGGCACGGGTGGCCACAGGACCCCCACCCCTCAAAGCCAGCCTTCATGAGAGGGGCTTACCAGCTGGGCATGGCAGGTGGTCCTGGGGAGGTGGTGGGGAGGTGGTCTGGCTGCTTGCAGGTGCTGGGTGGCAGAGGCCCCCCACCTGCCACACGCCCACTGACCCGTCCAGGAAGGAGCTGGACCTGCCCCTGGGCGGTGTCCTCCCTGGCCTGTCCTCTGCCCTGGCTGTGGGGAAGATGTCAACCTGGGCGCCAGCACTAGGTGAGGAAGCCATGGGCAAGGAGGACACTGGTCACGGGTGCTGCTGGCCTGAGGGCTTGTCTGAGTCTTCTCTGCAGGTCTGGGCTGCTGCGGGGGCTTTGGCAGACCTCCAGTGCGTAAATAAATATGCTGTCCATGGCCCGGGTCCCTGCAAGTGAGGATGCTGGGCAGCTCCTGCATGCAGGGCACGGTCCTATGGGCTACTCTGTCCCATGGAGGCTGCTATCTCCTCCAAGGTAAGAGCATCGGCCCACCTGCCCTGGCAGCACTGCTGCTGCACCTCGGCATTGTCCCAAATCGCCAGGTGGACAGTGTTCTCTTCTGCTGCCCAGCTGGGGCCAAGGACCGAGTGTCCCAGGGGCAGTGAAGCTGCCAAGTCCACGGGGCTCCTCTGCCAGGGACATCAGGCAGATGCCCCGCGAGGTCCCCAGAGCAAGGCCGGGGCTGGCTTGAGTGCTGGAGCCAGAACATACCTGCACCACAGGGGCACAACGCCCGGGGCCAGGGAGCAAGCACCAGAGCCTCCTTGCTTCAGCTGGGGCTGTGCAGCACTGCTGCTGCCCAGACAGGCCCGCCAGGAAACCCCCTAGAGTTGGAAGCGGGCAGAAGCTGGCCCCAAGGAGCTACAGCCAGGCGGGGGGCAGAGAAGCCGGCCTTGCCCCCCGTTTGGAGGGAGTCGCAGTCAGGGTGCTCCAACGGGCATTAAACCTAGCCCCTGCTGGTGACTGTACATGGGCCAGGAAGCTGCTCACATGCGCTGCGATTGCAGTCACCCTCCACGTGTCATGTAGCAGTGTCCCCATGCTTCAAAATGGTGCTGGGGCACTTTAACTAAAGCTTGTTCGACGTATTGAAACGTGGGGATGCTGATACGCGAGACACTCCAGGGCTTTAATTTGGGTGGCTTTTGGGGCCACTTTAATTACAGCACCTTTGCCCGCACCCTAGAGCATGTGTAAAAACTCCCTGTATGTTCAGGCATTAGAACTGAGCCACACTGCCCACAGGTGGGATGACTACCCCCCCCATCGCACTGCTGTGAAGAGCACTTGTTTGCTTTGGGAACTGAGGCAGACGTGTTTGGCACAAGCAAACAAAGTTGCGGGGGGCAGACTGGCAGGGGAGGAGGCAAATTCTTCACAAAAATGACCAGATCCCAGGGTTCAAGTTTCTGTCTCCCAGCCCCAGGGAGCCAACATGACTGCAGGAGTCCAACCTCTCAGCTGCACGCCCGCTCTCACCAGGTCCCCGCCGTCTCCTTTGTGTCAGTGGCTCCCGCCGCATAGGCGCTGCCCAAGACGCACGTTCCTGAGTCCATTGTGCAAGGCCCGGGCAGAGACCGCAGGAGGCCACACGTGCTCCTGGTGTCAACCTCACATCTGGCACAAATCCCAGGGCAGCACTTTCCTGGGACTCGATGGGAGAACAAGCACCGGCTCCAACTTCACAGGAGTGTGTCATCAGCACAAACGGCACGGGGAGAGTCCGCGCCTGATTTGATACTTGGATAAAATGACACGCCTGGTTCAGCAACAAAGGTTCAACCTGGTCACGGAGGCAGCTGTGGGGGTTAAGCCTCACTCAAGCGAGCCCCTGCAGGCAGTGGAGGCTGCTGGAGGCCCTGGCTGCAGCAGCAGGCCTGAACAATGGCCCCGGGGGCTTTCCAAGCTAGTTTTGGCAGTGGGGCTCCTCGGGATGTCCTGCCTGGAGGTTTAGGAGCAGCTGGAGCTGGGGTTAGGGTTAGACAAAAGACAAGGTTTGGAAATGTCTTTCTGTTTGGGGATTGCAGGGACTGGTGGAGATGGGTGCAGGACATCGGGTTGGGTTAGGAGGCGTCACCATGTGTGAGGTCAGGTCCTCATGGTGGAGGTTTCCTTCTGCTCCAGGGCTGTCGGGGTGTCCCGGGATCTCCATGCTGGGCTTTGTGCTGGGCTTGGGGTGCTGCCCAGGTCAGCGGCTATTACGGCGCTGTGCAAGTTCTTGTGGGGGCGATCTCTGAGCTGGGATTCGGGTGTGAGCGCGTGCGAGAGCAGAGAGTGGGAAAGGGTTAGAGCTGTCTTTCGCCATCAGACTGTGATGTCAAATGCTTTCTCTTGCTACAGGGGTGTTTCAGCAGCTAAAAACCCCCGGCTGGGCATCGTGATGTTATTTTGGGGCCTAAGTCACTTCCTGTGATGACGCCGGGCCAGAACCCTGGACCCAGGCGGTCGCTGTCGAGCGAGGGGGCAAGGCACCCCCAGAGCAAGGGCAGAGCAGGACCCTGCTGCCAGCTGGGCTAAGGGAGGCAGCAGCCCACCCTCTCTGCAGCCATTAAAAGCCAGACCCAGCCTCGGTCTCCTTGTCGGGCAAGGGTGACGGTTATTGCTCCTTCCTGCCCATTCACGCCCCCGCTGCTCCGGTTTTGCCTCCTCGCGCCGACTCCAGGCTAGCGCGTGGCGTTCCCTGCTTGTGTTTCTCATTTGCCCTTCACCTCAGGCTTTTCACTTCTGCTCAATGTCATTCCTTGGCTTCAGTTGTCTCTGGCTTTGAGCTGGGAGCCCAGTTTGTCCTGCCTTGCCCCTGGCGATGAAGCAAGCTCCAACCCGACCCTGCCAAGCCTTAGCTCCTTGTGGAGCCGATCTGGCCCACGCCCTTGCTTTGGGAAAGCAGCTCCTGGGCGACACCACCCCTGCCTGCCTGCCCAGCACGTCGCCTGCCCGGGCGTCTCGCACACTGGCCAGGAGCTGCTGGAGCAGCGGGAGCCATGGTTAGGGTCAGGGTTAGAGAGCGGGACAGGTGCTGAGCTGTGTTTGTGCTCAGCATGAGTCGGCCTCTTGGACTATATTTTGGACACAGGTAGGCAGGTCTGATTTGGCTAATGCAAGTGCCAGGGTCACTGCGCTCCCTGCCCCGGGTTGGGAGGCCTCCTAGCAGTGGGGTGAGGCTTGGGTGTGGGAGGGATCTTTTTGCTCCAGGGCTATTTGGGGATCCTGGGGCCTCCTGGTTGGGCCCTGCCACGGGATTTGGGGGCTTTGCAAACCCGGTGCTGTACCCAGGTCACTGGAGGCTTGCTACTGGAGCACTTGATCTAGGATTACATCAGGGCAGGCAATTATTTTGGGTGGAGGCCACTTAAGCAGCACAGGTGATCTGAGCCTTACCCCTTGCCAGGTGCCCCATCCCCTGCTCCCCATCCTGGGACCAGAAGCACTGACCCCTGACCTTTGTCACCAAACATCCCTGCTCTTGCCTCCCAAATACTCCTTTTGGGAGGGGTCATTGCCATTTTAGACAAAGAAAGCCAAATCACACACTGGAAGTCAAACACTGATAACACATTTCATTTTATTGCAAAAAGCATTTGCTTTTTGTGTCTTATGTATGGAAAGTTTCACCCCACAAATATAGTCTTACTCTTATATTGTGTGTGTGTGTGGTTGGGGGAGTGTATGGTGGGGGGTGTGTGGTAGGGTGTGAGTATGCATGTGTGTTTGTGTGCAGGAGCTGCAAGTGTGCAATGTGGGGCAGAGAGGAGGAGCAGGCTGCGTCCTCACCCCGCACAGCGCTGTCCAGACTGCTTTGTGGGTGGTCAGGTGTATATGGCAGGTTGTGAGCATGTCTCGTAGAGCCATGTATGGTAGGGTGTGTCTGTGTTTGCAGTACGAGGTGTATGGTAGGTGTGTGTGTGGTAGAGTGAGTGCATGTGCCAGGCGCAATGTGGAGCACAACAGCAGGGCATCCTGTGCCCTCACCCCTCCAGCGGTGCCCAGAGCTGAGCCCCCACCTGCTGCTGCCGCCACAGGGGCTGCGCCATGGGCAACGTGTGGGGTCCCATCATAGAGTTGATGCGGGAGGTGTTTTGGCACCAAGGGATCGGGAGCTGGGCCTCGTGGCAGGTTTGGGGCCTCCCAAGCCCCTTGCTGTGTCCAGGCTGCACGGGGTCTTGTGCGAGAGTAGCCTGAGCGGAGGGTCGGGTCACCTGCCCCAGCCTCTGCAGCCCGTACGCGGCAGAGCAAGAGCCAGGCTTCGGCCTCCTTCTCCTGGCCACGGTGAGAGTGGTTGCTCCTTATTGCCCCTTCACTTCCTTGGCGCTCTGCTTTTGCCTCTGGGCCCTGACTCCACGGTGCTCACCCACGACTCCACGCTGCCCCTCCTGCCCCTCGTGCTGCTTGTCCCCGCGGGCACCAGTGACATGCCCGAGAGGATCAAAGGTGACTCGTGGGCACGGGGTGCAAGGCTGAAGGGGACCGGGCCTCGGGTGCTGCTGCCTCCAATCCTTGCGCTCAAGGGGAAGGGCCTGGGCAGGGGCGGATGCACGCGGCACGTCATTGGCTGGATGCACAGATGCTTTGCTTGTTCAAGCACGGCATGTTGTTGAAAGAAGAAGGATTGGTAGGAAGAGTCAGGATCGGCCTGAGAGGGAAGAGCATGCTGGCACACAAGCTGGCTAACCAAGGGGGATGTCGCGGTGGGTGTGTGCTATAGGCCACCACACCAGGAGCTTGGCGGGGATGAGGCTTTCTTCAAATGGGTAGCGCAAGTCTCCCGACCACAGGCCCTGGCTGTCCTGGGGACCCCACCACCCTGCTGTGCTGGGAGGGCAATACAGCCCTGCGCAGGCGATCCACAAGTCAGCGGCAGAAATTCCTGCACTTTTTTCTGTGCGTGCCGAAGTGCAGGGGCGGCTCCATTTGGGACATCTTCCCTTGGCTGCTGTCCCGAGCACACACTCCTCTCTTGAATTCAGCAGCCTGAGTTTCACTAAAGCATGTTTACCAGAAAGACATCCTGTCCTGATTTGAAGATGTCAAGAGATGGAGACTCCACCTTAAGTGGAGAGCACGTACTTATCTCAAATTACAGTCATTGCAAGCTATAAGAATTACCTATTAATTACAGACCAAAAATACAGTGCAACTTTATTGATGCAGCATTATTCGCACGCATATATGTATATTTTATATATATTTTTTACTTGGCACTTGTCCTAGTATTTCACCCAAAATACTTCACAGGGAAATGTAGTTTTTAAGAAACAACTAGAATGCCATTTCTGACATATCTGGTAGTATCTCGAGTGTGGAAAGTGATGCTCCAACCTGCTTTACAGTGAGTTAGTATTAAAAAACATCAGGGACTTGGAAGACGTGAGTGTCTAGACTGATTCAAACCACTAATCCATCTCATCAAGTAACAAGTCTCCAACAGTGACCGATGTCCGGTGTTTAGAGGAAGCAGGGAGGGAGGGGAGGTATAAAGCGATCCTTCTTTTGTCGCCACAAGTCCAGATCCCTGCATGGTGCAAGAAGGCAGAATATGCTCTGGGCGTGGACCTGATCAGACCTTTACAGTAAGAGCCCCAAGAGGCTGCAAGATTCGGCTTGTTTCCAATTACACCCGAAATACAGGTTTAAAATTTCATCAGAAAACACCCAATTACATTTTACTCCTTCACCTGATTTCTGATACCACTGAAAACAAAAAGCCACTTACACACACAACCCTCCCTTAGATAACATGAATTAAAAATATGTGGAAGTGCATTTGAAGTCTTGTGGGAAATATTACTGCGCTTAAGATTCATTAAAAAAAACCAGCACAGAGATCAAATTTATAAATGCCTTAATAATCCACACTTGGCGTTGTATAGTCCATACTGACATCCTGAGGGGCTCATGATGAAGCTAGGAGGGTCTTCACATGCAAGGAAGATGCATGTGGAAAGGAAATACATTACAGGTAAAAACTGACAATAAAACGGAAGAGGGACAGAAACGGCACATGCTTTGTGGGAAGAAAAATTACTGAAATATATGAACACACCTGCTTTTCCCTTAGCTTCCTACATGAGCCATGACTTGATTTTACCTGCCACAGCTGCTGTGCCCTGAGGTATCACAGTGCTGCCATCTAGCTACACGCGGAGTCCATCCACCTGGAGCTTAAAAGCTGAGTTCAAAGCCATATCATGCAAAAATAGTGTTCACAGGCTTACTGAGAGTACCTGGAATATGTAAGTGTAGTATGGGCTTTGCAAGAATTGAATCTCAAATGAGCATCTCAGTTAGACACCTGTAGCAGGACTTCAGCCCACTGGTTCAAACTCAGCTTTTTTTGTTTTTTCATTCCAGTTTATACTTGACTAATACAGAGCTTGGACACTGGCATTGACTACGAACTTGGAAAAAACTCCGTTTAAGCAGAAGTCTGGGGACAGAAGGCTTAACATTTTATCTTTTGTATGTTAGGAACTCAGCTGACTCCCATTACCATTGCATCCATGTGCCTTACAATCTACAGTGGATGTATCGTCACAACTTCCCTGTGAGGTAGAGAAGGATCATTCCTACTTACAGTCAGAGCACTGGGGCACAGAGGGACAAAATGATGTGCCCAAGGTTACCAAGGCAGGCTGTGGCAGAGTGAGGAGCTAAGCACAGCTTTCCAAAGTCCTTAAGTAACCAGTGACTGCCTTACCTATCGGTAGAGCTTGCGTCTCCCTCTCTTTACATAAAATCCAGGAGTAACCACAAACACATGAAATACGCACAAGAAAGAGAACACTGAGGGCCGATGTTTCTATGATGAGGAATAGGAATGACTGGATAATTTCTTTTAAAAATTAGGAAAAATCCTCCATGCATTTCTCTTTCATACAACTCACTGCAGGATCCCTATGCAATACAACAGAGCTTTGCTTCCCAAAGGCCAAAACCCCCCCAATCTTTCTGCCTACAAAACAAGACATTTTAAGTCTTTTCAAAGGTTTGGCTTCATTCAAATTATTTACATGTGTTGTTGCAGTACAAGACACAGGAGGCAGGCAGAGGAAATGTATGAACTAAATACAAGTCGCACCATAGGCTAATTTAAGTTGTAAAGTTAAAATAAAAAAAAAAGGAAACTTTTCTATCAATGACTATACAGAGATCAATAGGATAATCAAGCTGCATTTAAAGCCCACTGCAATCAACAGTAATTGAATAAACTTTTGCTGTCATTTCCTCATCCCTTGTGTTTTTCATTAGTCACCAAACTTCAACTAACCTTCAGCTGGGATCTGGGAAAAAAGTAATTTCTAGGCTGTGCTTGGCAAGGTGACCAAGCGGTTGAGGCGATGGACTGCTACTCCCTTGTGCTCTGCACATGGGGGTTCAACTCCCATCCTTGTTGTGAGGTACTCTTGTGGGGTGAGGGGGGCATGCTGAAGGGGAGGGGCAGAGTCCAGCTGGATCAGGACAGGTTGCAGAGGTGGGCGGATGAGAACAGGGTGGAATTCAAGGCAGGCAAATGCAGGGTGCTGCATGTAGGGAGAAGGAACCAGCAACACAGCTATCGGCTGGGGAATCACCCCTCTTTGGCAACATGGTTGTGGGAAAGGGATCTTGGAGTCATCATTCACTCTGGGATGGACATGAGCCACCAATACAAGGAAGTGGCCAGTGTAAGGCTACTTACACCTTGTTGTGAATCTACAGATGCATCACAAGCAGGTCCAGGGAGGTGATCCTTCCCCTCTATGCGGCGCTGGTCACACTGCAGTTGCAGTAGTGCATCCAGAAGACAGAGGAGATGCATGCATTTCCAAATCTCAGACAATGTGTGAGAGGCAAACAGCCTGCACATGGAAGATCTTCTTGCATTTGTTTTAATTCCAGAACAGTTCACAATAAGAATTTAAAACACACATTTCCCAACCATGGGGACACACAATAACGGTCTCAATGCCTTCTGAATCACACATACGTCATTTAAACAAGCTTTTCTGTGCCTGCGACCTTGCAAACTCAAGCTGGACTGCAAGGAAAAAAATAAGCTTCTTCCCTTCTCACATCACCATGTGCCAAGGACTCTACATGGCAAATCGCACTCTTGTAGTCACCTGCTCTGGTCTCTCTGCATTCAGATCGTGCCCTCGGGGACACCGAGAGACTCCCCAGAGCTTTCAGCACACCTGCCCAGCGCCTGAAACCTGGTCTGCCGGTTCTCTCTCCGCTCGATGGGACCTGCCAGGCTCCGAGGAACAATGAGATAGATGATCAGATGAGCAAGGAGGAGCCATTTTTGACACAGTCACTTTTAGCTTGCACCAAAGGAGAGAGGAACTGGAGCCCGGACGAGCAAGTCTGAAGGCCTGATTCCCAGACGTGCTGAACCACACTTGTCCCTGCCCTCAGCCCGGTCCCAGCTGCGGTAATATGGTGACCTAAGGTGACACTGCTGGAGCCTGAGAGAAAGAAGAGAAGAGGAGGGGGGCAAAAACCCATCTCACACACCACATTTTAATACTGCCATTTTCTACTGAATACATGTATATGAAAAAGAAATCTAGAAATAAATAAGGTGCCTTCATGCCCACAAATACAGGAAGCAAGGACTGATGGAGCGGAGACCAGGTCACCATCCCACACTACCCTATGTCCCATTTTCAAAGTTGCCAAGGCACTTTGAAGCTCAAGACCCAGCGGTTTCCAATGAGGTGCCATCTCTTAAATGCCTAAGGCCTTTTGGCAAGTGGGATTTGCATACTGCTGAGACATTTTCCCAGTGTCAACAGTGGACATCAGTCATTCCCATTTGGACCTAAGTAACCATGAGAGTTCCCAGCGTCAGTCCAGGGCCAAGGTGTCTGCAACAGAGCTGCCCTCTTGGAGCGGTCCAGGGCAGACAGAGCCGCAGAAATGGCACTTATCTACACGCTTAGAGGCAGTCCTGCCAAGCTGAGGCATGCCCCTCGGACACGGGGCGAGGGGCAGCCTGCAGAGCGGCTTTCTGTGCTCTGGCTGCTCTGCCGGCAGGCAACGCTCTTGGGGGAGAAGCTAGAGTTTTCTCCGGTTTCAAAACGGGAATCAAAACTCCACGGGTATTGTTATGTTAAAACCAACCGTGACGTTCACATCCGCCAGCGCAGGGCTCCCAAGCACATTTAGCGAGCAAACCTGCAGGTTTCTCCAAATGAACAGGTTTCCAGCACCGCTGCAGGCCTGGTCCTGGACTACTTCAGCATGACAAAGACAGGACGGCAGGGGCAGCTCCACTGGAAACACGGCCCTAGACTCGCAGCGTGGTTTCCTCCCCTGATGGCAGGTGTGTGGCAAAAGGGGAGACAGGTTAAGGGTCTCTCTCCCTTTTATTTTCAGTCTCCTGGTCCCTGGGAGCATGAAAGACCCAGACGATTTCTGCCCAGGCACGGATCAGTGCTGGGGCCAGAGACTGGGACCAGGCCGGCTTGCTGCGCGCTCCCAGCAGCTGAGCGCCTCGCTGCTGCACACGGGAGTCTGCACCTCTTGCACCACTGCCACGGCACGTTCACAACCAGCCGGGGAGTGCGAAGGGCAGCCTGGCGCAACAGCGAGGAGCCTGACGTCTGCGAAGTCAGGCCTCTCTGAGAAGAGCCCGACTAGGCACAGACAAGAAACCCCTTGATCTCTCATGTCCGTGGCGTGGCTTAAACACTGCAATACCAGAAAACAGTGGAGAGCGAAGGGCTGAAAAGGTCCCTCAGGCAGCTGCCGTGGACTTGCCCTATTCCTGGGCTAGAAAGACAACGAGGCCAGGGCTCAAGCCAGAGTTTGGACTTCAACAAAGCAGCCTATGCCCCTGCTGGGATTTGAAAATGGTCTTCTACCCTGATGACCACAACCCGAGACATGATAATCCTCTTGCAACGCCAGCTTTAAAAGCCACGTGAGCTACTAGGGCTAACGCAGTTGCCAGAGATAACGGACTCGCTTCAAACCGTATCATGTGGGGCCGCCTTGCTGAGCACCGTCAAGGGCTTTCGGGTTGCAGGGAGGGGGAAAGAGCGGGTTGAGCTGCTGGCTGGCAGCAGGACACGACTTGCTACAGGCGCACGGGGAGGACACTCGCTCTGGAGATTAAGAAAAAAGCCAATTTCAGGGTCAATTTACACCCAAGTGGTGTCACACCTGTTTGCCAACTAAGGTGATTTGCCAGCTCTAAAAGTAGCAGCGGTTGCCACGTGGTCTCTCCTTTTTATTTTCAGTCTCCTGGTCACGGGGAGCACAAAACACCCAGACGATTTCTGCCCCGGCACGGATCAGGCACAGTGCTCAAAAGCCTCTTTTATAGTCTCATATCCCCATTCATTTCCCTTCCCTCTTTGGTTCAGGCTCCTCTGCTTGACAATTAAACAAACCGTTAAACAATTAAGCAGACAATTAACCATTTAGAGCCCTAAGCAACGGTGCCGAGTTAAATCTCTACCCGCAGCGTCTGGCTGCAGCGCGGCTCCGCAAGGGGAACGGGCGGGAAAGAGCAGAGTGCAAAAAAGGCGGGAAAATGCAAGCTTTAGCAAGCAATGCGCTAGCTGCAAGAAGTCAGCAGAAAAAAGGCGGGAAAATGCAAGGGACACAGGGCGGGAAAATGCAAGGGCTCACCCAAGCATCAGCTCGCCCCCCGTGCGTGCACACTTGTACGGACACTGGTCTGTCTCTCACTGGGCCTGGTTGGCTGCTGGCCTCTGGCTCAGTGCATCATTGCACTCCTGCTCCGTACGTCTGCACAGACGGCCGGGGGCAGACATTAGGCTTTAACTGGAATAAGTCTGGTCTGCACCCACTGCAGAAGAGAAGTTGGGCACACGTCGTTTAAGTGGAGGGAACTGGTGTAAGATTTGCACCCCCTGCCAAGGCAGAGGTCTGCTCTTCTTGCTGCCAATCTAAGTTACAGTGCTTAGGGACAAAACCATAACTTAGATCAAGTCCACCTCAGCCTTTTTGAGTGTCTCTACTCGCCAGGGTCACCAGACCGGGAGCCTCCACTGTCGGTTCAGATGCTGCGGGATCCATTGGCTTGTGCCACGATGTTACGTCGGTCTCCCTGAGCACTTCCCACCAGCTCATCCCAAAGGGCTGTCGCAGCCGAGGCTGGGGCTGCTGTCGCCCTGCTCCCCACGCAGAGGACAGCACAGCGAGGTCACAACTGCTGAGCTGGGCACAGCTCTCCCCAGTCCCCGTCCAGGGCTTTAGTCCCGGGCCCATGCTGCCAACTGTTGAGCAAGCCGGCTGTGTCTGAGGTTCAGGGCCCCCCGGGGCGTCACGTCACCCAGCCGAGCCGTGCTCCAGGCCCCCAGCCACACGTCAGCTTGCTTGGCCTGGCCGGGGGTGTGCAGAGGGGTCCTGACTGCCGCCTGGGCCTGGGCTGAGCCGGGTGGATCGTGGGTCCTCCTTTGAGAGGGGCAATCACGCTTGGGTGAGAGCAGAGCTGGCCCCTGTCCCTGCGGATAGAGGAGGAGGCCAGCTTGACCCACAATCAACACGGACGGCTCCGAGTTTACACCAGGGAGGACCCGGGTCTCCGCTTCATGACCCGTGGGCAGGTGGCCCTGACCAAGACTGAGCTAGAAGTCGGTGTCTCCCATTTCTCCCTCCTGCTCGTTGCAAACAAAGACAACCGTGTCCTGGGCTGTATTCACAGAAGCGTCACGTGTCCGTCAAGGCCTCTATCCAGCACTGGGGAGGCCTCACCAGGGATATCTGCCCATGACAAGGGCCAGACATTGGAGCAGGTTGTTCAGGAAAAGAAATCCATGCAGCTCTGGACACATGTGCTTCAGGCCAGTTGATCGCTGTTAGTGCTGTGCACCAGGGTGCGGATAGTCCAGGTTGCAGACCTCACTACTTGACCTAGGCAGATCTCAGACAGGTGAGAAGACACAGGCTGTTCAAGGTGCCTTTTCTAGCGTCCCCTGCACACTAGATGAGCAGAGCTGGTGCGAAATAGGCCTGCTCAGTCATAATTGCAGCTGCCTCATTGCACACCAGTCTCAGTTCAAAGTACAAGTAACCATCATCCAGTCATTGGCTCTGTATGTGCAGGTCTGTGACTGGGGAAGGTCCATGACCGGGGGTTTCTGGTAATCACACATGTCTGCCCTATCGCCATCCACCCATCACTGTGGGACTTGCTATTAAAGCAAGAGGCCTATGCGTGTCTCCTTTTCCCATGGCGATGGGTGACACTGTGCATCAGCAACCACACAATACTTCACAGGAAGGAAACCTGAATCCCATGGGCAGAAAAACCAAAGGGACTGAAGATTTCTGTTCTGCTGCAACCTGCTCTGCCACCATCATGAAATATTCTGCTTGATCTGCTTGCTCCACCATCAAGAACTTTTCCCTGTATTTTTGGAGCACTATTAGCCTAGCAAGCTTGCTCTCAACTTCGCCAACATGTGTGACCCTAGAGAAGTACACGGCCACAGATGGCATCACTCTTGGGTACTGGTATCATGGGTATTCCTCTGGTAGAACAGATAGGGACATGACTACATATCTAACAAGGAGAGACGTTTAAATCTATCCCAATTTGATTAACTAAAGACAAGAACGTATTTTCATGAAATGATCTTCTTTGTCAGTGTGGAAGTGTGGTTTGGTTTACAGAGTTTCTTATAACTGATGAGTCAAGTTTATATAAGATGGCCCAAAAGGAAATACTGAGAACTACCCAAACCACGACTAACCAACTCCACCTTGGGAACCGGGAACTAGGTAGAGGCCTTTTTCCTGTCCCAAAGGGTATAAGGGTGTCGTTGGGACCCATCAAAGCACCGTGTCAGACAGGATTAAGGGCAGCCGCCCTTAAACATTATTAATATCAAAGACGTGGTGGGCAAGATTGTGAGGGTGCTTTCAATAAACCCTTGGCATGGGAGGGGGCGCTAGGGAAGTTCACGGCCACCCCTAAAGCCCCACTCTGCTACATTGAGCAACTGTTGGCTTAGCTGGGTTTAATCTAATTTTTACAGGCTGGGCAGTATGGATTTGTCCTACTTCATCAGCATGCTGGGATCAGAGAAATGGAGGGACAACTTTTATGATTTCTTGCAACACAGAAAGATTAGGGAATTTAGGCTCAGGAGGTGAACTAGCTAAAGCAGCAAGTACTGCTATCTCATTATCACAGGGGACATCTAAATAAACAGCATTAGGAGAGCAATAGATAGTACAGCCCAGTTTACAAGCAAATCTCTGCCTAATACCTTAACAGGAGAACAAGGACTAAGGAGAAAGGCACGTTGATCAGAAACAGGATGAGGAACTATTTGATGTGAAACCCCTACAGCGTTTACAACAGCAGAGGAGCGGGGAGTTGTGGAAAATTCTTCAGCTCAGAGAGTAGAGCGGCTTGCACCGGTGTCTACTAAACATTTTGTAGGGATGCCATTTATCATGCAGGAAACGAAGGGATCATCTTGATTAAGTGGGAGAAGCAGGGCTGTGATGATGTTACTATAACTCAGGCTGGCCTAACAGGAGGCTCCCTGATTCGAGACAGAGAATTGAGTGAGAGGAGGTGGTGGTGGGTTAAACGTCATCCCCCACTGGCCAGGCCAGTGAAGACATTGAGTCTTCCAGTGTCCTGGTTGGCCACAATAATGACAACTGTCATTATTTGGGGACTGAAATCCTCCTCGTCCCATCCCACGACCACATCCCCTGCCTCTGAACTGTCCTTGATGGAAACCTTGGCTTCTGCCCCTGCCTAAAGTCTGTAATCGTAATGACGTTAGCTTAGTTTCCGTGGATTCCTTTTTCTTTTCCTGGCAGGTTGTACAATGATTTGCAATGGTGACTAGTTCTGCAAGTGGCTTAGTCTGCCAACCTACAGCAACTGAGCACAACTGTTCCTGGACTTCAGAAAGAAGTGGGTGGACAAAAGCGGAAGCAACTGCTTCTGGGGCAGTTGCAGCTGCATTTTCAATACCAGAATGTCTTTCAAATACTAGTTTCAAGCCGTCCATGTAGTCTGGTGGGAATTCACCTTTATTTTATTTACAGTTATGTATTTTGGCCCAGTCAGTTTTCCTGGGGCAAATTTTAAGCACGGGCTCAAGGAGGCATCTTCAGGCATCTGCTAAGTGATCTCCTATTCCGGGGTCTTGAGCAGGCCAAGTAGCCTGTGCGATGAGGGGGTTGCGGACCTCAGAGGGCACAACACTGCTCATTAATTGGTTCAATCTGCCCATGTTGGATCATAACAATGGATTAACGTTTCCAATTCAGCTCTAAATTTCTGGGGTTCCTCTCTGACGTTGGGAAATTGTTTAACAAGGCTTAGGAGACCTCCTGGGGTCCAGGGGACAGGGACTGTGATTGTAGTTTCCCCATTTGGACCTTGCCCTGGAAGTTGGCGTAAAGGTGTAAGCTGAGCCTTTTTTGATTTTAAAGAAGGGGCTGGACCATACTGGGTACCAGACCTTAAACAAGAGGAGGGGGTCGAGATTTCAGGAGACAGACGCCATGCCTCCGGTGGACGTGGCATGCCTTGGGGGCAGGTGTCAGTTCTTGAGTGATAGTTTTTTGGTGAGGTGGGCTAATCGTGCTGGAAGACCCTATTTGGTTATTTTGGACTTCTTCAGGTTCAGATGGTGCTTGGGACTCATATGGGAGTGGCACATGAAGAAAATCAATTCTGTCTTCTGGGATTCATTCTCAGTGATTTGTGGATCGAGTTGTGTTGGGGCTGATGGTACTATTGATGGGGGCCCCCTTTTGGTGCACTTTTCTGTTTTAACTCCTTTATCTGAGATTTCAGTTTCTCTTGGGAGTCCTTAAGCCTCCGAACTTGAGATTCTCGATGTCTTTTGAAAGCTTCTTCATACCAATCCAAAAATGTGTCTCACTGTGTCTGTGGTATATTGCCACCTCTTAACTCAAGGTCTCTGTGGAGATGAACAATTTTACTTAAATGAAATGTTACCTCCAGGAGAAACTGCCGGCTAAAATCATCTCTGGTATACCAACTCCTTTTGCCTAGAAACTGACAATTTTTATGGCCATAATGTGTGTACATGGACAATGCTGGAGTCCCTTTTGGTGGAGCCGGTATGTCTTTAGACTCTCGGCTCCCCAATACTTTAAACTCAATTCACACAGGTCTTTCATACAGGAATGGCTTATTCAGGGTGTCTGGTTAGGTTGTGAGATTTGCTGGCGGCACGGAGATGCTGTGGCTAATATCCAAAGACAAGACTCCACTGCAATAACAGTGAGTGTGTGCTTAATTGATTTTTTGTGTGCGTGTGCAATTGTACACCACACCCTCCTGTGTAACGGTGCCATATGGAGTTCCTCAGCATTGGCATGACCCCTCACTGGTACAGAGGTGCAAAAAAAACCCCAAACAAACCGGATGCAAGCTCACAGGAAGACACCCAGAAACGAACTTGCACCTCTGAGGCCCCAGAGGCATGACACTGTCAATAACGCAACACAAGTAGGCGAATGGCATGCTTTCTCCCACAATGCCTTCCTCCTCACCACGGTCACATCCATAGAATTACACACTTGACCTGATGCCCACATAAAAAAAAAAAATTCAACAACTTCACAGGCAGGCCTGTGCCCTGCAAGAAGAGGCCATAGGCAGCCACGAACATCCCCCTTTCCCCAGCCAGCAACATGCACAGCCCAGGACATACAAGGGAAGCACGAAGGCTGATGGTTTTTTGCTGCTCAGGCTTCAGCTTTCTCAGCTGCCCCTGAATCAAAAACAATGGAAAAAACCCATTTTGGCCCCCAAACTTCCCATTCCTCAAACACTTCAAGTACTCCGACTGAAGCGAGGTCCTAAAGGTTGGGCTCGTCGTGGCGTTCCGAGGCCTCTGTTATCCGCCCAGGAGCCCTGCCGCTACTCCATTTGGTTATGGGGATCGTGGCTGCCTCCATGCGTCATGGTGCAAAGAAAAATAAAAAATCCTGGACTCAAGCTTACAGGCAGCCAGGCAGACAACAACATGCACCTCTTAGGCCACATAGCCACGACACCATCCCTTAGGGCAAACAAGTATGAGAACGACATGCTTTCTCCCACACGACCTTTCTCTTCACCACAGTCACATCCATAGAATCACCCGTCTCACCTCAGGTCCACGTTTAAAAAAAATTAAAAAATTCGACCCTTTTACAGACGGGACTGTGCCCTGCAAGAAGCGGCCACAGGGAGCTGCCGACATCCCCATTTCCGCAGGCAGCATCATTCACACCTCTGGAGCGAAAAGGAAGTCTCCAGCGCTGCTGGCTTTTGCTGCTCATGCCTCATAAGTCTCAGATACCCCAGAATCAAAAACCACTAAAAAAACCCCATTTTGGCTACCTGAACTTTCCCTTCCTCACACACACTTTGAGTACTCCGATTGAAGCAAGGCCTTAAATCTGGTCCTCGGCGTGGCAACCTGAGGCCATAACTTTCAGCCCCGGAGCCTAGCCACCACTTTGTTTGGTTCGGGGGACCATGGAAACCTCCATGAGTTGTGGTGAACAAAACAACAAAAGAAAAATATCCTGTGCACAAGTTCACAGGCACACACCCAGGCACCAACTTGCACCTCTGAGGCCGCAGAGTCGGGAGACTGTCCCTTATGGGACACAAGTAGGAAAAATGCATGCTTTCTCCTACATTACCTTGCTCTTCACGGCAGTGAAATCCATAGAATTACCCACCTGACCTCACCCAAATTTAAACAAAAAATTAAAAATTAAACCTCTTCACAGACAGGCCTGTGCCCTGCCAGAAACGACCATAAGGGGCTGCAAACATGTCCCTTTCCCCAGCCAGCGTCATACACAGCTCAAGAGCTACAAGGAAGGCTCCAGGGCTGCTTGCTTCTTTGGTGCTTGGGCCTCAAAATTTTCAGACACCCTAGAATCAGAAACGACCACAAAACCGTACTTGACCCACACAACTTCCCCTGCCTCACACACGCTCCAAGTATTCTGACTGAAGCAACGGCTTAAATCTGGTCTGTGGCGGGGAATGCCGTTGCCCTTTCTTTTGGCCCCGGAGCCTGGAAACTAGTCCGTTTGGCTCTGCGAACCGTGGCAGCCTCCATGTGTCGTGGTGCAAAAAAAACAACAACAACAAAAATGCTGGACGCAAGCTCAGAGGCACACGCCCAGGCACAAACTTCAGCCATGGAGGCCGCAGAATCAGGGGAATATCCCTTATGGCACACAAGTAGGAGAATGGCATGCTTTCTACCAAACCACCTTTCTCTTCACCGCAGTCACATCCATAGAATAACCCACCTGACCTCAGGCCCACATTTAAAAAAAAATTAAAAAATTCAACCCCTTCACAGACGGGATTATGCCCTGCAAGAAGAGGCCGTAGGCGTCATAGGCGAACATCCCGCTTTCCCCAGCCAGGGTCATAGGCGAACATCCCCCTTTCCCCAGCCAGCTTCATGCACACCTCAGGTGCTCCAAGGAAGGCTCCAGGGCTGCTGGCTTTTTGCTGCTCGGGCCCCAAAAGTCTCACATACCCCAGAATATGAAACAACAAAAAACCCCCATTTCAGCCCCCATAACTCCCTTTTCCTCACACTACCATGAGTTCTCCAGTTGAAGCAGGGGCTTAGATCTGGTCCTTGGCGAGGCACACCGAGGCCCTAGCTCTCAGCCCCAGAGCCTAGCCACTAGTCCCTTTAGTTCTGGGGACCGTGGCAGCCTCCATGTGTGGTGGTGCAAGAAAACCAACAACAAAATCCAGGACGCGAGCTCCCAGGTAGACATCCAGGCACCAACTTCCGCCTCTGAGGCTGCAGAATCAGAGGACTGTCCCTTATGGCACAGAAGCAGAAGAATGGCATGCTTTCTACAAGACGTCCTTTCTCTTCTTCGCACTGACATCCATAGAATTACCCACGTGACCGCAGGCCAACATTCAAAAAATTGTTAAAAATTCAACCTACTCACAGAGGGGCCTGTGTCCTACAAGAAGGGGCCATAGGCGGCTCCAAAAATACCCGTTCCACCAGCCAGCATCATGCACACCTCAGCAGCTACAAGGAAGGCTCCAGGGCTGCTGACTTTTTGCTTCTAGGGCCTCAAAACTTTCAGTCTCCACAATATCAAAAATGACCAAAAAAACCCATTTCAGCACCCACAACTTCCTCTTCAGCACACACACTTCGAGTTTTCCAATTGAAGCAAGGGCTTAAATCTGGTCCGTGCCGAGGCATGCCCAGGCCCTAACTTTCCACCCTGGAGCCTGGCCACTGGACCGTTTGGTTCTGCGAGCAGTGGCAGGCTCCATGTGTCATGGTGCAAAAAAAGCAACGCCAAAAAATTCCTGGATGCAAGCTCACAGGCAGACACCCAGGCACCAACCGGCACCTCTGAGGCCGCAGAGTCTGGGGACTGTCCTTTATGGCACACAAGTAGGAGAATGGCATGCTTTCTCCCACACTACCTTTCTCTTCACCGCAGTCACATCCGTTGAATTACCCACCTGACATCAGGCCCACATTTAAAAAAATAATTAAAAATTCAACCCATTCACAGAGGGGCCTGTGCCATGCAAGAAGCGGCTATAGGTGGCTCCAGACTTCCCCCTTTCCCCAGCCTGCATCATGCACAGCTCAGGAGCTACAAGGAAGGCTCCAGGGCTGCTGGCTTTTCGCTGCTCGGGCCTGAAAACTCTCAGATACCACAGAATCGGAAATGAGAAAAAAACCCCATTTCATCCCCCACAGCTTCCCCTTCCTCACACACACTTTGAGTTCTCTTATTGAATCAAGGGTTTAAATCTGGTCCTTGGCAAGGCATGCCTGGGCCCTAACTTTCAGCCCCCGAGCCTAGCCAGTAGTCCATTTGGTTCTGGGGACCATGGAGGCCTCCATGTGTCATGCTAAAAAACCCCACCAACAACAAAATCCATGACGCAAGCTCAAAGACACACAACCATGCACCTACGTGCGCCTGTGAGGCCGCAGAATCAGGGGACTGTCCCTTTTGGCACACCAGTAGGAGAATGGCATGCTTTCTCCCACACTACCTACCAGTCACATCCATAGAATTACCCATCTGACATCAGGCCCACGTTTAAAAAAATATTTAAAAATTCAAATCCTTCACAGAGGGAACTGTGCCCTGCAATAACCGGTAACAAGTGGCTCCAAATATCCCCCTTTCCCCAGCCTGCATCATGGACAGCTCAGCACCTACAAGACGGGCTCCAGGACTGCTGGCTTTTTCCTGCTTGGGCATCCAAACTCTCAGATAACCCAGAATCAGAAATGACAAAAAAAACCCTTTTCAACCCCCATATCTTCCCCTTCCTCATACACACTTCGAGTACTCTGATTCAAGCAAGGGCTTAAATCTGGTCCGTGGCGTGGAATAGAGTCCCCTAATTTTCTGCCCGCGAGCCTGGCCACTACTCCGTTGGATTCTGGGGACTGTGGCCACCTCCATGTGTGGGGGTGCAAAAAGAACAACCACAAAAAAATTCAGGAAGCAAGCTCACAGGCACACACCCAGGCACCAACTCACGACTATGAGGCTGCAGAGAAGGGAGACTGTCCCTTAGGGCACACAAGTAGGAGAATGGCATGCTTTCTACCAAACGGCCTTTCTCTTCAATGCAATCACATCCTTATCTCCACACACAAAAGAGTGACCAGCTAATGCAGGAAATCCCCCTGCATTATAGCGTGGGGACATCGTCCATTGTGAATTATAGCTTGAAAATGGACCTGCAGGGGAGTAGTTAGAGATCCAGGAACCATTAGAAAACCAAGCACCATTTATCTTCAATTCTACCTGCCACTTACTGACTCCTACTACAACACGAGATCCATTACAGGTCCAACAGAACTTTCCAGGGGTGGCACATGCTAATCGTCCGTCGTCAGACCGGTTCCAGCTTACATGCTGTCAAGTTCCGTCTCCATGAAAATCTGAATGGTAAGGGCTAACATCTGAGTTGCATTCGAGGGTCCCGGTATCATGGGTATCCCTCTGGTAGAATAGATAGGAACACGACTACATCTCCAACAACAGAGAGACATCGAAATCGATTCCAATTTGATTTACTAAATGAAGAACATATTTTCAGGAAATGTCTTTGTCGGTGCGGAAGGGTAGTTCTTTTTTCCGAGTTTCTCCTAACTGATGAATCAAGTTCATATAAGATGGCCCAAAAGGAAATCCTGAGAACTACCCGAATCACGACTAACCAACTCCACCTGGGGAACCATGAACTAGGTAGAAGCCCTTTTCCTGTCCTGAAGGGCACAGTGCTGTCTTTGGGGCACATCCTTTTCCCCAGTAGGCGCTTGGCTCACTACTGGTCTTGAGCTCTCCTGCTGGCAGGCGCTAGCATCACAACCAGTTTGTGGAGGCTGATTACAAAATTAATATAGAGGAGACTTTGGGTCTCACGGGGCTGATGTTTTCTTACGGTGTGAAGCGTGGATCCATGTCTGGAGTCCTTGACACTTTATTGAAGTGTTGGTGGTCAGGAGTACCTGGAACAGGCCTTTCCAGCAAGGCTCCAGCGATGACTTTCGTGGATGGGCTTTTATATGGACCCAATCTCCAGGCCGGATAGAATGGCACGGCTCATCTGGTTCTTTGGGGAGGGCTGCCTGGACTGTGAATGAAAAGCTGTAACACACTTTATTAGTGCCTTACAATAGTCCAGAATGGTATCACCAAGTGAATGTATATCGCAAAAGTGGGAGGCAGCAGGTGGAGAGGCGGGGAGCCTCACGGGTCTTCCCATTAGACTGTCATGTGGGCTAAGCCCAGTCTTTCGGTTGGCACTAGATCTCATACTCAAAAGGGCTATGGGAAGTGCGTCTGGCCATTCTAGGTGAGTCTCAGCACACATTTTGGCCAGTTTCTTTTCTTTTCAGAGTGCCATTCTGGCATTCCACTTGGCCCGAGGCCTGTGGATGGTACGGGCAATGAAAGTTGTGTAGGATCTGCAGGACTTTGCAAACTTCTTTCATTATCTGTCCAGTAAAATGAGTTCCTCTCTCAGAGTTTAGGGATGAAGGAATACCAAACCTTGGAATAAAGTCTCTCAGCAACTTTGTGCTTCCAGTGATGGCGTCAGCTTTTGCACATGGGTAGGCTTCTACCCATCCAGAAAACATGCATACAATAACAAGAACATATTCATAAGAACAACATTTCTACATTGGAATAAAATCTGGTGAAATGTTTGTGCAAATTGCACTTGTGTCGGGGTCTGCGGAGACATAGTGAGAACATATTTATTGGCTCATGTCGTGAAGAAAGAAACAATGGTGACATTAAGCCCAATCCAACCAGCAACCGAATTAGTCTCTGGTCCTGTTAAAACAAATGTCATATGTCCCTCTTTAAGGGAAAATGCCCCTATATCTAGCATGTATAAGCATTAAAATTCCCTGGAGTTTGGACCAGATCTTTAATCTTTTAACCTTTAGCCTAGCTCTACGTGTGTATGTATACATGATATAGTATGCCATTTTCTTATTGGATTCATTTAATTAGTGGCTTTAAATACTATCTTCCTGTTCTTCCCTCATCATGCCAATGTTTCCAACTTCCAAGCGATGGCAAGTCCTGGTATGTAATTAATCAAACCTCACAGCAACCTTGAGGTTGTGTTATTATCACCACTCTATAAATGGGGGAACCAAAGCATGGAAAAATTATATGACTTATCTAAGGTCCCAGAGGGTCACACCCAGCACCTGCTGAGGTCCAGGAGACTTTTTCCATGGACTTCAATGGGCACTGGATCAGACCAATAGCTAGTAAGGGCTCAAGCAAAGACTAAGTACAGTAGCTGCAAGGGAACAGGACCCCCTAATTGCTGAGAACAAACTAATTTTCCTCCCTTACAAGTGTAATGAATAAAAGGGAAATCCATGAATTGGTGTGTGTTAAGTTGGCCATCAAGGGGAGCCAGTCTGAAACAAAATAAATGGACAGAAGGCCACCATGCTCAGCATGATAAAGACGCTCATGAGAATAAGTCTTAATTTAGCACAATAGCCTGTACTTAACATGATCAGTTGTTAATTTGATTAGGTTTGTTTGAATTATATTTCAAGTCTTAGTATTTTAAATATATTCTATAAGATCACTTTGCATAGTGACAGTACTGTAAAATCAGTGCTGACAGCCTCACAGGTTCAGAAATCATTAATCCAGGCACCCAAATCAGGACCTGGACTTTAAAATCATGATTAAAAAAATATATATGTTGTTCTGTTTTCCTTTTGGGTTTTGAGCCTTGGGGATTACTTGTTTCTTGTTTTTAAGCCTTCCTTTGCAGTCAAAAAGACTAGAAATTTACTTTGTTTTTGAAATGGAAGCTGAGCTGTTTATGCAGTCTTATGGTTTCAGCAGCTGGGACTTCAAGAAAATCAGTAGAGAGCACAAACTTGTTGACAATGTAGTAAAGAAATACATTCACCTGAATCTGGTTCAGGTGTGAATACTGGATGTATTCCTTTTCCCTAGTTCAGAGGAGGAGGCCAAGAGGATGATCTTGATGAGTATAAAAATATGCATATGCAAGTAACAAAAGCAGCCAGATGTTTTACAGGCTTCTCTATTATTCCTTGTCTCTTGTCAGGCATTGCTCTAGAGAAAAATGGATCCAGCAGAGGCCCTGGGGCTGGCAGATACAAGACAGGAGGCTGAGGAGTCAGAGTATTCTAACCCTCTCCTGAGACCTGTCCTCTTGGGAGAAGTGGAGGGCGTACAGCAGATTTTTGAGGACCCAGAGGACCCCAACCATGAGAAGGCTTTGCAACTGCTGTTGGAAAAGGATGTTATTGGGAGAGACTTGCTGTGTGCAGCATGCATGGTTGGACAGAGTGAAGACATCAGAGCACTAGCCAAATATGGGGTAGATATGAAAGATAAAACACCCGGAGGTATGAAGCAGGAGTGGGCCCCATGCCTGCTCATGCCCACCCTGCTCCATCTCCTATCCAAGCCAGAGCAAAGACTCCTTTTAACTTTTCTGGGACAGGACCTGGACTACTGCTCCTCAAATTCTCAGACCTTTCTCACCTGGGGGGTGATCAAGCATAGAAACGGGCTATTTAGAGGAGCTGTGAAATCTCCATCCCTGGAGATTTTCAAGAGTGAGTTAGACAAACACTTGTCTGGGATGGGTTAGTCAGGGATGATCAGGAGGCTGGACTAAATGACCTCATGAGGCCCCCTCCATCCCTATGATGTTGTGAACCCAACCTCTCTGAATTTAGGAACCCTTGCTTCTTCTACTTGTTCTGCTGCTTAGGTCCAAACAGCACTGAAGCCATGAAAACCTTTCCATTGACTTCATTAAGTTTGAAGCTGGCCCTGGATCCCCACCTACCATCATAGCTCCACCTCTCCATACTGCTCATTCCTGTCTTGGCTTCTTCCTGGCTCCCCTCCCGTAACTCTCCACTGTTAAGTATTCCTTAACCATTTCTGTTGACTTAGCTGCCTACATGTGTTTTATTTCCTGCAATTCAATTTCTTTTCTCCTCCATAAATCTTGCCATAAAGTTCTCATGAGAGACTTTGGACTCCTTTTCTCTCTTACTGTGATGGACTCCTTGCACGGCACTTTGAGAAATTCTCTTGGCCACAATGTCCTCTCCTACCCCAGCTGGGGGCTGTGTCCTGGTTGGTTGGTTGCTTCTCATCCAAACAGCTCTGTATTTTAGGTGTGCTGTCTATGTATCACTCAGGGATCCTGTAAGGAAGGAAGTTGCTGAAGTATTATGAGAATACACCCCAAGGAAAAGAAATTCTGTGTGTTTTTTGATGAGTTTTCTTCCACATCTCACCCAGGTTACTCTCCTTCACTGTACTGCTGCATGGGGACAACTAGAAACTTTGAAAATTCTGGTAGAACTGGGAGCTGATATTGTAGCAACCACTTTCTGAGGTGAAAAGGCCTGAGAGAGTGCCTGCCGCTATGGCCAGGCTGAGTGAGTGGACTTCCTGGACTGGTCAGGTGAGAGAGAAACTCCTGAGATGCACAGCTACAGATGAGGCTTGGATCACTGTCACAGAGCACTTGGGTGCCCTGCTCCTATAAAGAGTGGAAACTGCTAGGGAAGGAGCCCGAGCAGTGAGCAGGGAGCCCCAGCTGCTGGTTACCGGGGCAACCAGAGTGAGCTAGTGGCCCACACCTGCCAGCGGTCAGCGGACCGGACGGGGCAGGGCCTGACTCGCATATAAACGCCAGGGCTGAGGCCAGGACAGCAGTTCCCTGCCAGCAGCTAAAGGGGAAGGAGCTCTCCCAGAGCAAGCAAAGGAAAGAGGCCTGACTGCAGGTATAGCCCTGAGCAGGTATAGCCAGGGCAGTGGCTGGGGTGGGCACACAGAGCCCCGCTCTACCTCAGCCCCTTTCGGTGCAGGGCGGGGTGACAGGATCCCGGGAAGAAGAGGACGGCCGGAGCAAGGGGGTGGGGTGGGAGGCAGAGACACTGGTCACCTCACATTCACCCCAAGCCCCCAGGCTCCGGCCACTGCCACCACCCCGTGCCCAGGCCTCCCCTCTCTCCATCCCTGCCTTGGTAGCAGGGACCGGCCCTGGGCGCCCTGCCAGACCCAGCTCCCTTCCTCCCTCTGCGCTGCCTGCGCCTAGGTCTGCTTCCTGGCTGCCGTCTGCACGCGCACAGCAGGGGCGGCTCCCAGCACAGAGAGCCCAGGCCTGCAGCGCCCCTGCCCCACCGAGACACCCAGGGCGCCCCCACCCCGGCCTTCTTCCAACCTGGGAGACCCTTCGCTCCTGGCTCCAGCCCTCCTTCAGCTCCCCTCACTGACCCTCCGCTCATAACCTAACGCTAGGAAAAGCATCATCTTTGCCAGCTGGAGGGCCACTTATGGTTCTGGACTGAGTTGTGGATCTGGCTGATTTGTCTTGGAAGACGAACCCTTGCTTTAGAAGAAACCCAAAACAACTAGGAAGATCATCATACCTTTCCCCCTGCCCTGTCGCCTTTGGACCCTGGAAGGCTTTGGGCCACGGGGGCGGGGGGTCGCAGCCCGCATCTACCAGGCAGAGGGCCCTGGTCTGGGTGGAGGCGTCCTGATTTTGGGGGCCCTCTGCCTGGGTGCTGGCCTCCGTGGTGGGGGGGACGCTGGCCTGCGTGCCGGCCTCAACCCCCTGGGCAGGGCGTTTCCTCCTGCTTGCACAAGAAGCCACTGGTCGGAGATGCATCCTTGACTGAATTCAAGCCCAACAGGCCCTTTGAGGGAAGAACCCCCCGACCTGCAAACACCCCTGCTGCCAGCCCCGCCAGCCTGCCCTGCAGCGGGAACGCTGCGCGCGACACCCCCAGTGCCCCCACACACTAACAGTCCAAAAAGCACCACACCTCTCCCTGTGTCCTGGGCCGTTTGGACAGCGGCGAGCCTCTGTTTGTGTGCTCGCCGCTGTCCTGGCCAGGGGTTCCGCCTGGCAGCCCACGTGGGCCAGGCAGAGGGCCCTGGTCTGGGTACCAGCGTGCTCGTGGCGGGGGCCCTCTGCCTGGGTGCTGGCCTCTGCGGTAGGAGGCGGGCGCTCCTCCGCCACCCCCTCCACGGGAGGCTGTTGCAAATGGAAAAAGAAAGTGGCGGTGAGGACAAAATCGAAGCCCCTGGCCCAGTGCTGGCACCTGGCGGAGTATGGCAGGCGGGGACAGCCACCGACGAAGCAGGGCAGGTCAGTGCAGCACAGACATGTCAGCCCACCCGTCTGACAGTGCTGACGTGGCGCCCAGCACCACACACACAAGCCCTCCACCCACCGAGCCAGGGCAGCACCCGGCCCCCTCGAGTGCAGGGCCTTCCCCTGGGTGCACACAGGTGCACACACACTCCCCCTCTCCCTGGGCAGGGGCATGCGCAGGGGCTCACCTCCGTGGGGCTGTCCTCCACGGACCGGCCCTGCTCCCTCTGTGCCTGGAGGGCCAGCACCAGGGCGCGATTCTCCCGTTGCAGCTCCTCCACTTGAGCCTGCACCAGAATCAGCCCAGCCCGTCAGACCATGCCCACGGCTGCACCGAGCGTATCGGGCCTGTGCACCCAACAGCGGTACCTGCCGAGGCACCCGTCAGGCCCCACCTGTCCCCACATGCAAGGTGCCAGGACTCTGTTCCCCACTTTCACATCCTCTGGGATTTCACCTGCCTGGCGAGGATGCGAGGGCTGAGCATCAGGCTGGGTGGCACTGAGCACCACTTTTAGGACGGGGAGCCCAGAGCCCACGTGAGCCCCTCCTTGCAAGGCAGCAGAGGGCAGCAGGGCCATTGCCAGGAGGAAGGCACCCAGGGCTGGGGCTTGGGCAGGGGCTGCAGGGCCAGGACCTGGCTCAGGCTGACGAGCCCGTGGGGGCCAGTGTGTTCTCCTGCCCCAGGGAAGTTGCTGGTGAAGAGCAGGAGGTGACAGCTGGGGGGGAGGGCACGGGGCGGGGGCTGTCCAGATTGGACCTTGGGCAGCTTGGGCTTGGCCTGCCAGCCAAACCCTGCCGGGAGGGGAGGCCACACAGCCCTGTGGACTCTCGTGCTGCCCAGCCCCCGCTGCTCCCATGGCGGGGCACGTGCCCAGGGCTCACCCAGGTTGCTGGAGCGCAGGCGCACGGGGGGCAGCTTCTCCCGCCGGAGCATCTGCAAAGAAACACGGCCCTGAGCCTGACTGCCGAGAGCAGGGACGAGGCATGGGGCCGAGCGCTGGGCCCTTGCCCAACCTCAGCCCCTGCTCACAACTTGCCACATCTCCCAAAAGTCCCTGGGACGGAGCCGTGCCGTGTCCCGAGCGCCGCCCTCCCCCTCCCCCTCGCCCTGCCCCGGCTGAATGAGAAAGGGCACTCACGGTTGCAGCTGGCGCTCGCGTCCGACGCCCGGATAGGAAGATGGGCACAACCTAACTATCTAACTAATGGGCTAAGCTAACTAAGGAACTACCTAAACTAACAAACAAACAATCGAAGTAACTAAGGACTTAATGAACTAACTAACTATGGAACTAGCTAACAAACTAAGAAACTATCTATCGAAGAAACAAACTAACTAACTACCTAATAAACTCAGAAAGTAACTATCTAACCAACTAAGAATCTAACTAGCTACCCAACTAAGAAACGACCTCAAGAACTAACAAACTACCTAACCAACTGCTAAACTCCGGAGCTAACTAAGCAAGAGAAACAAGGCACGAGGGACGAGGAAAGGCGAGTGGCTCGGGCGAAGGGCGGGAGAGCACTGGCAGGAGACGGTACCTGGGGGTTGTGATGTCACTGGGCACAACAGCACCGTTGCCACGGCAACCAGGGGTCTCCGCCCCACCTGGGCAAGGCGCTGAGTGGTGGGGCCGTGGGCGCCTTTGGTCTGGCCTGGCCGGGGGGTGCTCCTGGCCCGGGACGACCTGAGAGCCTGAACTCTTTGGGTGCGTTGTCCTTCCTTGTCCGTGTGGCCCAGGCAGCGACAGCCCTGGCTGGAGGGTCCCCGCAGTGACAGCCCGGGTCCAGGGGGTCCTGGTTAAACGGTGGCCAGATCTCAGCCCCTCTCCGATCACTGCCCCGTGGGATCAGGGCTCATCAGGGCAGTGGCTGGGGTGGGCACACAGAGCCCCGCTCTACCTCAGCCCCTTTCCGTGCAGGGCGGGGTGACAGGATCCCGGGAAGAAGAGGCCGGCCGGAGCAAGGGTCAGCAGGCACCTACCTCCAGTGCGCTGTTGGGCCTGGTCCCGGTGCAGCACGTAGGCGGTGCCCTGTGCGCACGTAGCAGTGAGACGTATAGAGCCATACATCCGTGCACACCGCCCCGCCCCGCCCCACCCCCCGGTGACGCTCCCGTGCACACGCACGCAGCAGTGACACCCAGGTGCACGCACCAACACTGCGGAAGAAGAATAGAGTACTTCTTCTGAGGCAAAGAACTCAGAAAGATCCCGACAGGGCAGAACGTTTTTGACACGGCAGATTGCGTTTTGAAGTCTCCGGATTTATTTTGCGAAACCCGTGCAGATGTTTGCACGCCTATCAGCGCTAATTCTGCGAGGCTTTCTTCCCATGGCACATGTAAAAAGGCTGCGTGGCACCCAGGATGGCGCAGCACCCTGCTTGAAAAGAATTGCTCTAGAGACATATCACACAGACACAGCATTACACATTTCCTTTGATTCTTGCCCTGGCATGGATGATGGTTTTTCCTACTACAGTTTTAGAGGAGACGTATCTTTTTGATCATTTTAGGAACAGGATGCCCAACGAAAAGGATCACCCAGAGACACCCCTTGGAAACGGCCAGTTCTTAGCTTTTCAGTCGAGAAAGGAGTGAAAGCTAAGAACTGGCCGTTTCCAAGGGGCGCCTTCACTCTGAAAATGTCGAGAACCAAAGCACTTTGGCCCGTACGCTGTGAAGCTTCACAGCCTGAACTAAACCCCCCTGTTGTGTAACAGCTGGAAAAGGTCAGAACATTTTCATCAAAACACAGGTTTTCATCAGAAAAACAGAAGTTGCTCCAGTGGCCTGGAATGGGTGTGCTAAAGAGTAGTGATTTGGAAGAAAATCCTAGTGGGGGAAAAATTCCTAAGAAAACAAATGGTTTCATTTGGTCCAACAATTCTGACCGTTGCCTTTCGAATGTTGTTTGTTTGCGTCAGGTTATCTTAGTCTTTGAATTTATATTGATTATTGATAGTGTATCACTGCTAGTGCAATTTTAGTTTCAGAAGCATTGATGCCAGCTGCTATCTTTGTACCTATTGAAGCATTTTGATGTACAACACAAGATAATACCTGTCCCTGTTGCAATGAAATAGCTTGACCTGGATCTTAGTGCTGTGTGCTTAAAACAACCAACACAAACCCATGCAGATCAAGCAGTACCAGCAATGACTGAACGGAAGTGATCTTTGGCTGGAAATGCAGACCTGCAAGGTTTATTTCGTTATGCCTTAGGTTGAGAAGGACTCCCAAGAAGGCACCCGTTGAGAGCCACTGACGATGTCATTGCACTAAATCATGAAGGAGGGATTTCAGGAGGCTTTTTGATTCAGTGGGACAAGGTCTCTTTGTTTATAGTGTTGGGCCCCAGAGGTGTTCCAGGAGGAAGCGCTCCCCCGGGTTGTAAAGAGTTAAGCAGAGGGGTGGGGCCTCCCCACCCCCAGTAAAGCCAGCCCCAGAGAGCTAGGTGGAACTAGAGCCGCAAGGCTACTTGGAGGGCTAGCAGGAAGGCAAAAGGGAAGAAGGAGCTGCAAGTTGGAGGCCACCTTGCCCGGAGCCCTGTGAACGAGTGTGGAGGGCGGCCTTGCTCCCTGCCACGCGCCATGCAGCCTTGAGAGAGGCCCAGGGAGATCCTGACCAGCTACTGCTACAGACTGAGTGACATTTAAAAGGCGGCAAAAGGTAGCCAGGTCAGGGTGACTGTGAAAGTCCTTGTGGCATCTGGGACAGCTTGTACTATGCACAAGGTGAAGCCTCTCACCCTAAAGGGTCTCTCTTTTTTTTCTTCCATAGGTTTTTCATAGGAAAAGTCTTTGCAAATGTTGGAGTTTTAAGTTGCGCTGATGACAAAATTATCCCTTCCCAAAGGTTCCCATGCTGGGCTTCACGCGTGAAATTACAGTTTTTGTGCTAATGCCTATGGGTATAAATAAGTCCGACTTGTTTGTATGCTGTTATAAAACTGAGGTACCGTTGGGGAGCCTAGGCCACCGCACCTACACCCCACCCCCGCCCCCACCACCTTGCCAGAAGGATTTTCTAAGCCATAGGGATAAGGAAGATTCAAAAAGCCTGTCCCAGGAAAACCAAACACTCCAAGAAACACGGTGAAGGATATTTTAATAGGATTTTAGCACTGAATAAACGATGACAATACAGGTAATGATTAAAAATAATATCACGCTCATTATCAAAATAATTACTCAACTCTAAAATAGAAGACTATTAACCTTAGATCTATGTGGAGTCCTAAAGTGTTAAAAACATCTCGAGATGAGCAGCCTGCCAAGGAAAAGGAACTTTTTTCCTAGATTTCAAAAGCTACGTCTGAAAATATGCCTAAGCTTGGTTCATCTGCAAATGAGCAGCTCAGTAAAAACCCCGGGGTGGAGCTGAGTTCTATGCTTGATTCCTTTGCCAGAGTGTAAAAACTTACGAAATTAAAAGATCTCCAATAAGGTTAGTAGATGTTTGGATATACCTAATATGTTATCTACTCAGTAAGATGAAGCTGCATTATTCTAACATGGGACTCAAACGCACCTTTTTGTTGTCAAGTAGAGATCTCTTTGCAACCACTAACATAAACCCAGTTTTATTGTTAGATGCGGTTTGCCTGGCACGAAATCATCAAAGTAGCTCTAAGTGACCCAAAATTGACGTACCTTAACCTAGGTTCCTTTCTAAAATCTTTTGAACTCTAGCATTGCCCCCCTCCCGCCCGTCCCCATTTTCTTAGTTGCTTCTCCTCTTAGCTTAGCTCTAGTCAAGCACGTGCTATTTCAGTCTAAATTCTCAGTATTGAGCAGTTAAGGAAGGTCTGTACAGAGTAGAGGGGGAGGAGATGGCAAGGAGGTTTAAGGTAGAGGTTTTCAAGGGGAGGGATAGCTGGGGTCCACGTTGCGGTAGATGACTAGATCAGCTCCGTTCTGAAGGTCCTGATGCAAACTCGAAGTGAGGAGGCCAGAGAGGGGCCAAGGAGGAGCTCCATGTAGCCAGAGCAACAAGCAACAGGGTTTTGGCCAGCGTAAGTTTGAGATGAGATCACAAGCCCCTGTCTACTTCCACACAGGAACACAGAGAAGGGGAGAGCCAGCCCATCTCTGTCCCTGGCTGCCCCGGGGCTGCAGGAGCCTCAGATGTGCTTCTATCCTGCTCCAGCCAGGGCCGTGGGGAATGGGAGCTGAGCTCAGGTGGGGACAGCAGTAGCAGTGGTAGCATGTGGGCTCCCCTGCCTTGCTGGCCCACCCAGATATTCCCCACCGGTTGGGGAGCAGGCATAGGGAGGGCAAACCCAGCCATTGGCACCGGTGTCTACAGTGTCGCCTGGCTCCCTTTGCAGCCATTCCCTGCAGCCCCTGCAGCGGGAGCAGGCAGAAGCAGCAATGGCACATGGGTCTCCCATTCCTGTGCCCCAAAGCAGAAGTGAGAGTGGAAGGGGAGGGGAGGGGAGGTCCTGCTGAGCACACAGGGGAAGAGAGGGGATCCTGAGGGTTGGGGACGGGGAGCTTCGTACCTGATCCGGGAACTTTAAAAAATCCCTGGATGCTGCTCCTGTGTTATGGACCATCCACCCTGGAGTGGGGGAAAGGCTAGGAGCAGGGGCTGCAGCCACCCCTGACGTGCCCGTTTTTACTTTGGCCCACCCCAGCCCCCGTCCGCCTTTTAAAAACTCCTGGAACCACCGATGATGGAAGCCAATAAAGGGCAGGATTTTAAGAAGTGTAAGGTGTGACTGCCAGCATCAACACATACAAGGGGGATCAAGGGGGTCCGAGACTGCAGTATAGGCCTGGGGATGGGCCGAGAAGGGGTCACGGCAGTTGCTGCTTTAGTAACAGACAACAGCTTCAGTGCAGCGCAGACAGCAGCAGCAGCACGGACAGTCATGGGAGGAACTCCAGAGAGCGGTTGCAGACAGCACCTTCAGCTTTGCCATGAAGTTTTCCAGCCTTCCGCTCTCTTTCATACAGCAAATGAAGCTGCAAATTAGCTCGGGCTGCAACACATAATAAGAGGTTTTCAGAAATCGCCTCATAGGTAGGGACAGGATCGATGCCAAATACGGCGCATCTTTCCAAGCCAGAAAAGCAACGCACGCTGTCAAGAAGAATGGCATTTCCCATCATGGCTTCTGCTGTTGTGAAAGATGCCTCTAGCCTGAAATGCCTCATTTTGTTTCTCGTGACGGGTGGCAGAATTGTCCTTCTCGCTCACTCTACAGCATAACATAGCAATGTCTTTCCCTGAGTAACCATTTTTTTAAATACTGGGGACACTTAGCAACCCCGTAATGTGCTATTTGCCTCTGATTCAAATTATACTCTATGCTGTAAGAACCTGGCAAGCAGTGGCCATATTCTGCTTCATCTACCGACTCTCTTAATTGTTGGCGGGGGATATTTCGTTGCGATCCTTCTTCGTCTGTTTTGCCATGCTATCGGACATCTGTGTCGCATTCTGGACCCCTTTGGTTAATTGCAGTCATCGAGTGAGTCACCCCACAAGAGGGAAGTCCAACACTTCCTAAGGCTCCCTATCTTCTATAGAGATTTTCTCCGGGAGTCTTGGCACCTTAGCCCAGAGGCGGGCAATTCTTTGGGCCTGAGGGCCACTTAAGGAGTTTGGATCAGCAGCTGTGGGCCAGGTCAGCTCCGCCACTTCCCCTGCTCCTCCCCAACATCTCACCAAAACTCCCTATTGCGCTGTGAGTGGGTCGGAGTAGAGTGGGAGGGGCAGAAGAGGCTGGTCCTGCCCTCTGGGGCTCATGTACGTGTGCTCGCAAGCCATCCGGTGCTGCTGTAGACCCCCCTGCCCCCCACCTCCAGTTTCATAGATGTCATAGACATTAGGGAAAACCACCGGGTCCCTCCTGGCTGCGAGGATAGCGTCTACAAAAGTTGACAGTGTCTCAGGGGAAGCTCCCGGGGGTGCCTCCCTCTCCAAGCCCGCTTTCAGCCCGTTGCAGGCAAGCCCTTTGCCAATGGGCGAGGCTCCGCTCTTCGCCGTGGCACTGGATCCTTGAAAGTAGCCGGGCCACCTGAGTGGCAGTGCCCAGGTGAGTCGGGCGAGGGCCTGTGACAAGGTGACATGAGAGTGAGGGGGCAGTCTCAACATTAGGACTTACCAGGCCCCTCTCTTGGCATGCGCGGGCCCAAGACAAGGAGACAAGAGAAGAGGCTGCAGAAACCGACAAGGAGTGAGTAGCCACTTACACGCTCAGACCGGCAGAGGCACCAAGGCGGTCATCCTGTGGGTGCTTCCCAGATGGGGCAGGGGAGGCTGGAGGGAGGGGACGACGGGGTGGACGGGGAGGGGAGGAGTGCAGGTCGTCACCTCCTCAGGGTGAAGCAGCACGGGAGCAGCCAGGCGAGCTGGAACCTGCGGCAGAAGGGCAGAGTCGGGGCACGCTCAGCGTGGGCCCCTCCGCTCACCCCCGGGAACACGCCCGGGGTAGAGGAGAGTCTCCCCAGCAGGGAGCGGGACGTGGCTCTCACACACGGCTCGGTGGGGCTTTCTGTCCCAGCAGGCCCGGCCTGGGCCAGAAGCTGTGATTCCCAGGGTGAAGCCCTGGCAACAGGGTCCTCGGGCCCAGAGGTGGGCAATGAGGGGCCAACCCAGGAGATAGCCGGTCCATGCAGGGCACTACGGCCCCGGCAGAGAGGCGGGACGGTGTGGGCTGGCGGAGGGGCAGCCCCCCAGGCCTGGGGCTGGCTGGGGTGCAGGGGGGACACTCACCTCCTTGCTGCCCCCGACCTTCTCCTCCTCCCCTGTGCCGCCGTGTCAGGCCTGGGGGTGGGAGGCAGAGACACTGGTCACCTCACATTCACCCCAAGCCCCCAGGCTCCGGCCACTGCCACCACCCCGTGCCCAGGCCTCCCCTCTCTCCATCCCTGCCTTGGTAGCAGGGACCGGCCCTGGGCGCCCTGCCAGACCCAGCTCCCTTCCTCCCTCTGCGCTGCCTGCGCCTAGGTCTGCTTCCTGGCTGCCGTCTGCACGCGCACAGCAGGGGCGGCTCCCAGCACAGAGAGCCCAGGCCTGCAGCGCCCCTGCCCCACCGAGACACCCAGGGCGCCCCCACCCCGGCCTTCTTCCAACCT